>NC_057807.1:290246502-290563148 GCF_018294505.1 Triticum aestivum
ATATATAGTGGAAGTGGAAAAGTAACCATTTGAGAAACTCAAGTGCACATGAGACGTCGAACGTCCGGACAGGACCGGACGTCCGGTGGCACAGATAGGTCCAGACGTCCGACAGACATCGGTCGTCCGGACGCTGGAGAACCACAAGCCACGAATCAGCACTCAGCTAACGGACATCCGAGACGTTTTGGTCGTCCGGTGACCGGACATCAGTAGATGATCGGATATCCGTAAATATGTTCTGTTGAGAAAGTGCTGGACCTCCGGAGGAAAACGAACATCCGGCGACCGGACGTCCGGAGAATCTCGGACATCCATGAATATCATTCTGTGAAGAAACACCGGACGACGGTGGAGAGCTGGACGTCCAGATAGCTGAGAGGGATCAAACTTCCATAGAGTACCGGACGTCCGGTGAAAAATGGAGTTGGTGGGTTTTGAGCAAATCTTTCACTAGATTCAATGACCCCCTCTTAATAGTGCGGGATCCCTATACTCAGGAACAAACGGTAAACAAAGCCAACGCTATTGTCTTGTATCTTCGATCTTGAGTTATATGCATTTGTCCCTAGTCATGATCCACACACGGCCTTTGAGACATAATCCTGAGATATACTTGATAAACATGATTAGTCCCATATATGCATGTTGTCATCAACATCAAAATAAGATTAAGGGCATGATTGCACTTTCAATCTCCCCCTTTTTGGTAGTTGATGACAACATACATGCACTTCTTAAAATAATAATAAAAACTTTGAATATCGAAAGGATTTGTTGCGGAGCTCCCCTTAACAATGTGCACAAAGACAAATAAGCATGAGGGGAGCTCCCCCTGAGTGTGATACCAACGCATTCAAATCACAAGTTGCACATGATAACACTCAAATAGATTCATAAGTAGATTCATCACTCACATCATAGAACCTAAAGTAACAACGGTAACAATGTGGACAAAGACAAATAAGCGTGAGAGGAGCTCCCCCTAAGTGTGATACCAACACATTCAAATCAAAAGTTGCTCATGATAACATTCAAATAGATTCATAAGTAGATTCATCACTCACATCATAGAACCTAAAGTAACAATGGTCATAACAAGGTTCATGGTACGATACATATCATAGTGCAATACAAATTAATACCACATATTACAATACTCAATGGATAAGTGCTAAGTTCTACTCCCCCTTGGCAGCAAGTACTAAAAAGGGGGCCAAGATGAGCAAACAGAACATCATCATCATCATTAGAACCCTGCCTCATCATCATCATGATCGCCACTACCACCAGCCCCGTCAAAGAAATCAGACCACTCGGGACCCGAAGGAAATCGAAAGTCAAAAGAGGGAGGATCGAGAAGGCGATCATCATCACTCACATCAAAAACTTCGGAGTCTCTCAGACGAGCCTTCAGAGCATTCTTGGAGGTGATCAGCTGAGTGACAACATCGTGATTTTGGGAGCAGTTAAAGGTAACAGGCTTCATCAAGGCAGAGTGAGCCTTCCCAAGAAACCAAGCAATGAGACCAAATGGTGCAGATCCAGAGGGACCAGAACGAGGAATGCTAGCAGGTGTGCAGCGCGGATGAGCAGAAGAGGAAGAGTCCTTGGGAACATAATCATCTGCCACGTGGGCGGGAATGATCCATCGCTCATGCAAATGAGTGTGGACAATAGGAAATGGATCCACACTCTCAATGAATGCCTGAAGAAAGGGAGCATGAGGAATGGCCCGCTTGTGCTGGAGAGAAGCGAGGCGAATTTCTTGCCATAGAAAATGAGGGACATTGATCTTCCCTTTCGGAGATGCATAAAGGCGATGCATGAGATTGATGCAGTAGCTACTTGCAAGAGGCCTTGTCACCCATCTTAGGATAAATGGTGCGAATGACACACTGATAGATAATGAAGAAAGGAGAGCGCCAAATGGAGACTTGGTTAAAGCCCTTATGTTTCTCCTCATTAGTCATTTCTGCTATGGTTTTGATAAGATCAACACATGCATCAGTGCCCTTGGGTCTATGTTCGGGGTCATCATTCTGAATTTTGAACCCGGTGTCAGGAAAACCAAGGGCAGCAACAAATTGAGAATAGGAGGCCGAGAGCTTTGTGTTGGAGGTCATCCAGGTAACAGTGTTATTTGGACCGAAGAAGCATGTGGCATAGAATTGATGAATGTCGGCTTGGTTAAAGTCATGTTGAAATGCAAATGGAGCAGCAAGATTGGACGACTCAATGAGCTCAATAGCCCTGGAATATTTCTCCGGATGAGTATGAATATGCTCTAAATAAATGCACAGATGCAGAGAAAGACCCTTAGGAATGATGATAGTGGTAAAAATGTCAGCTTGAACATTAGTGCAAAAACATTGTCCCGACAATCACGAGCAACCGTAAATTTATCAACATCATGATGCAACTTAAGATAGGAAGCAATGGGAACCTCGTTGAACCGCTTAGCGTGACGGCTGTGTGGTAAGGGAGGTTCAAGAGAGATATGATGAGCATCACCATGAGGTTGCACCGGAGGAGGAGGAGGCTTGAAGGTGGGACGACGAGTCCCGGGCTTGGGAGAAGTGGTGCGAATAGGGACAGGCTCTCCTCTCTCCATATGAGCCAGCTCATCTTCATAGTTAGAGTCCTCTGACGAGTCTTCGCTTGGAGAGCAACGAGGTAGAGGAACACGCTTCCGGGGACGAGCCCGTTTTTGGGAATCGTCGGAATCACCACGATGGAATGGAAGAGAGGACCCAGACGGGGGCCCCTTGTGAGCAGTATGCTTGGTCTTCACCATCCCGACCTAGAGGAGGAGGGAGACCCAAATCAACAACCCACCACCATAGATCGAAGAATCATTGGATAAGGGATAAGAGATAGGTGCTACCTCAGAGTGAAGAGCGCGGAGGAAGATGTCGACTGAAATAAGTCAGGCAGTGGGCCGCGCCGGGGACTGGGGCGACCCAAGCGGTGTGGCACCGGCGAGGGGCACGGTGGCGGTGAACAGAGGAGGCGAGCAGCCACACCCAGCGCTATATATATGTGCCCTAGAAAATCCCGGACGACCAGAGTTCTATGGACATTCGATGCCTGGACCAGGGGAAAAGTTAACGGAAGACCGAATAGACTGGACAACCGGCCTGAGGGCAACAAAAGACTTTTTACGGACGACCGGAGTTCTACGGAGGTCCGGTGCCTGGGCCAGAAAAATAAAATTAACGGAAGACCGGATAGACCGGATGACTGGAAGGGGGCAATCAGAAGGCTTTTTACGGCCGTCCGGATAGTATCGGACGACTGGCACACAGAAATTTGTTTGTAAAAGACAATGGAGATGATGACAAAGGTAGGAGATGATGATGACAATGACGATCTAACCCAACTGTAAGGGTACCAACGATGATTTCAGTATGGAGTAAGAAGAATTTGTATAATGTTAAGTAGTGAGTATCCTATGTCAATGAAACAACAACAACAACAAACATAGATCACACCGATCTAACCCATGTTTGAGTATACGTGACATGGCACCGCAAGAATTTGAACTTTGGGTGCATAATCACTACTCCATCGTTGAAAGCTCTATAGTTATAATAACATGGTAGCTTTGGGATTGTTTGTTCTTTTTATGTATTTCATAGGGTGAGAGTACTCATGAGTTGAGTGTCTCCCCCTAAATATATGCCTACATCGAGACAAGAAATTATGATAATGCATGCATGGATACTAGTTTTTCACATAATGTTGTCAAGCTCCAAGACACCAAGTTCACGCCTAAGTTGACAAAACCTAGCTTCATCCAATGGCTTCGTGAAAATATCTGCAAGTTGCATATCTGTGCCAACATGAGCAATGTCAATATCGCCCTTCTCCACATGATCTCTCAAGAAGTGATACCTAATATCAAGATGCTTGGTGCGGGTATGATCTTTGGGGTTCTCAGCAATATTGATGGCACTTTCTTTATCACATGGAAGAGGCACATGTCTATAGGTGATACCGTAATTCTTCAATGTTTGCCTCATCCATAGTAATTGAGTTGCACAACTGGCGGTTGCAATGTACTCAGCTTCTGCGGTGGAGAGGGCAACACAATTTTGTTTCTTTGAGGACCAATTTACCAAGGAGCGTCCAAGAAACTGACATGCGCCGGAGGTGGACTTATGATCCACTTTGTCTCTACCCCAATCCGCATCCGTGTACCCAATGAGATCAAACTTAGCATCCTTGGGGTACCATAGACCCAACTTTGGAGTGTGAACAAGGTATCTAAGAGTATGCTTAACCACCTTATGATGACTTTCCCTAGGAAAAGCTTGAAATCTAGCACACATGCATACACTAAACATGATGTCTGGTCTAGATGCACAAAGATAAAGCAATGAACCAATCATAGAGCGGTAAATAGATGGGTCGAAAGGAATACCATTTGCGTCTTTAGTGAGTACAATTTTGGTTGGCATGGGTGTCTTACATGGACTAGCATCAGACATGCCAAACTTCTCTAGGATGTCCTTGAGGTATTTTGCTTGAGACAAGAAAATTCCTTCTTGAAATTGTTGAATTTGAAATCCAAGGAAGAACTTCAAATCCGTATTGAGTGACATTTCAAAATTCTTGGTCATGGAAGCCGCAAACTTCTTGCACAAATGAATGTTAGGAGAACCAAAAATGGTATCATCTACATAGATTTGGCATAAGATCAAATCACCATTGTCCCTCTTAGTAAAAAGAGTGGGCTCGATCAACCCTCTCACAAAAGCATCATCGAGTAAAACTTCTTCAGATGATCATACCAAGCACGAGGTGCTTGTTTGAGGCCATACAAAGCCTTATGAAGTCTATACACACAGTCTTTGTGATTGGGATCAACGAACCCAGGTGGTTGTGATAGATATACTTCTTGTAGAGGACCATTAAGGAAAGCACTCTTCACATCCATTTGATGTAATGTAAAACCATTGAAAGTAGCATAAGCAAGTAAGATGCGAATGGATTCAAGACGGGCAATGGGGGAAAAGGTCTCACCAAAGTCCAAACCTTCAACTTGTGAGTACCCTTGTGCCAGTAACCTTGCCTTTTTACGGATGATTACACCAATCTCATCTTGCTTGTTATTGAAAATCCATTTTGTTCCAATGACGTTGTGCTCGGTAGTTGGCCTCTTGACTAATGACCACATTTGGTTGAGTTCAAAACTATTCAACTCTTCTTGCATAGCAACGAGCCAATCGTTGTCCATCAATGCCTCTTGTACCTTGAGAGGCTCAACACTAGACACAAATGAGAAGTGAGCACAAAAGTTTGTGAAATGTTTATGAGTGACTCTACCTTCCGATATGCCGATGAAAATTTTGTCAACATCAACATGACCGGCCCCTCGAGGCATGATGGAGGTAAGAGTTTCACGAGGTTCAACTTCATGTCCATCATCCACGTCCTCAACATATGGATCATTAATGTGTGGTGGAATATCTTCTTCTTCATCTTGCATTTGTTGAGGTTCATCATCAATGATTGCACTTTCTTGTTCTTGCCCTTGAGGATGATCTTGTTCTTGATGATTACCATGAAGAGGAACTTGATCATCATCTTGTACTTGGTCTATGGGCATTGGTTGAGCAATAGGAGCTTGTGGTGGTATGGGTGTTGAAGTAGTTTGTTGATGTATGAAGCTTCCATCTTCTTCTTCATCATCGTGAGGTTCTTGTTCCATTGAAAGAAGTGCACCAACACCCATGGTTAAAATATCTTGAGAGGAATTTTCTTCACCTACATCACTTAGATTAACTTGCTCCCTATGGGAGCCATTAAATTCATCAAACACCACATAACAAGTTTCTAGAACACATCCATTGGATTTTTTGTAGACTCTATAGGCGTGAGAGTTTGATCCAATAGCCAACAAATATGCCCTCAAATGGTTTTGGATTGACATTTCCCTAACCGTTCTCTTTTCTTGAGGATGAAACATTTGCACCCAAATACACGAAAGTACTTGACATTTGGCTTGTTCCCAGTTAAGAGCTCATATGGTATCTTTTCCAATATAGTGCGGAGGAAGAGCCGGTTTGATGCATGGCATGCAGCGTTGACAGCTTCGGCTGAAAAACTATGTGGAGACTTGTATTCATCCAACATGGACCTTGCCATCTCCACAAGTGTGCGGTTATTCCTTTCTGCTACACCATTTTGTTGGGGAGTGTATGGAGTTGAATATTGATGCTCAATCCCTTCATCACTAAGAAATTCTTCTAAGGTGTAGTTCTTGAACTCAGAGCCATTATCACTTCTTATTGCTAAGATTTCTTTATCAAACTTGCATTGAGCTTGCTTGGCAAAATCAATGAAGGTGATCTTCTTCTCGTCCTTGGACTTTAGGAAGAAGACCCATGTATATCTTGACTAATCATCAACAATGACAAGCCCATGCTTTTTCCCACCAAGACTATCCCATGAAGGAGGCCCAAAATGATCCACATGAAGGAGATCCAAAGGCCTGGAAGTAGACACAATATTCTTGGGTGGGTGCTTTGATTGATGTTGCTTCCCGGCTATGCATGCACTACACACACGATCTTTCTCAAAAGAGATATTTATTAGTCCAAGGATGTGATTACCCTTTAAGAGATCTTGAAGATTTCTCATGCCGACATGGGCTAGACGGTGATGCCATAGCCACCCCTTGTCGGCCTTGGCCATTAGACAAGTTGCATGGAATGTGCTCTCTTTCGAGAAATCAACCGTGTAAAGGTTGCCATCCAACTCTCCAACAAATGCCAGTTCAAGAGTATCTCTCTTAAAGACTTTCACATCTGTTAGTCCAAATAGTGTATCGTAACTAACAGAAGCCAATTGGCGAACAGAAAGCAAATGATATTTAAGGGATTTGACAAGCCTGACATTTGCAAGAGACATGTCATTTGTGATAGCCACCTTGCCCAACCCGAGTACCTGTCCTTTTGATCCTCCACCAAACATAATGCTCATAAATGGTTAAATAGCTTCCATGAAATCATAGAGCAATTTTCTATCTCCGGTCATATGATTGGTACATCCACTATCAATCACCCATTTTACTCCACGGGAGAAGGCAACCTACACACAATTATTACTTGGTTAGAGGCACCCATTTTGCAATGGGACCTCTCAAGTTAGTCACAAGGGTCTTAGGGACCCAAATAGCATAAAACGGAAATGCATTTCGAGGACCAACAAACTTTGCATAAACTTCTCCATCCTTAGTCTTACGAAGTACATAGGATGGAGGCATGAACTCTTTTGGCTTGTTGAGAGTGGGCATGCCCCTTGTGGCATTCCCACTAACAACATTACTCCTTGTGCCCTTCTCTTACAAAAGTTTCTTTTAGAGGGGTGGTGCACTTTTGAGAAGATGTCTTCTTCTTGCTTGCGCTTGGGTCAAACCCAAGCCCCTCTTTAGCAAACACCTCAGTTGTTGCCTCAATACCTCATCAAGGTTCTTTTGCCCTTGAGCACATGTCATGAGACCTTTCTCGATTTGAGCCTTGAGAAAGCGATTCTCCTCAAGAATAGATGCTAGATCACTACTAGAGTTAGTAGTACAATCATTAACATTGATAATAGGAGAAGAGTAAGCCTTGGCTAGAGTTTCAAGATAAGTAAGCTTGATTGTCTCAAAACACTTTGTAAGAAGGGTGGGCTCTTCTTCCTTAGTCTTGAGGGACAAGGATAGGAGCTCAAATCCTTAGAGAGAGAAGCATTAGACTTCACAAGCTTACTTTTATCATTCATCCACTCTTCGCAAGAGTCAATAGCCTTTTTCAAGGAGGCAAAATCTTTAGTATGAACATCAATGTTCGCACCAATTTTCAAGCATAGTTCATCATTTCGTGCTTCCTCATATTGGACTTTCCTCTCAAGGATTTCATATTTTTCCTTTTCCTCTATGACGAGGGTTTCGAGTTCCTTAATGGTGATGGTGTGCTTACTCACCATCTCCATAAGCATACGAAACATAGTGAGCTTCTTTCCTTTAAGGATCACATGAACTTATTTAGTTTAGCAAGCATAGGATCATCTATATCATCATCCTCATAACTATCCTCTGCATCAAGATAGACATCACTAGGAGTAGGAGGAGTGAAAAGAGGAGGGTTTGATCGTGGGGTTACCTTGACCTTGTCAGGAGAGTGTTGGTCATCTCCATCTTCTACCACAGCCTTTGCCATGAGGCACTTGTGAGCGTTGCCCTTGTAGTCCTTCATGTAATTGTAGGTGACAACATCACCACTCTTGTTGACTAGCCTCAACGTGTTTTGAGAATCTTGAGCAACTCCGGCAACACCACTAACATCATCCGGATCGGATTCTTCTTGAGCAACCATTGCTTTCCCATCTCTCTTCTTGATCTTGGAGTTCAAAGGATTTGGCAACTTCTTCTTGGGAAAGGTCTTGGGGAACCTTGGTTTATCCTCTCTCTTCTCATAAGGGCTCTTGTTGGAGAAGTGGTTGGTTTCTTCACAGTTGTAGCATTTTCTTACTTTCTTGTTTTGAAATCTTCCCTTGAATTTTCCTGTGCTAAACTTCTTGACAAAGAGAGCCATGTCTTCATATGAAGGGACCTCATCGGATTCAACCTCATCACCATCTTCATCATCATCATCTTCTTCTTCTTCTTCTTCACTTTGCTCATCTTCACATACATGCTTGGCCTTCAATGCAAGATTGATCTTTGATGTTGGAGTACCATGCATGGCAAGATGTTTTGTAGCATTTGCCTTTGACTCTTAAAATAGTTGGATAGTGGATATGATGTCATCTATAGTCATTTCCTTGAAGGCATGGTGTTGTCTTATGTCCCACACCATTTGATGGTGATACGGGGCAAGATCATGAAGCAACTTGTCCACAAGGAATCGCTTAGTCATGTTGAATCCATCTTGTGTCTTTTCACACTCACACGACTCAATGTCAGCGGTGAGAGTCATGAGACGCTCAAGGAGTTGATTGGGAGTTTCACCTCTCCCCATACAAAAGTTTTGCAATTGCCCCTTGGCAATTTCATATTGAGCACTCTGAAGGGTGGAGGTACCGGTCATGGATCTTACAATGCTTCCATATAGTTCCTTGGCACTTGTGATGTGTATGAAAGGTCTCCTTTGCTTTTCAACCATACCTCTCCTTATACACATGGTTGCTGTGTCATTGACATTCTTGTCATAAATTTCTCTTGGTGTAGGATTCTTTGGATCAACCACATGGTAACCATACTCCAAGATCTCTAGCATCTCATTGTTTCCATATCGAAGATGATCCTTCATAGCAACTCTCCACAAGGCAAAATAGGAAGTTGCATCAAGTAAAGGAGGTTTGCCTTGAGGGTTATATTTCGGTTTCTCAACTTGGGGTCTTGCATAAAGCCAAGGAACACCTGAATTAAATGACTTGACTTATGAAGAAGCCTCGCCTTTATCCTTCGGATCTGCAACAAGGGGAGTCCCATCGGGGTTCATCTCGCTCTAGGGCAGTTAAGCCACAGGAATAGAGCACGAGGCTCTGATACCAATTGAAAGGATCGAGATGGACCTAGAGGGGGGCTGAATAGGTACAATTACAAATTTTAATTGTTACTTAGCAATTTTAGGCAATAATGCGAAATATGAAATTGAGCCTAACAATTGAAAGTGAGATGCTAGGAGCTAAGCAACATAGTCAAGTAACACAACTAAATCAATAAGCAAGCACAATAGATATACGCGAGGATTAGATGACAAGTAACCACAAGTAGAGAATTAGGTTTAGGAATAACCACAACTCCAAGGGACGAGGATGTATGCTGATGTTCACTTCCTTGGAGGGAAGCTAGTCACCGTTAGAGAGGTGGATGTTCCCACGAAGGCACACCATCACCATGAAGGCTCACCCTATTCTCCCTTTGAGACAACACCATGAAGGTGTTTCCCAACCACTGGTGGTAGACCTTGAGGTGGTCTCCAAACCTTCCCAAACTTTCCGGGGGGGTAATTACCATGGTTGATTCCTCTCTGAATGACTCCTACCGCCTAGGAGTCTCCAACCTCCAAGAGTAACAAGATCGATGGACAAAAGCTCAAGAGTTTCTCAAATCACAAATTCCTTTGGTGAGAAAAAGGGGAAGGAGTGGACCTATCACTTGATTGGAGAACTTCTCTCAAATATTCCCAAATCACTTGGGGATGTAGGATTTGGTGTAGAGTATTCAGGGAGAGAGAGAAAGAGAGTGAAAAGTGTTCTTGGCAAGCTCAAAGTGAATGCTCAACCTTATCTCGTGGGGGGGAGAAGGCTATATATAGTGTAAGTGGAAAAGTAACCGTTTGAGCAACTCAAGTGCACAGGAGACGTCGGATGTCCGGACAGGACCGGACGTCCGGTGGCACAAATAGGTCCGGACGTCCAACAGACATCGGTCGTCCGGACGCTGGAGAACCACAAGCGATGAATTAGCACTCAGACAATGAATGTCCGAGATGTTTCGGTCGTCCGGTGACCGGACATCCGTAGATGACCGGATATTCGCAAAAAATGTTCTGTTGAGAAAGTGTCGGACCTCCAGAGCAAAACGGACATCCCGTGACCGGACGTCCAAAGAAGCTCGGACATTCGTGAATATTATAATGTGAGGAAACACCAGCATGATTGCACTTTCAACCGCCTATCGTGCCAGTAACCACTTAGCTCGACGCCTGCCGTCGCCGCCAGGCTGCCGGCAAAGCCCACTGCATTTCGCCACTTCTGCTTGCTGCCAACTATCGCCATCGACTTTCTCGACACCGCTCGCAGTTGACCCAGCTCTGCTCGGTTGGGGAATCTGCTGTGTTGAGGGTTCTTTATCATGGACAACAAGGTAACTAATTTAATGAGGTATTATCTCATCTCTTATCCCAGTTCATCTGCTTCCTTTAATCACCCGACTGAAATCACTGTGAATTCATTTTTATTCGAGCTGATTTGAGGGTTTTCTTCCATTCATAGAGTGTATAGTGGGCGGACACATCAGGACTTTGCGGCCTCCACCAAACATTCCATCTCACCATACCAGATGACTTGAGGATGCACGAGGTATGTTCATTCTCACCCTAAATCGGTTGGCATGGCCTACTTTCCTGAACATATTCTAAATATTGCTACATTTGGATAAAAGGTGCCACATGCACCATATACGTCAAAGGGGATTTTCCCCCTATTCTTTCTATATTAGGTAAATTAATGATGTATTGTTCTTTTGATTACTCTCATAATTCCAGGACATCATGTTTACCCTATCTGTTTGATTATAGATTTTGGTCCTTTGATTTCAACTGTTGTACAGTTCTTTCAATTTGGGCCCATATTTGCATGCATATTTTATTTAACAATCCTACCACTTTTTGCAGCGCGTCCCTTGCTATGCAACAAAATATGTAGTGCACAATCTTTCCCTTACATAAATCAGGACTGCAGGGATGTCATACTGAACACAAACCATGGATTTACAATTGTTGCTGCTATAAGACTTGATGAACGTGGTGACTCCTATTTTGGCACTGGCCTTGGAAGGAAATTTCTAAGTTTTATGTACTGAAAGTTGTCACTATAATTGCACTGCACATAAAAGGGCATGGTCATGAGATATATGCTAACTTCCCCGATGATATTATCCACCCAGACTTTGTTCGAAGTAAGTTTTCTTTTCAAGTATATGCATGTTGACTTACCCAGCAATATCAAATGAATTGTGTAGTATTTAAGCAACCAATTGTTATTCCATTTTCTTACTGTATTCCTACCAAATAACTTCTAGTTACCAATACACTTTTCTATTGCCCTGTTTTAACTAAATATTCCCTGTACTCCCACTTGTATCAGAAAGCGCCGCTGGCAAGGAGACTCCGAAGGTGGAGAACGAGGCTACCAACAAGCGGAGGCAGGGCGAGCAAGAACCGCAAGCGACTCTAGCAGGCCTAGACTTCATCACCAACCTCCCCAATGATATGTTGACAGTCATTGAGGGAGTCCAGGATTACGGGGTCCTCGGGCGTCCAGGCTATGTGACGTGGGCTGGACTGGTGGGCCGTGAAGATACAAAATGGAAGACTTTCCCCCGTGCCCGGATGGGACTATCCTTGGCGTGGAAGGCAAGCATTGGCATGCAGATATGAAGATTCCTTTCTCTGTAAACCTACTATGTACAAACCTAGCCCCCTCCTATGTCTATCTAAACCGGAGGGTTTAGTCCATAGAGGTAATCATAATCATACATGCTAGACATGTAGGGTTTAGCCATTACGATCTCGTGGTAGATCAACTCTTGTAACCCCTATACTCATCAAAGTCAATCAAGCAGGAAGTAGGGTATTACCTCCATCAAGAGGGCCCGAACCTGGGTAAACATCGTGTCCCCTGCCTCCTGCTTCCCTCGATCCTCAGACGCACAGTTCAGGACCCCCTACCCGACATCTGCCGGTTTTGACACCGGCATTGGTGCTTTCATTGGGAGTTCCACTATGCCGTCATCGAAAGGCTCGATGGCTCCATCAATCATCTACAACAATGCTGCCGTGAAGGAGATTTTTCTTTCCGGCTAGATCTTTTTATTCGGCGGCTTCGCACTGCGTCCAATTTGGTTGGCCACCTGGAGCAGATCGACAACTACGCCCCTGGTGACCAGATCACTTTTGGAAATCTGAACTATGTCGCTGACATTCGAGGAGACTTGATCTTCCAAGGGTTCGCGGCCCCAACCACCGCTCCGGCCTTAGATCCGGAGTGCGTCATCAGGTCCGAAGACGGGAGTCTAGAGCCCGCCGGACTTTCTGTGGCTTAGAGCTCAACCCCGGAAAATCAGAGAGAGTAGCGTCTTCGGCAATCCTTACAAAGCCGGACTCCTCTTCGGACACTAGTTTTGAACTCTGTTTGTCCGTGTCATGCAAACTCGGCGCGGAAAATTCTGTCCCCGTACAAACCCCGCTCTTAAACGAGGCTCTGGACTTAGTGCGATCCCTTGTAATCACGGAGGAACCGACATGCTTGATTAGGGACTGAAAACAGGGAATTTTGGTACCCAGCCACCACCCACTACATAGACACTGTCAAGGATCTTACCGACATGCTCGATTACACCTCCGAAGACATCGATGATATGGACAACGATGCTGGAGAGGAGCAGGCACAAAACCTGCCGTTCACCGGACGTTGGACGGCCACTTCCTCATACAACGTATACATGGTGGACACACCTAAAGAAGGCAATGACGATGACGGGAAGGATCTAGTCAAGGATAAACCTCCGGAGACACTACCTAAACGTCGACGTCAGCGGCGCCGCTCTATATCGCGTCGCGAAAAAGATAGCAATACCGGCACCGGAGACAATGATACTGCGGAAAACACCAAAGAACAAGAAGACCCCATCGAACCAACATCCGAACAGGATGATCGGGGGGACGGGCAAGTTGACCCTGACGAGCAAGCAGGGAACGAAGACTCGGAGGATATCAACTATTTTCCACTCTCTAAGGACGACGTGAGCCATGGTGACGAATATTTTATCGTGCCAGAGGAACCCCTAGAATAAGAGCGCTTTAAGCGCTGGCTAATTGCTATGGCAAGAAGCCTAAAAAAGAAGCAGCAACAGCTTCAAGCTGACTAAGATCTGCTCAACGACAGATGGGCAAATGTCCTAGCAGCCGAAGAATACGGCCTCGAATGCCCAACAAAGAGTTACCCAAAGCGTAAGCTGCTACCCCAATTCGACGATGCGGCGTTGGAGCCTAAACCACCCGCGCGTAATGCGGCGGCCGGACCCGATCGACCACCACGTAGCCGGGATAGAATGGCAACTCAAGCCAAACACCAGCCCGCACCACTGCATCGTAAAAGCAGAGGAACAACAGCTCGGGGATACACATATGACCTACGACAGGACCTGGAAAATAGAGCAGGTCAGACCAGATCAATCTATGGCTTGCGGGGGCACACCCTGGCACGAGAAGACGGCTACCAATCCCGTCACGGCAAGTACAACCACGCCCTAGCCAAAAACCGCATACGGACTTCATCCGAACTGCCCCGTGTCCCGGCCCGATATATGGGCGCCGTACACCCCCTATGCTTCACCAATGTGGTAGTGGAGCACCATTTCCTAGAAGGGTTTAAACATGTGAACATCGAGTCATACAATGGCACAACAGATCCCGTAGTATGGATTGAAGACTTTCTTCTCCACATCCACATGGCTCACGTTGACGATCTACACGCCATCAAATACCTTCCCCTCAAACTTAAGGGACCATCACGACACTGGCTGAACAGTCTATTAGAAGAATCTATTGGTAGTTGGGAGGACCTGGAGGATGCATTCCGAGACAACTTCCAAGGTACCTATGTTCAGACCCCAGATGCCGATGACCTTAGCCACATAATCCAGCCACCCGGGGAATCGGACCAACAGCTTTGGACCATGTCCTAATAAGAAAGAACCAGATCATGGATTGTCCGGATGTAGAAGCCCTCGCGGCCTTCAAACATAGCGTCCGAGACGAGTGGCTTTCCCGACACCTCAGCCAAGAAAAGCCGAAGTCCATGGCAGCCCTCACCACACTTCTGACCCGTTTTTGCGTGGGAGAAGACAGATGGCTTGCTCGCAGAAGCAATAGCACCAGCGACCCTGGTACCTCTGAAACTAGGGACGACAATGGCAAGCCACGACGCAACAAGCACAAACGTCGAAACAACAATGAAGGAACACAAGACATGGTGGTTAACGTCGGATTCAGTGGCTCCAAATCCGGTCAACGAAAGAAGCCATTCAAACGAAACAAAGACAGTTCATCAAGTTTGGACCGGATACTCGACCAACCTTGCCAGATCCACGACACTCCTGACAAGCCTGCCAACCACACCAATAGAAGTTGTTGGGTCTTCAAACAGGCCGGCAAGTTAAATGTCGAACATAAGGAGAAAGGGTCGCCTAGTGAGGATGACGACGAGGAACCTCGCGCACCAAAAACAGGGGGACGGAAGAAATTTACCCCCGAAGTCAAAACGGTGAATATGATATACGTCACCCATATCCCCAAGAGGGAGTCCATGCACGCATCAAGGGACGTCTATGCGATAGAGCCAGTCGCCCCAAAATTCAACCCATGGTCAGCTTGTCCGATCACCTTCAATCGCAGGGACCATCTGACCAGTATCCGTCATGGAGGTTCGGCCACATTAGTCCTCAATCCAATCATCAATTGATTCCACCTTACGTGTGTCCTCATGGACGGAGGCAGTAGCCTTAACCTGCTCTATCAGGACATAGTCTGCAAGATGGGTATCGATCCGTCAAGAATCAAGCCCACTAAAACTACCTTTAAAGGAGTGATACCCGGTGTAGAGGCCCGCTGCACGGGCTCAATCACATTGGAAGTGGTCTTCGGTTCACTGGACAACTTCCGCAGCGAAGACTTGATCTTCGATATCATCCCCTTCCGAAGTGGCTACCATGCACTGCTCGGACGAACCGCGTTTGCTCGCTTCAATGCAGGCGCGCACTATGCCTATCTCAAACTCAAGATGCCCGGACCACGCGGTATTATAACAGTGAATGGAAACATGGAACGCTCCCTCCACATTGAGGAGCACACCGCGGCCTTGGCAGCGGAAGTATAGGGTGGCCCCATCAAGCCAACTATTATGCCGGCGGCCTAGTCCTCGGACACTGTCAAACGAGTCCAGACTACCATGCTGTAGGACAGTCAATCTCGTCAGGAGCTTGATTAGCAATTCGGCCTCCATCTCAGCTCCCACCAAACTGTGTCATATGTACCACGAATACATAATTACGCACTAAAAATACCATTAGAAAGGATGGAGGCATAATAGGGACAATGTCTACAATACGGCTAGACCTTATCAGGACCCTCACATTTCCTTTTTTTTCTTTTCTTTTTTCTTTTTCCAGGCTCCTTACAACCAACATCACCCTTTCGACGGTACCAGGGCCTCTTTCCGTGGCCCATTACGAAAACACCGGGCGATGATACTCTCGAAGGACAATATACCAAGGAGAAAAGCAGCATAGACGCGTGCAAGAGCACCTAAAGGATCTTTAAAGATCACCTCGTCCGCTTTCAGGTTGCATGCATAGCTTCCCCTTGTGTTCGGCATGTAAAATAGCCTTGTTGCTTACTGCACTTTTTGTATCAATACGTTTTGACGTATCAATCAGACTATAATGAAAACAGTTTTTAGCCCAAACCTATGTGGCGTTGGCTTATCTCTTAACATGTGTTTTCCCACTTTTGTCCGATTGTCATGTACACCTTGGTATGACCTTAATCACCAGGGCCTCTATTAAGCTGTGTACATCTTTTAAATACTAAAGAAAAGTCTGAACACTTCCACGGTGCAATTCGGCGTCCCGAATATAGCATTATATGCATTGGCTCTGAATCATGTCTTTGGTCAATAGTTGGGTTGCATGGCTCCTGTGGTTACTACCTTACGTTCTGCTTAATCGGCTAAGGTAGTAAAGGGAGAACTACTGTGATTGTGTTTCTGGTTCATTCGGACAAACACCTCAGTAGAGAAAGCCGAAAGCTGACTGTCATGATGCGGCGAGAGCCGTTCAGCTATTCGATGACTAAGTATAAATCTCTTGCGAATTTTTTCCGCATTATGCGATAGGCCGGCTTCCACCCGGCTGGGCATTCACAACAACCAAGTTTGGATAATTGAACAACACTAGGGGTTGTGCCCGCACTCCCATTATAAAACTCCTATGGCTAAGTGAGAGTGATAAAGCCGCATAGTCTGATTGCCTGGTTCGCTGCACTAACACCTCCTTCACGGACCAAGACGTTGGGTCAAGTGTGTTTTAGGTGCTATCTCGAACACCCCCGTACTATTTACGTGGGGGCTGAAGCCGACGACTGGCCAACTCTCAGATATCATAAACAGCCGCACATGAGGAGATATTTTAAAGTAAATTATTCAACACATCATACATAAAGCCTTGTTTCATAATACGGGATTGGACATCATAGATACATTTATTGAAAAATGATATCTTTCGAACACTAGCCCTCCACAATGTAGGATCCTTTCAGGACATCATCGAAATACCGCTCCGGAGTGCGGTGCTCTTTGCCAGCGGGAGGTCCCTCGGTTGCAAGCTTGACGGCGTCCATATTCGTCCACTGCACCTTGACACGGGCGAAGGCCATCCGCGCACCTTCAATGCAGACCGACCGCTTCATGGCATCAAGCCGAGGGCAGGTGCTGATCAGCCGCTTCACGAGGCCGAAGTAGCTACTGGGCATGGGTTCGGCGGGCCAAAGACGGATTATCAAATCCCTCATGGCCAATTCAGCCACCCTATGCAGTTCGGTCCATTGCTTCAGCTGATCGCTGAGGGGCACGAGATGCTCTAGTGGAAGGTACTGCGACCAGAACAACTTCTCCATTGAGCTCACCTCTTTGGTTGGGAAGAACTCCGCAGCATCAGCAACACTCCGGGGCAGGTCCGCAAACACTCCTGGAGAACTCCAAATCTGGGTTAAGAAGATATACCTTTTGCTCACAAATTTGCGCTGCATGTTAAAGGCCTTACCCGGCGCAATTTGCTTTGCCTCTTGGATCTCCCGGATAGTGCTTTTCAGCCCGGGCTTCTTGTGCACTTTGGAGTGTCTTTGCAAGTTCAGAATTTTGCTCCGAACTCTTGTGCTCTAAGGACTCGCATTTGCCTATGGCATCCTTGAGCTCTTGCTGGACTTCCTCCACTCGTGATTCATGTTTAAGGTGGGAGGCTCGCTCCTCCTCCGCCTCCTTCTTTGCCTCGACCAGCGCACTCTTGAGGGCCTCGATGATAACCCGCAAGTATACGGGATCAATTGTAGCCTCTTTCGATAAGTAAGAGTGTCGAACCCAACGAGGAGCTAAAGGTAGAACAAATATTCCCTCAAGTTCTATCGACCACCGATACAACTCTATGCACGCTTAGTGTTCACTTTACCTAGAACAAGTATGAAACTAGAAATACTTTGTAGGTGTTGTTGGATAGGTTTGCAAGATAATAAAGAACATGTAAATAAAAACTAGGGGCTGTTTAGATAAAGAAGCAATAAGGTAATATAGCGAGTGTGGAAAAGTGGTGGTAGGAGTTGTGGAATTGCCCCTAAGCAATTGACTACGTTACTAGACCGATAGCAAGTTTTATGTGGGAGAGGCATAAGCTAACATACTTTCTCTTCTTGGATCACATGCACTTATGATTGTAACTCTAGCAAGCATCCACAACTACTAAAGATCATTAAGGTAAAACCCAACCATAGCATTAAAGCATCAAGCCCCCTTTATCCCATACACAACAACCCCTTACTCGGGTTTAAGATTCTGTCACTCTAGCAACCCACTATTAGAGAATAATGAACATATTGCAACACCCTACAACGGGAATGCCTCACGCTTGCGCGACACGGAGGGCACAATAGGACAGAAACATAACCACAAGCAAATTAAACCAATCATAGCAATTCATCAATCACCGATAGGACAACTAAAATCTACTCAGACATCATAGGATGGCAACACATCATTGGATAATAATATGAAGCATAAATCACCATGTTCAAGTAGAGGGTACAGAGGGTTGCGGGAGAGTGGACCGCTGAATATAGATGGGGGAAGGTGATGGCGATGTTGGTGAAGACAGTGGAGTCGTTGGTGTAGATCGCGATGATGATGATGGCCCCCGGCGGTGTTCCGCCGCCATCAGAAGCAAGGGGGAGAGAGCCCCCCTTCTTCTTCTTCTTCTTCCTTGAGCTTCACCCTAGATGGGAGAAGGGTTTCCCTCTGGTCCTTGGCTCCCATGGCATGGGAGGGGCGAGAGCCCCTCCGAGATTGGATTTGTCTCTCTGCCTCTCTCTGTTTCTGCGTTCTCTGATCCTTCCCTTTCACCGTTTCCTTTATATCCGGAGATCCGTAACTCCGATTGGATTGAATCTTTCGCCCAGATTTTTCTCATAAAATTAGCTTTCTTGCGGCAAAAGAAGAGCATCAACCGCCTTAAAGGGTGTCCACAAGGGTCCAGGGCGCGATTGCCCCCCTGGGCACGCCCCCTGCCTCGTGGCCCCCTCGGGCACCGTCTCGCGTTGATTCTTCCTCCCAAAAATCACAAATAATCCAAAATAATTCTCCATCCATTTTTATCCCGTTTGGACTCCGTTTGATATTGGGTTTCTGCAAAACATAAAAAATGCAACAAACAGGAACTGACACTGGGCACTGGATCAATATGTTAGTCCCAAAAAATAGTATAAGAAGTTGCCAAAAGTATATGAAAGTTGAATAATATTGGCATGGAATAATCAAAAATTATAGATACGACGGAGACATATCAGCATCCCCAAGCTTAATTCATGCTCGTCCTCGTGTAGGTAGATGATAAACAGATAATTTTTGATGTGGATGCTACCTAGCATAATCTTGATCATGTAATCTAATCATGGCATGAATGTTAAGACACGAGTGATTCAAAGCAATAGTCTATCATTTGACATAAAAACAATAATACTTCAAGCATACTAATAAAGAAATTATGTCTTATCAAAATAACATAGCCAAAGAAAGCTTATCCCTACAAAATCATATAGTTTGGCCATGCTTCATTTTTGTCACACAAAATACTCCCATCATGCACAACCCTAGTTTCAGCCAAGCAATTGGTTCATACTTTTTAACGCGCTTCAGCTTTTTCAACTCTTACGCAATACATGAGCGCAAGCCATGGACATAGCACTATGGGTGGAGTAGCGTATGATGATGGTGGTTGTGTGGAGAAGACAAAAAGGGAGAAAGTCTCACATTGACGTGTCTAATCAATGGGCTATGGAGATGCCCATCAATTGATGTCAATGTGAGGAGTAGGGTTTGCCATGCAACAGATGCACTAAGAGCTATAAGTGTATGAGAGCTTAAACTGGAAACTAAGTGGGTGTGCATCCAAGTTGCTTGCTCATGAAGACCTCGGGCATTTGAGGAAGCCCATCATCGGAATATACAAGCCAAGTTCTATAATGAAAATTCCCACTAGTATATGAAAGTGATAACTCAAGAGACTCTCTATATGAAGAACATGGTGCTATTTGAAGCACAAGTGTGGTAAAAGGATAGTAACATTGCCCCTTCTCTCTTTTTCTCTCATTTTTTATTTTCTCTCCTTTTTTTGGTGGGCTTCTTTGGCCTCTTTTTTTATTTGGGCTTCTTTGGCCTCTTTTATTTTTCATAAAGTCCGGAGTCTCATCCCGACTTGTGGGGGAATCATAGTCTCCGTCATCCTTTCCTCACTGGAGAAATGCTCTAATAATGATGATCATCACACTTTTATTTACTTACAACTCAATATTATAACTCGATATCTAGGACAAAGATATGACTCTATATGAATGCCTCCCGTGGTGTACCGGGATGTGCAATGATCTAGCATAGCAAAGATATAAAAAAAGGACAAGCCATGAAAACATCATGCTAGTTGTCTTACGACCATGCAAATCAATATATTAATGAATGCTCAAGTCATGTATATGATGATGATGGAAGTTGCATGGCAATATATCTCGGAATGGCTATGGAAATGCCATGATATGTAGGTATGGTGGCTGTTTTGAGGAACATATAAGGAGGCTTATGTGTGATAGAGTGTATCATATCACGGGGTTTCGATGCACCGGCGAAGTATGCACCAACTCTTGAGGTGAAAAAGGGCAATGCACGATACTGAAGAGGCTAGCAATGATGGAAGGGTAAGACTGCGTATAATCCATGGACTCGCATTAGTCATAAAGAACTCATATACTTATTGAAAAAGTCTACTTGCCCTTGAAGCAAAGTACTACTACGCATGCTCCAGGGGAAGGGTTGGTAGGAGTTAACCATCGTGCGATCCTGACCTCCACACATAAGGAAGACAATTAAAAGAGCACCCCATGCAACAAATTTGTCACACAACTTTTACCATACGTGCATGCTACGGGAATCACAAACCTTAACACCAATATCCTTACTAAACACAACCATCTACTAGAACCTCCCACATATTATCATCTCTATATCGCAAAACTATTTCAAGGAATCAAACATATCATATTCCGTGATCTACAAGTTTTATGTAGGATTTTATGACTAACCATGTGAATGACCAATTCCTGTCATCTCTCTAAATAGATATAAGTGAAGCAAGAGAGTTTAATTATTTCTACAAAAGATATGCCCACGCTCTAACAAATATAATTGAAGCAAAAGAGCATTCTACAAATGGCGGTTTTCTATGTGAAGAGAAACAGGCAATCCAAACTTCAAATGATATAAGTGAGGCACATGAAGCATTCTATAAAGCCATACTCAAAAGATTTAAGTGAAGTGCAATGAGCATTCTATAAATCAACCAAGGACTATCTCATACCAGCATGGTGCATAAAATAAAAGTGAAAACTAAATGCAAAAGACGCTCCAAGACTTGCACATATCGCATGAACGAAACGAATCCGAAAACATACCGATACTTGTTGAAGAAAGAGGGGATGCCTTCCGGAGCATCCCCAAGCTTAGACGCTTGAGACTCCTTGAATATTTACTTGGGGTGCCTTGGGCATCCCCAAGCTTGAGCTCTTGCCTCTCTTCCTTTTCCTCATATCGAGACCTCCTCGATCAAACACTTCATCCACACAAAACTTCAACACAGAACTCGGTAAGATCTGTTAGTATAATTGTCAGTGTTCTGGGAATGGGGGTCCCCAGTCTTGCCTGCCTGCGGCCTGCGGCGTGGCTCAAGGGGCGGCCCAGCACGACCCATCTTCATCAGCACGAGCTCAAGATCCTCGCGAGGGGCCAAGCCCCGCGGGGAGGATGACATGGGGCTTCCTCAGGCATGGCCTCGTCAGGCTGGCTCGCGAGGAGGCGGAGAGATCAAGGCGAGGTACCTCACGAGGTGGCCATGACGACCAAGGGCGCCAGGCGGGCGCCAGCCCGTGCAGTGTCCTCCTTTCCTCTTTGGTGCAAAGGGGGCAAGCGCAGGCGAGAGCATCAAGCAAAGGCATCCGTTTCGGTGTAACAAGACCAAGACTATCGCAATGGCAAGAAGGAAGTCATTGTGGAGCCCAAGCCGGCGTCACCACCAGAGCCTTTGGCAGGCGAGGACCAACTTTAGTTAGGATAAGTGTACTAGATGTTCCCCTTCAAAATGGCCAATTGTTGGTGCCCTTCCTGCTCAATATTTGGGAAGAGGCCCAGGGGCTTTGCCTATAAATAGGACTAGCCACCCACAAGGTAGGGGGGATCGGAGGATCGAGATCATCATCTAGAAAGCAGCAGAGAAAGAGCGACTGAACTCCCCCGAGCAGTTCATCGCACCAGCCAAGAACAGACCCTCGCGAGGCTGTTCTTCCTTGTATTGTTCATCATCAGCCCAAGAGGCAATCCACCACACCACAAACTAGAGTAGGGTATTACACCACAATGGTGGCCCGAACTAGTATAAACCCTGTGTCTCTTGTGCCGTTCCTTTCATAGCTGAGATCCTAGCGAGGCGGTGAGGTGCAGGTAGGTAGAGGGTGTAATCTCCGCGCGCACCCCAGTGTTTGAATCTAGAGGGTCTGTCGGAACCCGAAATCCGACATTTGGCGTGCCAGGTAGGGGTGCGCCAGAATTCGTCTTCCGCCGCCATGTTCTTCACCGACCATCGCATCCATGTCAGACGCTTGTCGGGCCCGCGCTGAGCGCTGAGCCGCTCTTGCTTCCCGCGTCGCCCAGACGGCCCCCGTCGGCGGCCGCCCCCACCATTCCCCGTCGCCTGCCGTCAACGCCGCCACCGGCCCGGCGGGGAACGAGCAGCAAGCATCGTCCCAGCATCCGTCCGTGAGGCAAGACGGCCGCACTGCTACTCCCTCACTCACCCCAGCTGGTTCTTCGTCCCGCGCACTCCGTGCGCCCATGGAGGCTCGAGCTGCGCTCATCACGGCAAACAAGATCCTGTGCTACCGCCCAGTCGACGACGTCTATGAAGAGTGGCTCGACCGCGTCGCTGAGCTCGTCCGCGCCGCAGGGGCCTCCCCCGCACCATCCTTCTCGCTGCACCAAGCCCCCCCCCCCTACGCGGGCAATGAAGCTCCGGGGGTGCCTCAGCCGCCTCCTCCTCAAGAAGGTGCCCTGGCCCCAAGGTGCGTGGCCCCTGGGTGGAACCCACTCCGTCTGGCGCCCGCGCAGCGAGAGCAGAGTTGCCAAGAGGTACCTCGTCCCCAAGAAGCTTCCCGAGTGCTCCCTGCTCTGGCCCGTCGTGACCACGCTCATGTTCCAGCACGCCAAGACCCCATGCTGCTCCCAGCTGCAGCACATGGGGACCCGCAAGACCAAGCTCTTCATCACCAAAGGCCTCCCGTGGCCACCGCAGGCTGCCGTGCCTTCACCACCGAGCTGCGCAACGTCGCATGGCCTGGCAAGTTCAAGCCAGACCTGCCTCCTCGCTACGACGGCACGGCCGGCCCTGCGGAGTTCCTCCAGCTCTGTGAGCTTGGCATCGAAGTCGCCAACGGGGACGAGAAGGTCATGGCGAACTGGTTTCCCATGGCACTCAAGGACGGGGCCCGCACTTGGCTCCTGAACCTGGCTCCTGGCACGATCTCCTCCTGGGATGAGATCGCACCCGTTTCATCACCAACTTCCAAGGTACTCACGACCGGCCACCTGCCGTGAGCGACATGCGCCGCATCAAGCAGCAACCAGGGGAGACCCTGCAGAAGTACATCCAACGCTTCAACAACGCACACCTCAAGATTCCCAAGGTGACCGAGGAGGCCATCATCTCAGCCTTCTCCAACAGTGTGCGTGACGTCAAGATGAAGGAGGAGCTGGCGATGCATGAAGATCTGCGCACTTCCTTGGAGCTGTTCAACTTGGTGACCAAGTGCGCCAGGGCTGAGGAAGGGCGCCTTTCCCTCCTCGAGCTGCCAACCGCAGACCCAGAAGAGAAGAAGTCCAAGGCCAAGGACATGAAGCGCTAGGGGGCTGCCGTGCTCACGGCAGAACCAGACACCAAGCGGGGCAGAGATCAGCCCGAGTCTTTCGAGGGCAGCCGGTATTGTGTGTACCACGACCTCCACACCCACAACACCAACGAATGTCAAGAGCTCCGAGCCGTGCGAGAAGGGAGGATCGGTCGACGCCCCGACCGCAACGATCGAGGCTATGGCCGTGGAGGAGGAAGGAACGCAGGACGCTGGGAAGACCGCAGCCCTCACCAAGGGTGGCGCGACCGACCTTGCGAGGATCGCTGGCAGGATCAGCCTCGCGAGGATCGTCCGCAAGGAAATGCAGGCCTCCCTCCAAGGAGAAACAAGGACCATCATCAGGATGAGGGGGCTGGGGGCTTCCAGGAGCCGCGCGCGATCGCCTGCATCCTGGGCGGAGCTCAAGCCCCAGCCTCTCAACGCATCTTCAAGTAGTTCGCCCGCAAAGTGAATGCAGCCCTCCCCAAGCTCGAAGCCACGCGCCCCTCAGGTGGTTGGCGTGCGCTATCATGGTCAGCTCAGCGGATCAGCTCAAGTGCGCGGCCTCAGCCGGAGTCCTCCCGATGCTTTGCTCCCCAGTCATCAGCAACGTGCAAGTCACCAGGACCCTCATCGACGGCGGGGCAGGGCTCAACGTCCTGTCCGTAGAGACATTCAACAATCTCCAAGTGCCTTACGATCAGCTTCAGCCAACCAAGCCTTTCTCCGGAGTCACTGATGGCTCCACGATTCCGATTGGGCAGGTCCGCCTCCCTGTCACCTTCGGGGCGCGCAACAACTACCGCACCGGGCTCATCGACTTCGACGTCGCCCACATTTGCCTGCCATACAACGCCATCCTCGGGTATCCAGCTCTCGCCAAGTTCATGTCCGTGACTCATCACGGCTACTACGTCCTCAAGATGCCAGGAAGTGGCGGAGTCATCACGATGCCTTGTGAAGAAAGGGACGCAGTGTGCTCCCTGGAGCGAGCTTTTCAGGCCGCATCACTTGAAGACCCAGATCGCAGGAGCGGGAGGCTCCCTGAGACCGCTCCCAAGAAGAAGAAGACATCGCCAGGCCCGACCCCTCAGGAGGCAGGCCCCTCAGGGTCTGCACTTGCTTAAGGGGCTCCTCCTTCTGTCGCATAGGAAGGCGCGCCCAGCGCCCTCCTCAAGCAAGGCTCGGGGGCTCCCTCCTGGAGGGCCACCGACCTTGCTAAGGTCACGAGGGAGGCGCTCGGGCACCACTTGGAGGCGTGTTTCAAAGCATGTTTCCCTCAGGAAGGAGCAACGCAAGGAGGGCCAAACCCTCAGGAGTTCGTCAGTCAGATCACGCAGGAGTTGCAGGAGTCAAGAGTCATGAGTGGCAGCCGCCGCTTACCCGCCGCAGCTCCCCATCCAGGCGAGGATGGTGGGCTGCGCGTCTGCATCGACATCCCAGGGCTCAACTGAGCCGCCTATCAGGAGCGCTTCTGGCCCTCACACGCGGGGCGCTGCGAAGGCCCGCCCCACAGCTACGTTCGCATGCCCTACGGCTTGCCGAACGCGGCCGCCACGTACCAGCGCCTCAGGAGGAGCATCCTGGAGGATCAGGAGGCCAGGCGTTCCATAGCCCTGGCGGAGATAGAGATGGCCCACGAGGAGCCACCAGCGCCCCCAGAACCTCCCGAGGCTCCTGGGCTTGGGGGCTCGTGAAGATAGGCTTCCGCATCCCACGATGTCTGCTACTTCAACGCCCCTTCGCCTTCAACGCTATCAGGTGACATCCTTCAAGTTTCGTTTCCAGCTGGGAGCGCCCCCAGGGCTGCATTATTCCCAAGTCGCCCGGGCCAGACCCAGCGATGTCTGCCTTACCTGCATCTATCTAAATGTACTTGCTTCGTCGTGATTAACGTGCTTGACCTAGTTGCCCGCTCAACTGACACCAACCGATGGAGCTGCTCCCCAACAGCATGACGCTTGCGCATGGGTCCGTCCCTGCAATGCTGAAAAACCTGAATGGCTGAGCTCTGGCCGCGGCAGCCCCGCACAGCACCACCTCATCAGGCCTTCAGTGCCTCGTCACCTATCCAAAGCAACCAACGGCTGACCGCCGCTTGTCATAGCGGACTCTTGTTCTTCTTATGGTGGGCCAGTAGGATCCCTTCAAGGAGCAGCGCCAGGCGAGGCCTTCACGGCGTCTTCTTCACCCTCGTCCGCGCAAACCGCTTGCATGTTAAAGGGGGGGTACCTGAGCATCACGACTCATGGGCTCCTACTAGCTCTCCAGCCCTCACCCTCTGGCCTTGTCCACGGCATCGCGACCTGGCATACCAGCGACGGCTGAGACCCGCTCGAGGGCAGGGACCCGAGGACGTAGAGCAGAAAGGGGAAAAAAGGCGAGAGGAAAAAGGCACGCAGGGACCTCACCGGGCAACCCCTCGTCGGCCGATGCGCGAACCTAGCACCGCACCAGGAAGCGGTTCCTGACTCTCGAGATAAGTCACCCTCCGAAAACACTAGCTATCGCAGCACCGTCTCCGCATCCAATGCAATCCCGTGTTAGCAACGTCGCGTTCCTTTCTCACCGAATGATGGCTGCTTGAGCGCTAAAGGGGACCTCCTGAGCATAGCGACTTAGGGGATCTTACTTGACCCCGGGCCGCTCACCTCCTGGCCTTGACCACGACATCGTGACCTGGCATACCAGCAACGGCTGAAGCCGCCTTGGGACCGGGACCTGTCGGCGCAGAGCACCAAGCCCTCGTGAGGTTCGAAAGGAAGCACTAAGCTAAGACGTAATAAGCATCTCGCACTACTTCATGGCAAGGACTATATTAACAAACAAAGCCACAGGCATCTTACAAGCCCCCACGGGGCGTGCTTTCCGATTCCTCGCAGGGAACAGAGGGAACAGGTCCTAGAGAATGCTAACTACGCGTGCCTCCGCAAAAGATGCCATCATCAATAGTGGACCGTCAGGCACCGGCGCCAACCTCATCCAGATCAGAGGCGGCGGTGGCCTAACGAGCCCGTCCTGCACCGAGAGCGGCGCAGGCTTGGGGGATCGTAGCTGTCGTCGCTCGTCTCCGGAGTCGTGAAGAGCTCGGCGGAGTCGCTGGATCCTCCGGCGCCCCCGCTGCCTGAGGAGCCGCTGAGGGAGCGGACGGCGAGCCTGGACCTCGCCGCGGCAGGGCCCCGACCACCTCTCTCAGGGCAACATTCCAGCGGGCGTCCGTCCATGTCGAAGACCTTGAAGAGCATCATGGAAGCACCGTCGTACTCCAAGTGAATCGCGAGGGCGCCCCTCGCCCTGCAGACCCGGGCGATCTCGCCCCATCCTCGAGTCATGAAGACTTTGCCCGGGGCGACGACCTCGACCTCCGCTTCGGTCGCGAGGGTGTTGCAGCCGGCATGCTGCAACCAGAGCTCCAAGTATCCCCCCTGGGGCATCACGAAGGCGAAGGAAGGAGGAAGGCGAATCCAAGACCGAGGAGGCATGGCGGCGTGGAACACAAACTCTCGGGAGGAGCCCTCGGCGTGAACTCCAGGAGGGACAACGCGCACCGCCATGACCCGCCAGCACCGACGGCAGCGTCGTCCATGGCGCTCGACATCAACTCCTGCAAGGCCCTCAAGGTGGGCGTACAAGGGCAGCGGAAACCCTGGCGGCGGCCGCTCGCACCAATGCCTCGACACCTCCTGCCGGGCGCATAGGGCTAGCTGTTTCTTCGGCGGAAGCAGGTGGGAACCCTCTCGGGGAGACTTTCCCTTCTCTTCCGCGGAGAACTGGCAGATCAGAGCCATTGCGGCAAGGTGGAGCAAGGACGGAGAAGAAGTAGAAGAAAGAAGAGATGGACTGGAAGGGCACGCGCCATTCCATACTTATAGCCGGTGGGGGGAAACCGCTGGCCTCCACGATCGCAGGTAATCATGACCTGCTTTGCATGAAGGGACTTGTCAATTCATGCAGTCACCGAGGGGTCGTGGGAGAGCAGGGCCACCCACGACCAACCAACCGCCACGCGGCGCCCGAGGCCGCAGGCTGTTAGGGCCCGCGGTGCTTCGCACTTGCCCCTTCGCCTCTCTGCTCAGCCAAGTCCGGGCGCGCCTTGGGCCCGGGGGCTACTGTCGGCGTTCTGGGAACGGGGTCCCCAGACTTGCGTGCCTGCGGCCTGCGGCGTGGCTTAAGGGGCGGCCCAGCACGGCCCATCTTCATCAGCATGAGCTCAAGACCCTTGTGAGGGGCCAAGCCTCCCGGGGTGGACGACAGGGAGCTTCCTCAGGCACGGCCTCGTCAGGCTGGCTCGCGAGGAGGCGGAGAGATCAAGGCGGGGTACCTCACGAGGTGCCCATGATGCAAGCCATGACGACCAAGGGCGCCAGGCGGGCGTCAGCCCGCGCAGTGTCCTCCTTTCCTCTTTGGTGCAAAGGGGGCAAGCGCAGGCGAGAGCATCAAGCAAAGGCATCCGTTTCGGTGCAACAAGAACTAGACCGTCGCAACAGCAGGAAGGAAGTCATTGTGGAGCCCAAGCCGGCATCACCACCAGAGCCTTTGACAGGCGAGGACCAACTTTAGTCAGGATAAGTGTACTAGATGTTCCCCTTCAAAATGGCCAATTGTTGGCGCCCTTCCCGCTCAATATTTGGGAAGAGGCCCAGGGCCTTTGCCTATAAATAGGACTAGCCACCCACAAGGTATAGGGGATCGGAGGATCGAGATCATCATCTAGAAACCAGCAGAGAAAGAACGATTGAACTCCCCCGAGCAGTTCATCGCACCTGCCAAGAACAGATCCTCGCAAGGCTGTTCTTCCTTGTATTGTTCATCATCATCCCAAGAGGCAATCCACCACACCACAAACTAGAGTAGGGTATTACACCACAATGCTGGCCCGAACTAGTATAAACCTTGCGTCTCTTGTTTTGTTCCTTTCATAGCTTAGATCCTAGCGAGGCGGTGAGGTGCAGGTATGTAGAGGGCGAAATCTCCGCGCGCACCCCAGTGTTCGAATCTAGAGGGTTTGCCGGAACCCGAAATCCAACAATAATAAAGCAAATCACTACTCTAAGTACTGTTGAAAACCAATTCATATTTATTTTTTGCATTGTGTCTACTTTAATATAGCTTTTCCATGGCTTAACCCACTGATAGAAATTGATAGATTCATCAAAACAAGCAAATTATGCATCAAAAACAGAATCTGTCAAAAACAGAACAGTCTGTAGCAATCTGAACATTCACCATACTTCTGGTACCTCGAACATTCTACCAAAATTAGGAAAAATAAAAAATTTGTATAGAAAGACAGTGCAAAAAGAATCATAACCGTTTGACGTTCCAGTTAGAAATTTAAAATCATGCACTACAGTCAAAGTTTCTGTCCCGCACTGCACAAACCAACAAGCATTGTAAACATCCTAAAGGCAAACCTTGGCACATTATTTTTATAATACAATGGAGTTATACAAGGGGATAATTATTTTTTTGAAAAGTTTTTGTAATCAAGATTCACAAATTTTCCATGAGCATGAACAAAGTTCAAGGAGCTCTCCCACTTCAACAATGCTTGTCTTTCTCACTTTCACTTTCCTTTTTGAAAAGTTTTGGGTTCCCCTCTTTATTTTTTTGTTTTTAGACTATATAAAAGCACTCAACAGAAATAAATGACTCTCTAAAACTTCCAGGTTGTCTCCCTGGCAGCGCTTTCTTTAAAGCCATGAAGCTAGGCATAAAGTGCTCGAGTAATGGATCCACCCGGATCCCAAGGTATATCAAAGCCAATTTTAATTAACAATGATTTGTGATTTAGTAGTGAGCACAAAGTAACATATATCATGTAATGACGAAGTCTAACTCTCTTCCTATGCATCAGCATGTCATAAAAGAACAATTCATGCACACATAGTAAAGGCCAATGCATAGTATAAACAGTTTCTTGCAATTCTATCGTGTTAGAAACATAGAGAGGTGGAGATATAGTTCCTCTCTCATAATAATTGCAAGTAGGAGCAGAAAGCACATGCATATTACATTCATCAAAATTATCATGTACAATGATAAAAGGCAACCCATCAATGTAATCCTTAATAAGCACAAACTTCTCCGATATAGTGTAGTCGGGAGAATTCAAAGAGATAATAGGACTATCATGTGTGGGTGCAATAGCAACAATTTCATGTTTAACATAAGGAACTATAGCAAGTTCATCTCCATAAGCATAATTCATATTGGCATCTTGGCCACAAGCATAGCAAGCATCATCAAAAAGGGATATTTCAAGAAAATCAATGGGATCATAACAATCGTCATAGCAATCATCATAGCAATCATCCTTCGGTAAGCATGAAGGGGAATTAAACAATGTATGAGTTGAAGAGTTACTCTCATTAGAAGGTGGGCACGGGTAGCTAATCCGCTCTTCCTCCTTTTGTTCTTCGCTCTCCTCATCATCTTTTTCATCCAATGAGCTCAAAGTTTTATCAATTTCTTCTTCCACAGCTTCCTGCAAAATATTAGTCTCTTCCTGGACAGCGGAGACTTCCTCAATAAATGCATCAATATTGGAATTGAATTCATAATTTTCATAGCAATATCTAAGTATAGCAAAAATTTCAGGTCTATAAACTGAATCATCAAAATCATCAAACTCTTTAAACATAGATTCTCATAAGCACCCATAAAAGCAACGAATTCTTCTATTTGTTCCACATCATAGTAATCATATCTACCATTAGCATAAGAAGCTAAGGTTTTATTATCATTAAATTTGCATGAAAAGGGATGGTGTGGAGCCTTCATCCTAGAGCAACAAGTATAATCATATCTCAAGCATAGTTGCCTAGCATACCAATACAACGTATAAATTTGATCCCATAATAGTTTCCCTTTTTGTGTCAAGCGATAATCCCTAAAGTATTCACGTTGATCCAACGTGTCTCCCATAACATAATTGAATGGGGTTTTCTCAGGATTATCAAAGTAGTACATAATTTCTTTCACATAACAAGCATCGAGAGTTTTAGGAGGTTCCCCATCTCCATGAGTAGCAAGTACACCTATTTTTTTGGTATTTCGTGTTCCATATCCATAACTAAAGATAGAGAACAACTTAGAACAAGAAATAAAAATTACTTAGTGATAAAGCAAATAAGCACACACGAGAATATTCACCCCACGCTATGACTCCCCGGCAACGACGCCAGAAAAAGGTCTTGATAACCCGCAAGTATACAGGATCAATTGTAGCCTCTTTCGATAAGTAAGAGTGTCGAACCCAACGAGGAGCTAAAGGTAGAACAAATATTCCCTCAAGTTCTATCGACCACCGATACAACTCTACGCACGCTTAGTGTTCGCTTTACCTAGAACAAGTATGAAACTAGAAATACTTTGTAGGTGTTGTTGGATAGGTTTGCAAGATAATAAAGAACACGTAAATAAAAACTAGGGGATGTTTAGATAAAGAAACAATAAAGTAAATATAGCGAGTGTGGAAAAGTGGTGGAAGGAGTGGTGGAATTGCCCCTAAGCAGTTGACTACATTACTAGACCGATAGCAAGTTTTATGTGGGAGAGGCATAAGCTAACATACTTTCTCTTCTTGGATCATCTGCACTTATGATTGGAACTCTAGCAAGCATCCGCAACTATTAAAGATCATTAAGGTAAAACCCAACCATAGCATTAAAGCATCAAGTCCCCTTTATCCCATACGCAATAACTCCCTTACTCGGGTTTAAGTTTCTGTCACTCTAGCAACCCACTATAAGAGAATCATGAATGTATTGCAACACCCTACAGCGGGAATCCCTCACGCTTGCGTGACACGGAGGGCACAATAGGACAGCAACATAACCACAAGCAAATTAAACCAATCATAGCAATTCATCAATCACCGATAGGACAACGAAAATCTACTCAGACATCATAGGATGGCAACACATCATTGGATAATAATATGAAGCATAAAGCACCATGTTCAAGTAGAGGGTACATCGGGTTGAGGGAGAGTGTACCACTGAATATAGATGGGGGAAGGTGATGGAGATGTTGGTGAAGACGGTGCAGGTGTTGGTGTAGATCGCGGTGATGATGATGGCCCCCGGCGGCGTTCCGGCACCACCGGAAGCAAGGGGGAGAGAGCCCCCCTTCTTCTTCTTCTTCCTTGACCTTCTCCCTAGATGGGAGAAGGGTTTCCTCTCTAGTACTTGGATCCCATGGCATGGGAGGGGCGAGAGCCCCTCCGAGATTGGATTTGTTTCTCTGTCTCTCTCTGTTTCCGTGTTCTCTAATCCTTCCCTTTCACCGTTTCTTTTATATCCGGAGATCCGTAACTTCGATTGGGGTGAATCTTTCGCCCAGATTTTTCTCATTAAATTAGCTTTCTTGCGGAAAAAGAAGCGCCAACCTCCTTACGGGTTGACCACGAGGGTCTAGGGCGCGCCTGCCCCTGCCTCGTGGGCCCCTCGGGCACCATCTCGCGTTGATTCTTCCTCCCAAAAATCACAAATATTCCAAAATAATTCTCCATCCATTTTTATCCCGTTTGGACTCCGTTTGATATTGGGTTTCTGTGAAACATAAAGCATGCAACAAACAGGAACTGGCACTGGGCACTGGATCAATATGTTAGTCCCAAAAAATTGTATAAAAAGTTGCCAAAAGTATATGAAAGTTGAATAGTATTGGCATGGAACAATCAAAAATTATAGATACGACGGAGACGTATCACTCAACCTCAGAGGTGTCAGCTACAAAACATAATTATGAAACTCATTTAGATAATACATCAGAGCTGACATCATTTCCGACGTGTTTCGGTATCACATGCCTTGCTTTTCTTCTAACTTCCTCCTTAGCTCAGACGCTTCAGCAGCATGGGCAGCTAACGCCTGTTTTGTAGCCTGTTTGTTCAAACAGATATGTATGTTAACCACCTGCGTGAGTTATTTGATCCTCTGTTCGGTTTTTCTTTCCGAACACCGAACAGAGTCTCAGGGGCTACTATCTATACAGAGGCATTCTTTTATATATCTAAAAGACACTGTAAAGCACATACCTCAAAGCCTCTTAAAAGGCTAGTGTAGGCTTCGCTCAGTCCACTTTTCACGGACTGAACCTTTTCAATCACCGGACCCATAAGGGTGGCGCTCTGAAGCGCTCTCACCAGAGTGTTCGACGCCTCCGCATTGACAGAGGACGCCGGTGTTGTATGTGTGCCCCCTTCTGGTAAAGAGGGTTGGTCATCTGTCTCCGGAATCATGTGGGTTTCCGGAAGGACATTTGGTTGGGGGCCAAACTAGACATGGCCCCCGTCTCCGGTCTCCATGGGGTTCGGTTCCCCCATGTTCTTGGCAACCGAGATGTCACCCTTAGGCACCGTCTTGGCAGCCTCCGGCACCTCTCCCTGTTCCGTAAGGGTCCTTTGGGACGATACCTTGGTGTTATCCACTGCTGTGGGGGAGGAAGCTGGTTGAGGTGACTCGCTCTCCATCATGTTCGGACCCAGCGAATTCTTGGAAGAAGAGGATCGCTGGGGGAGAACCTTAACCGGACTGCAGCATACAATTGAAATGTATTACAACTACAAGCCAGAAAAGCCGCATATATATATACCTTGGAGTACTTACGATCTAGCCAGGGGCTTCGGCCTGGGGCGCTACTCATTGGCATCCAACTCGGAGTCAAACGTAAGGGACGTTTTCCCTTTCTTGGACGCCTCCACCTCTAGATCAGCGGAGGCGACCCTTTTCTTCTTCTTCCCCTTAGGGGGGATTGCTATCTTCCTCCTCCTCTTCCTCTTCGTCAGGGGAGGAGAGGGTTACAGAATCCTTGGACACCACGTCCGAGGCACCCTTACGGCGGAGGCCACTCTTGGCCTCCTTGGCCTTCTTTTCCAGCGCCTGGTACGGCGCCGGACCAGCATCCTCGTTAATAGAGGAATAGTTGAGTCTTCAGGCAGCGGAGCCAGACAGTGAATCCGTTCCGCTTTCTTCGTCCAGCCCTGCGAAATAAAATGGGGAGTTTAGTATGCTCCTTGGACTTGCAAAGTAAGGTTGTCAAGAACTTACGGGGGTCGCAGTGTGGGTTCTGTCATAACCGAGATCTTCGGTTGTCTCCGGCCACGACTTCTGGGTCCTAAAAAGCAGCTTGCATATGTCTTCATGCTTCGTGCCGAAGAACCGTTGTACTGTCCAGGGACCAGCCAGGTCAAAATCCCACATGAACTCTTGATGCACCTAACAGGGGAGAATCCGACAGAAGAGCATCACCTGGATCATGCTATCAAGGCTGGTATTTTTATCTACCATGCTCTTCATACGCTTCTGCAACATCATCACCTTGTCAGACGATGCCTAGTCCAGGCCCTTGTTGAGCTAGGATGCCAGCTGCATTGGCGGTCCGGACATGAATTCCGTAGGAACTGCCCATGTGGTGACACGGGGCTCTATGACGTAGAATCACTCCTGTTGCCATCCCTTCACGGTCTCCACGAAGGTGCCTTTGGGCCAGGTGACGTTGGGAAGTTTGCTCACCATAGCGCCATCACAGTCCGCGTGCTGGCCGTCCACCACTTTCGGCTTCACGTTGAAGACCTTGAGCCATAGGCCAAAGTGGGGGGGGGGGACACGGAGGAATGCCTCGCATACGCCGATAAAGGCCGAAATGTTGAGGAAAGAATTTGGGGCTATATCATGGAAATCTAGCCCGTAGTAGGACATGAGGCCGCGGACGAAAGTCTGAAGGGGAAACCCCAGTTGGTGGAGGAAATGAGGGATAAACACTACCCTCTCATTGGGCTTTGGTGTGGGGATGATCTGTTTTTTGGTTGGGAGCCGGTGTGTGATCTCCTTGGCCAGGTACCCCGCTTCTTGGAGTTCCTTGATGTTTCTCTCCGTAATGGAGGAAGCCATCCACTGGCCCTGTGCTCCGAAGCCGTTCATGGCTGGAGTACTTTCTGGGGATGGAAAGGATTGAAGCTTGGGCGCTGGAGCTTGAAGACGGATGGGCTGCGGAAGAGGGAGGCGTGGGGTAAAAAGGGGGAACCTTATCTCCTTATAAAGGCAGTGAATATCATGCGTCCCCCCACGAGCCTTAAAGCACGCCTATTCCCAAGGGGTCGTGCGAATGACACGGTTGGGTTTTCCAAACCTGTATTATTGAGAATCCCATAATAAGGGGGCACGATCTCTGTTTCGACAAGATGTTTCATCGGTGGTTGCGTCTTGAAGCGCGAAATGGGAGGCCGAAAAATGGTTCGAAATAACAAAGTGACCAGACGTAACGTCTCACCAGTAAAATCTCCAGAGGACAAAGATTATCTGTATTTTTTGCCGTTGTGATTCAGAGGTGTGACTACTATACAGAGCCGGATATAGTACTGACGATCGACTGCTTTGAAGTATTCGGAGGAGGAACCCTCCTTGCAATGCCAAAGACAATCTGCGTGCCGGACACATCGTCATTGAAGATTGGTTCAGGGGCTACTGAGGGAGTCCAGGATTACAGGGTCCTCGGGCGTCCGGGCTATGTGACCTGGGCCAGACTGGTGGGCCATGAAGATACAAAATAGAAGACTCTCCCCCGTGTCCGGATGGGACTCTCCTTGGTGTGGAAGGCAAGCATTGGCGTGCGGATATGAAGATTCCTTTCTCTGTAAACCGACTTTGTGCAAACCTAGCCCCCTACAGTGTCTATATAAACCAGAGGGTTTAGTCCGTAGAGGCAATCATAACCATGCAGGCTAGACATCTAGGGTTTAGCCATTACGATCTCGTGGTAGATCAACTCTTGTAACCCCTATACTCATCAAAGTTAATCAAGCAGGAAGTAGGGTATTACCTCCATCGAGAGGGCCCGAACCTGGGTAAACATCGTGTCCCCTGCCTCCTACTACCCTCGATCCTCAGAAGCACAGTTCGGGACCCCCTACCCGAGATCTGCTGATTTTGACACCTCCTCCCAATCAAATATGGGGCACAGATAACCGTCATTTCGCGGTGGTGGCGCCCCCTATGGATCATTGTCATTTCTGCGCCGAAATTGACAGTGGTGGGCTACCCGTTTGACAAATACTCTGAACTTGTTATTGGATCCACACCTGTTCACATTCAACAACCGCCTTCTACCTCTCCTTCTACAAATTAACATTATTTCTAATTTTGAAGATGTTTGTTCGTCTGTCATCCAGAAAATGATTCCGACAAGCTTGACCCCGATACTGCGCACACTGAAGGTCTTGGCACTAGAATCTATCGGCCCCAACCTGGAGCAAGTTGTCAGTTTCCTGAGATGCTTTTTGTGCCTGGAGAAGCTATATATCGAGGTGATGTTCCTTTCCTGTTAAATTTTAATCATAAGGGAGTTCAATTTGTGACACCTTTTTCCAAGTTTACAATGCCAATGTACTATGATTTCTGAATGATCCTTTTGGAGGATTTCAGTACATACATGCCCCCCATATTGGTTGATTGATCGAGATGGTTACAATCCATAGGCATTTCTCCTTTGGATTCATCTGTACTAGTATTCTTAGGGAACTTTTCATCCACTCCAACCTCTTGTGAATAAGGCTACATTTTTCTAGAATGTAATCAAATGCCCATCTTAATCATGTTAGATCGAAAAGTGCATGCTAGTGCATTTTACAAATCCAGCAAACCAAATAGGCTTGTAGTAGTGTTGAAAACTGCATGTAGGCACTAACACATTTTCTTGTTTTGCAGATAAGATTAGGCCCAGTGTGGGATAATGTGATACAATATAACAATCACGTCGAATGCCCAGATCTGCATCTCCTAGAAATTACTTTGAACTCCTATCGAGATTATATTCGCCAGGTTCTTTGTTTTGAGAGCAAAGGTGCTGAAGGTAATGAGGTTTGCCCTACATTTATTTCACAAAAATGAATGGCTTGTCGATCAGCACCTGTGCCTGCGGCAGAACGGAATAGGCTCCGAAAATGCTGGATTTCATTTTGGAACTTTAGATGACACATTAATCGAAAGTCATCGTGTCAACCCCATACACGACTTCTCAGTGGCTGACCCCTTTGCAAAAATTATGATGTTTCCAAACCAGACTTAGAAGTGGTAATATTAGTTTGAACACCTTTGATATCCATGTTTAGAGAATCAGCGCGAGCATTTGCAGCTGATGAGCTAAATTTGATTTCTAATATCAGTTTGAACCTTGTAATCTTCAAATTTGAGCCATACAACTCTAGAATTTGAACATTGTAATATTTCGAGATTTTGTGGTACAATCATTGAAATGGCATCACATGAGACTCGTATATTGGTAGCACTATTTTGACCTTAATATGCAATGGTCTTAGATTTTATTAACCATTCTCGAATCTGTTTACCTTGTCTGTGTCACAGCACATGATCTGTATAGCTAACTCGACTGCAATCTTCGCATTATTGCACACAGTTGGTTTCTCCAACCATGTGCCCTGTAGAGCGGAGAGTTAATTATCGCACTCGAGTGTCCATCATCACCCTTCTGTGTAACTTTGACCTCATCACCCACGGGTAATATTATGACCGAAGTCATTCCACATACTTCGTTTTTACAAAGCTTTTGCCCAATAAACACCCACGATTTGTCCCTCTTCTAGTTGAGTCGTGGCCAAACTAGCCAGGCGGGAAGCTAGCACGGTAAACTGCGCGGTAGTGCGGGAATAGGCTCACCGACGATATATTTGGTGCCTCTTCGAACCCACGCGTGGTCAAGCGAAACGCTTGGGTGCGGTGTTGTCAAGCGTGTATTGGAATCCTCCGCTATGAACGCCGTGACAAAACGTGACGATTACAGGCCGACCGGACCCCATTTATTACAGCGGCCATTTAACCCTTGTGTCTCTTCAACCTTTTGATCGCGCCCCACCATTGCAAGAAGCACACCCACCATGTGAAATTCTTAGAGGGTATCCTGCGGGGCTCCAATGGCGCTCCGAGCGGCTGCTGACGACGAGCAGAAGTTCACCATGCATGCCATGGTAGACACCCGCAGAAGGTTCACGAACCTCTCAGTGGTGTACACCAACAACCCGGCCTGGTTGGAGCACTCCATCCACATCATGGAGCTATTTCTTGCCGAGGGGAAGTACAAGGTGGTTGGGTTCGACCTTGAGTACACCCGCACTCGTGCCGGGTCTCGTCCCAAGGTCGCCGTTGCCCAGATGTGTGTGCGCCACCACGTCCTCGTCTCCCTCTACTGCCTGGCCATAAGGTCTTGCGAGCATTTCACCAGGTTTGCCAACAACCCCCACTACATGTTCGCTACGGTGGACATCAGCAACGATGTAAAGGCACTCAAGAATTCATGCATCGCCTGCCAGAATCTTGTCGACATCCAAGGCCATTACAAGATCTGGGGGAGCAAGGAGCATGAGAAAGACTCACTGATTCACCTCACCGAGGCCATCATCGACCCCTACTACAGAGACATGAAGGATCCCTGCAACAAGGACAAGCGTGCCTGGCACTCGACCTGGATCGAGATACTCAACAAAGCTCACGTCGTGTATGCGGCCAAGGAGGCGTACACGAGCTACGACATGTACAGGAGAATCATCATCACTACAGCCGGAAGCAGAGCAATGGGAAGCGTCGTCGCAAAAATAAGTAGATGATTATATCCTTGTTTCTCCTAGTTTAGTATGCATGTAATTGCTTACTTAGGTGTGTGTAAATGTTATGTGTGTAGTCACTTGTGTAATTGTATGCTTAATTTGGTTATGCAATGCTGTCTTTTTAAGCATATATGTTGATGCTTTGTAGACAAAGCGTAGATGTTGTGCAGCAAAGAAAATCACATCGCACACGGACTAAACAATGGAACCCATCGCTGATGTTTTCATTAATCACTCACAATTGTATACCAGCAATCGTTTGCTCACAACACACACGACTTCTTAACAGGAATTGTCTGTGTTGTTATAGGTCTTCCCACACGTTTCTGATTACAGACCTGTTTGCCGCGTATCACACACATCTTGTTATATTGAACCATTTCTGTTCTCTTGGCTCAAAGCAAATAGTTCATCCAAGTGAACCACATGCTGTATATCGCACACACCTTGATCTGGACGACCGTTTCTTTTGTGTTGCCTAATCACGAACAGTTCATCCGAGTGAACCATATGCTATATATCGCACACAACTTCATCTGGCTGCCCGTTTCTTTTGTTCCTCCTCAGCGCAAATAGTTAATTGAACGGAACCGTATGCTCTGCATCACACACGCAACAAAAATCTAAACCGTCTTTGATGCATCTGCCATCGCAAACGTTTTGCACCTTTTTTGATGGTTTTTTACACCACCGTTTGCGATTATTGCATTGCACACAGTTTCATCGAAGGGTATCTGATCATAGTGTCACGTTAGCAGCATTCTGCAGTAGTGACCTTTCCCCCAGATGGACGAAGCAACCATTATTTCACACTTCGCTGAATCCGCTTCTCCATCATCTCCTTCAAGAAAATCACGTATTGCTTCTGCCATTGTTCTGCCTCAAGAGCGATGCACATCACCTTGGTACATCATGACACGTGGAACCGCATGACAGGCCATGCACCCCTGCCCACCGCTCGGTAAAATCACCTCATTTTTACTACTTCCTCCGTCACGGTTTACATGGCATGCACGTCCTTCTAGGTTGAGAATTTAACTAGCTATATATGTATTATATGTGATGAAAAATATATGTTTAGAAACTACATCCACTTAAGAATGCAATGATATACTTTTTGTGGCATATAACTCATATTTAGTTAGTCAAATGCATGACCTAGAACTATGTGCACGCCCTATAAACCAATACGAAGGGAGTAATCTGGATACTACTAGTATTTTTTTAGATCAATATAGTCGGGATTCACCAAGGAGAAAAACCAAGTGATAGGCTGCTCCTATCGCATTGGCGTAGCAACTCAGCAGGGCCAGTCCGCACACGAAATGGCGACACACTTACAGGACCCCTTTAACTGACATGTGGCTCATCCACCGTCTTGTTCCACGTGTGGCGCACCAAATTACAGTTCGGAGCAACGGTTGGACTTGGAGGCACCCCAGTCGTAGCACTGCAGTAGTAGTAAATGAGCGATGAGGGGTCAAATCACAAAGCTCCACCTTTCCTGCATTAAGCTGGACGGACGAAGAAACCATCATTTCACTCTAGGGCGCAAGAGCATAAAGAAAAAAAGAAAAGCAATGATGCGTGTGGCAGCTACCTAGGGCGCCCTAGGGTAGGAGTCTCCACTACAAATCCGCTTCTCCCTTGTCCTCTTGGAAGAAAACCGATGATGCATGTGGCTGGTAGGGTTTGTAGGAGTACTACAGCGTGTGGGGCCACACCATAGTAAACGGGAGAGGGATTGAGTTTGAGTCTCCGCCATAATACGGGTGGGCCGCTCAGTTTTACGGGAATGGGGCATTGGGTTCAGGGAGCACTAGGGATATACGTACAAAAAATTGTGGATGTAGGTTCGACTGAAAGGCAATGACGTATGGGCCCCACATTTGATATACCCGCGGTCGCGTGAAATTTGCTACTCAAAATAATGCATAAAAGTTCCTCCAAAAACATCTATAACTAATGGGAAGTGAATGTATGCTTAAAATGAAAATGTAATACAAAGAGGAAAATGAATTGCAATTAAAAGAATGACATTTCTAACAAAAATGTGAATGTGAACTACATATGTGTGCACGTGACCAACACATACATTCACTACCGGAATCAGGGAATTTGCCATTCTTTGTCGTCCGCTAGCTGACGACAAAGAATGTCCTTTTCGTCTGCTTACAAAAAATAGACAGCAAAGAACAGACTGATGGCAAAGATACTATTTGCCATCAGCCAGTTCTTTGCCGTTCACTAGCGGACCACAAAGTTCTTTGTCGTCAGCTAGCAGACGGCAAAGAGCTGGGTGGGGTCCAGTCGACGACACTGCTGTAACGGCCCACCACCCCCCACCTCTTTGTCGTCTGCTAGCGGATGACAAAGCATCTTTGCTGTCTGTCAGCAGACGACAAAGAAGTTAATACCTAACGGCTAATAACGGTGCACCCCCACGCCTCTCTCTCTCCTCCCCCGACCCAACCGCACCGAGCCCCACCGTCGACCACCACCCCACCCACGACCCCCACAACGCCCCCACCGCCACTGACCCCCGCCGCCCCGCCCCCGACCCTCACCGCACCCCCAACCCCCCTCCCGCTCCTCCGCGCCCCAGGCGCCCTGCCCCCTCCCCCCGCGCCCGACCCGCCGCCCTGCTCCCAACCCCCATCGTGCCCCGCCGCCTCAGCCATGATTCCCCTCCCTTGTGCCGTCCACCTGAGCCCCGCCGTGAGGAAGGCCGCGGCGTCGCCCCTCCCCTGCGGCGGACCTCCTCCACCGGCCCCCCTCCTCCACCGGCCGCCCCCTCGCCTGCAGTGAGCTCCTCCTCCTCCTCCTCTTTTTTCTTCTTCTGTTTTTAAGTTTTAGGTTTATGTTTAGTTTAGATTTAGATTTAGTTTTAGTTTTAGGTTTAGGTTTACATTTAGTTTAGTTTAGTTTTAGGTTTAGGTTTAGTTCTGAAAAAAGAAGAAGAAAATAAGAATAATTAGAAAAAGAGGAGGAAGAAGAAGAAGAAGAAGAAAAAGAAGAAGAGGAGGAGGAGGAGAAGAATAGGAAAAAGGAAAACCGGGTCGAGTATCGCCGACTGGGGGCGTTGGTGCAGATGGAACCGGGTCGAGGATCGCCAGTCGTCGAGGGGTCAAGTGTAACACTCAATAAGCGACTATACTCCTTACGTATCGAGGCACGACTTGGGGCATAAGAGCATATTGGTATGGTCGCAAGAGTGGTTGTATCTTTTCTCATCTCATGTACTGAATAGATTGAATATGAGCTTTGGCTTACATTCACCACAATGTCACACAATAACATCAAGTTATACAATCATTCAAGATGAACACAGAGTCCGGCTAAGGACGAAATCAAACGAATAAAAGATAACCACCCAAGCTAAGTCCCGATTGACCCTACCGGGCACCACTACTGATCATCCAGAAAGGAAACATAGTAACGGCCAAGGTCTTCGTCGAATTCCCACTTCAGCTCGGTAGCATCACACGTATTAGTCTCATCGGTACCTACAACTGTGTTTGTAGTATATTGTGAGCCATGGGGACTCATCAATCCTATTACCCATGGTATGAAGACTAACAAAGCTTAAGTTAAGGTATGGACATATGGTGGAGTTGCAGCAAGCACTAAGCATTGTATGGTGTCTAACTTTGAATGTAAGAATAGGAGGAGAAACTATGCAAGCGGTCGTAATCTAGTAATGATCAAGAAGTGATCCTGAACTACTTACGTTCAAACATAACCCCACCATGTTCTCTTCCCAAACCTCGTCTAAAAGAGACCATCATGGTTACACACACGGTTGGTGTATTTTAAAGAGTTTGGTTTCAAGTTCACTACAACCGGATATTAAAAACTCCCATCTGGTACATAACCGCGGGCACGACTCTCGAAAGTTTAAACCCTCAGGGGTGTCCCAACTTAGCCCATGACAAGCTCACGATCCGCGGAGACAATCCTCCATCTCGGGACCTACTGATCAGACTCGAAATCCCGGTGCACAAGACATTTCGACAATGGTAAAACAAAACCAGCAAGACCGCCTGACGTGCGGACAGGAGCCGTGTGTATCTCGTCTCAGGCCACGATCGGATGAGCACATCATACAACAACAGAGACTCGAGTTTCCTCGGAGGAAGCCACATACGACTCTGTTTTGGACCAACACTCATGAGGAGCATTGGCCTTGGTTGTTGATTAAGAATCCTCAGGTTAATTACTCCCGATGCAAATTTTAACCCTCACCGTGTTAGGGATGCAAAATCAAGGAGCATAACACCGGTATGACGGAAACTAAGGCGGTAAGAGTGGAACAAATCACCAAGCAAAAGGCCAAGCCTTCCACCCTTTACCAAGTATGTAGATGCACTAATTAAATAAGAGATATTATGATATCCCAACATATCCATGTTCCAACATGGAACAACCTGCACTTCACCTGCAACAAGCAATGCTATAAGAGGGGCTGAGCAAAAGCGGTAACATAGCCAAACAACACTTTGCTAGAAAGGTGGGTTAGAGGCTTGACATGGCAATTTGAGAGACTGTATAACAAGTGGTAGGTAGCGCGACATAGCGATAGAACAAACAACTAGCAAACAAAGATAGAAGTGATATCGGGGGTAATGATCATCTTGCCTGCAATATTCTCAGGGTTGTCGAAAGCTTGCTCCCTGTGAACGTACTCGACAGGGTCCTCATACTCAAACTCGTCTCCCAAAACTACCCAAATAAAAGACAAGCATACAATAGACAACCACCCATGGCAATAACATGTTCTACGTGCAAGACTAAGGAGGATGCATAACAAGAACGGTATGCACGGAGTTACGGATCTATCGGAACAAAAGGGACGGGCAACGAGAAAGAAACTGTGGAGTCATGAAAGATATGGGCAGAATCTCGGTAACCCAAGCATGCCACTGGAAAGATTGAAATATTTCGAATGAAATCGATATGAAGATCACCAGAAACGGATGCACGGTTTGCAAATAACGAGCCAAACAAGATGCAATGCAATATGTTGAAAACAGTAGCATGGAAACTTAGATGCAAAGTTTAAATATGCTACGACACCCAAACATGAATACAAAATACATGGCAGTGAAGTACAGGTGAAGCTCTACAAATAGTGCTTCCCGAGTTACTGCTGGAACTCACTAGGACATGTTTAAAACAGCATGGCAAAAATGCAAATGCTAACTGTTTTACAGACGATGAAAATACTGAACATGACAGAAACATCATCAGGTTGCAATGTTTAGAGCTGGTAAACTACATGTTACAGGGACATATCATGGAAAGCAAGATAATGGCATGTTAGAGCTCAATGCACTTAACAAAACTCCCTTACCGAACTTGTGCTGAAGATCTAAAGAAAGGATGATAGCACTGATGCAAACATGGCAAGTGAGATGACTCATTTCAGACAGAAGAATTACATGGCATGGTAGAAACAGATTCATGATAACATGTTTACAATCTTGTGGCACTCATCACAGTGCACTATTTGGCATGAAATAAATTCTAGCATGAAGTAGACATGAAAATGAAGATGCACATGCACCAAACTACCACATAGCATATTTGAATTTAATTATACCAAAATGAAAAAATAGCAACATGATGTAAAATGACATGTGTGCAAACTTGCTCAAATGGAGAAAATAATGCAACCACTGGATTGGTGGGATTTTTCTACACCAAAAACATATATAATATACCTAGGTTGCGGTAGAAAAATCTCCACAAATATGCAAAAACATAACCTGCCTAAAATGGAAACCTTAGGAAATGCCAAAATCTGGCATATTCCGACTCTAGAATAAAACAGAAAACAAAACAAAAACTACATGCACCCAGGCTGTACCCAGCCATTAGGCTGACAGGTGGGGCCGTGGGCCAGGTGGATGGTGTGAGGGGTCACGTGAGCGTGTGTGACTGCCCGGTGGGCCTGGCCGCATGTGAGGCTGACTAGTGGGGCCCGCTGGTGCCAGCATGCAAAACAGGGGAAGCAGGAGATGGCGCCACCAGTGACCAGTGCATGGCGGAGGCCTCGACGGAGTAGCTTCGGTGGCCAAGCAGAGCGACAGAAGAGCGCATCGGGGTCGCAGGAGGATCACACGTTCGTGGGTGTCACTAGCCACACCGGACGGCGACAGCGGCGTCGCCGGCGACGAGCAATAGAGGCGGCGACGGCGGAGATGTAAATGACATGGCAATGGCCTAGGCTACCGGTTGAGCTCGCGGATCTGACCTACGAGACATGGTGAACACAACGGACATGCGCAGATGGCCTACGGTGGTCGGAGCACTCGCCAGCAGCGAGGTCTGACGATGATGGGTACGGTCACCCATGGCATACTACGACGGAGCAAGCTAGCAAAGCGAAAAAAGGTCGGGGAGGTGCGTGCGCTCACCAGGAGCTCGGACGTGAGCTCCGTTGGTCGGGAGGTGGACGGAGACGGCGAAGGCGGCAATCGAACATGTATGTTGGATGGAGTCGAAGAAGAAGATGAGGTCGACGTTGTAGAGGGCTTCGTCTACCGTAGTCGATGTCGGGGACGTAGTCGAAAACGGGGAAGAAGAAGGACACGTTCAGTGAGGCGGATGGTGACAGTGAGCACGTCGGCGACAAGGACTTGCTCCTTGACGCGCTCGGTACGATGGTGTAGTGGTGGATCTGGTGGTCTAGGCGCCGAGGCGGCGGCGGTAGAAAGTAGAGGGAAACCCTAGGAGACTCGGGGAAATGGAGAGGGGGTTTAAAAGGGGCTAGGGCAACATGATAGAGTGGCGACGCTCTCATGCTCGCGGTCCCCATGGCGTGGGCGCGAGCTAGACGAAAAGGAGGCGCGCGGGTCGACTGTAGCCTGAGGCTGGCAGGCGGGTCCGGAGGTGCCACGTGGACGTACGGGCACCTGGGTAGAGAGGTGGCTTGGTGAGAAAATTAGAGAGAGGAAGGCCGCACGGGTAGCTGGGTTGGCTGGCGCGGGGGTTAGTTGGGTCGGCCTGGTGGCCGAGGCCGAGGTGACTGCTGCTGCTCTCTTCTCCTTTTCTTTTCTTTAGACAGAAAAAATAAAGAGAAAAGCACCGGGGAAAAGGAGAGGTGTATGAGAGATATGAGAATATCCTCATGACCATGGAATTACCCAGTATTTGATAAAATTGAGTTGGGCATTTTTAGATGTAGAAAAATAAAATAATTTTTGAACCTGACCAAAACCTCTTCAAATAAGGTGAAATTTGGCAGAGAGTCTTAGGACATGATGAGTGATTTATAGGGAGAATATGAACATTAATGGAGGATTGAAAAATGGCACTTGCCAAATGAAAATGGAAGAAATGGGTAGGAGGGAGTGTTGGTGCATGGATATCCCATGAAGCATGCAACAAGACAACATGCATGAAAACGATCACACAATGCACATGATGAGGATGGAATGCAAAAGACAAGAGGCACAAATGCAATATGACAAGGTAAGCATGGCAATGCAATAAGAAACAAAACAAAACCCAAAAGGAAACACAAAAGATGGAACCCCTTGGAATTGATGAAGAAAAAGATGGACATATTGCCAATATCTAGAAATATTACAAATGGGGTGTTACAACTATCCTCCACTACAAAAAGATCTCATCCCGAGATCTAGGACTGAAAGAACTCCGGATATTCGGAACGGAGGTGATCCTCGCGCTCCCAAGTAGCTTCTCATTCAGAATGGTGAGACCACTTAACTATGAGGAACATGATCAACTTGTTGCGAGTTTTGCGCTTGGTTTCTTGAAGAATGGAAACGGGGTGCTCTTTATAAGACAAGTCCTCTTGGAGGTCAATCTCTTCGAAGTTGATAGTGCGCTCGGGTGTCTTGAAGCACTTGCGAAGTTGTGACACATGAAACACATTGTGCACATTTGAGAAGTTGGAAGGGATCTCAAGTTGATAGGTGAGGTCGCCTCTTTTTCCAATGATATTGAAAGGACAAACATATCTTGGGGCAAGCTTCCCTTTGATACCGAATTGTTGAGTGCCTTTGATTGCAGAGACTCGGAGATAGACATGGTCTCCAATCTCGAAATCCAAGTCATGGTGCTTGCTATCATAGTAACTCTTCTTGCGCGATTGCATGACTTTGAGATTTTCACGGATGACTTTACACATTTCTTCAACTTCTGTGATCAAGTCGTTGCCAATAAGTTGGTGTTCACCAGTATCTGACCAGTTGAGAGGAGTACGGAACTTTCTGCCATATAGGATTTCAAAAGGGGCCTTTCCCGAACTTTCTTGGAAGCTGTTGTTGTAGGAAACTCGGCAAACGGGAGGCAATCTTCCCACTTCATACGGAAAGAGATGACACAAGCTCTGAGCATGTCTTCAAGGATTTGGTTGACTCTTTCAACTTGGCCACTCGTTTGAGGATGAAAGGCTATGCTGAAATGAATTTTTGTGCCCATGGCCTTCTAGAAGGAGTCCCAGAACTTGGAAGTGAAGATGCTTCCACGATCTGAAGAGATCGGTTGAGGAATCTTGTGCAACGAGACTATTCTGGAGGTGTATAGCTCTGCCAACTGAGCTGCGTTGATAGATTCTTTGACTGGAAGGAAATGAGCCACTTTTGTAAGCTTGTCTGTGACAATGAAGATAGCATCATTCCCTCGCTTGGACTTGGGAACGTGAGTGACAAAGTCCATCTCGATATGATCAAACTTCCATTCTGGAATAGCAAGAGGTTGGAGGAGACTAGCTGGTCGTTGATGTTCTGCTTTCACCTTTCGACAGACATCACATTCATTCACGAATTGAGCAATCTCTCGCTTCATGCGAGTCCACCAATACGACTGCTTGAGGTCATGGTACATCTTCGAACTGGCTGGGTGGATGGAAAGAAGAGAATTGTGTGTTTCGTTCATTATGACCTTCCTTAGATCGCCCTTAGGAACCACTAGATGATCCTCGAAGAATAAGGTGTCCTTGTCATCAATGCGAGAGCACATGTATTTGGAAAGGCCCTTGGCAATACCATATTTCACCTTCTTCACCATGGTATCAAGGAATTGTGCCTCACGAATTTGGTCTTCCAAAGTTGGAGTGACTTCAAGGTTGGCAAGAAAACCTTGAGGAACAACTTGGAGGTTGAGCTTTCAGAATGCTTCACAAAGATCAGGTTGAAATGGCTTGAGAATTAAGCTGTTGCAATACTCCTTTGTCCTCAACGCATCTGCAATCACATTTGCCTTGCTTGGAGTGTATTCAATGCTTGGATTGTACTCTTGGATCATTTTGACCCAACGAGTTTGCCGGAGGTTGAGGTTGGGCTGAGTGAAGACATATTTGAGGCTCTTGTGATCGGTGAAAATGTCCACTTGCCTTCCCAACAAGACATGTCTCCAAGTGATTAATGCATGGACAACTACTGCCAACTCAAGACCGTGAGTGGGGTAGTTCCTTTTGTTTGGCTTGAACTTTCGAGAAGTATAAGCCACAACCTTCTTGTCTTGCATAAGAACACCGCTGAGACCTTGCAACGAGGCATCACAGAAAACTTGGTAGGGCTTGGACTCATCAGGAGGAGTAAGTACAGGAGCTTGCTACGTCTTGAGCTTGTGTTGGTTTTCCTTGAAGAGGAAAGGGTGATGCAACAATAGTAGCGCAAGTATTTCCCTCGGTTTTTGAGAACCAAGGTATCAATCCAGTAGGAGGCTCGTCAGAAGTCCCACGCACCTACACAGACAAACAAGAACTCGCAACCAACGCAATAAAGGGGTTGTCCATCCCTTCACGGCCACTTGCGAAAGTGAGATATGAAAGAGATAGTATGATAAGATAAATATATTTTTGGTATTTTATAATCTAGATTGGAAAAGTAAAGATGCAAATAAAAGTAGATTGAAAGCTTATATGATAAGAGATAGAACCAGGGGCCATAGGTTTCACTAGTGTCTTCTCTCAAGATAGCTTAAGTATTACGGTGGGTGAACAAATTACTGTCGAGCAATTGATAGAAAAGCGAATAATTATGAGATTATCTAGGCATGATCATGTATATAGGCAGCACGTCCATGACAAGTAGACCGACTCCTTCCTGCATCTACTACTATTACTCCACACATCGATCGCTATCCAACATGCATCTAGAGTATTAAGTTCATAAGAACAGAGTAACGCATTAAGAAAGATGACATGATATAGAGGGATAAACTCATGCAATATGATATAAGCCCCACCTTTTATCCTCGATGGCAACAATACAGTACGTGCCTTGCTGCCCCTGCTGTCACTGGCAAAGGACACCGCAAGATTGAACCCAAAGCTAAGCACTACTCCCATTGCAAGAAAGATCAATCTAGTAGGCCAAACCAAACTGATAATTCGAAGAGACTTGCAAAGATAACTTAATCACACATAAAAGAATTCAGAGGAGATTCAAATATTTCTCCTAGATAAACTTGATCATAAACCCACAATTCATCGGATCTCGACAAACACACCGCAAAAAGAGTTACACAGAATAGATCTCCAAGAAGATCAAGGAGAACATGGTATTGAGATTCAAAGAGAGAGAATAATCCATCTAGCTAATAACTATGGACCCGAAGGTCTGTGGTAAACTACTCACAACTCATCAGAGAGGCCTTGGAGATGATGTAGAGGTCCTCCTTGGTCGATTCCCCCTCGGGCGGAGCGCCGGCGAAGGCTCCAAGATGGGATCTCGCGGATACAAAAGGTTACGGCGGTGGAAATAGTTTTTCGTTGGCTCCCTTGATGTTTTCGAGGTATGTGGGTATATATAGGAGGATGAAGTAGGTCGGTGGACGCCCGAGGGGCCCACGAGACAGGGGGGCGCACCTAGTAGGGGGGCACACCCTCCACCCTCGTGGACACCTTGGCTGTTGCTTGACTTCCACTCCAAGTCCTCTGGATCACGTTCGTTCAAAAAATCACGCTCCCGAAGGTTCCATTCCGTTTGGACTCCGTTTGATGTTCATTTTCTTCGAAACACTGAAATAGGCAAAAAAAACAGCAATACGAGCAGGGCTTCCGGTTAGTAGGTTAGTCCCAAAAATGATATAAATGTGTAAAATAAAGCCCATAAACATCCAAAACGGGTAATATAATAGCATGGAACAATCAAAAATTATAGATACGTTGGAGATGTATCAAGCATCCCCAAGCTTAATTCCTGCTCGTCCTCGAGTAGGTAAATGATAAAAACAGAATTTTTGATGTGGAATGTTATCTAGCATAATTCTCAATGTAATTTTCTTTATTGTGGCATGAATGTTCAGATCCAAATGATTCAAAATAAAAGTTCATATTGACATAAGAAATAGTAATACTTCAAGCATACTAATCAAAGCAATCATGTCTTCTCAAAATAACATGGCTAAAGAAAGTTCATCCCTACAAAATCATATAGTTAGGCTATGCTTTATTTTCGTCACACAAAAATGCCCCCATCTTATACACCTCCGATGACAAGCCAAGCAATTGTTTCGTACTTAAATAATCTCAAACTTTTTAAACTTTCACGCAATACATGAGCATGAGCCATGGACATAACACTATGGGTGGAATAGAATATGATGATGGAGATTGTGTGGAGAATACAAAAAAGGAGAAAGTCTCACATTGACGAGGATAATCAACGGGCTATGGAGATGCCCATCAGTTGATGTCAACTTGAGGAGTAGCGATTGCCATGCGACGGATGCACTAGAGCTATAAATGTATGAAAGCTCAACAAAACAAACTAGTGGGTGTGCATCCAACTTGCTTGCTCACGAATACCTAGGGCATTTGAGGAAACCCATTGTGGGAATATACAAGCCAAGTTCTATAATAAAAAATTCCCACTAGTATATGAAAGTGACAACACAAAAGACTTTCTTTAGCCTTTCTTTTTTTTCTTTTGGCCTTTCCTTTTTTTCTTTTTCTTTTTTTCTTTGGCCTTTCCTTTTTTTGGCCTTCCTTTTTTAGGGACAATGCTCTAATAATGATGATCATCACACTTCTATTTATTTACAACTCTTGAATTACAACTCAAAACTAGAACAAGATATGACTCTATATGAATGCCTCCTGCGGTGTACCGGTATGGGCAATGAATCAAGAGTGACATGTACGAAATTATGCATGGTGGCTTTCCCACAAATACGATGTCAACTACATGATCATGCAAGTCAATATGACAATGATGATACATGTTATGATGATAAACGGAACGGTGGAAAGTTGCGTGGCAATATATCTTGGAATGGCTATGGAAATGCCATAATAGGTAGGTATGGTGGCTGTTTTGTGGAAGATATAAGGAGGTTTATGTGTGATAGAGCGTATTGTATCACGGGGTTTGGACGCACCGGTGAAGTTTGCACCAACTCTCAAGGTGAGAAAGGGCAATGCACGGTACCGATTAGGCTAGCAATGATGGAAGGGTGAGAGTGCATATAATCCATGGACTCAACATTAGTCAAAAAGAACTCATATACTTATTGCAAAAATCTGCAAGTCATCAAAAACCAAGCACTACACGCATGCTCCTAGGGGGATAGATTGGTAGGAAAAGACCATCGCTCGTCCCCGACCGCCACTCATAAGGACGCACAATCTAAGAACACCTCATGTTTCAAATTTGTTACACAACTTTCACCATACGTGCATGCTGCGGGACTTACTAACTTCAACACAAGCATTCTTTAAATTCATAATCACCCAACTAGCATGACTCTAATATAACTACCTCCATATCTCAAAACAATTATCAAGTATCAAATTGATCATAGCATCCAGTTCACTTTCTATGATAGTTTTTATTATACCCAACTTGGATGATCATCATTCTAGGACCAATTTTATAACCATAGCAATACCATGTTGTTCTAAAAGACTATCAAAATAATATAACTGAAGCATGAGAAACTAACAATTTCTACAAAATTAAGCCACCGCCGTGCTCTAAAAGATATAAGTGAAGCACTAGAGCAAAAACTACTAGCTCAAAAGATATAAGTGAAGCACATAGAGTATTCTAATAAATTCCAATCAAGTGGGATTATTCCCAAGAGGTGTGTACAGAAAGGATGATTGTGGTAAACTAAAAAGCAAAGACTAATATCATACAAGACGCTCCAAGCAAAACACATATCATGTGGCGAATAAAAATATAGCTCCAAGTAAAGTTACAGATAAACGAAGATGAAAGAGGGGATGCCTTCCCGGGGCATCCCCAAGCTTAGGATTTTGGATATTCTTGGATATCTTGGGGTGCCTTGGGCATCCCCAAGCTTAGGCTCTTTCCACTCCTTATTCCATAGTCCATCAAATCTTTACCCAAAACTTGAAAACTTCACAACACAAAACTCAATAGGAAATCTCATAAGCTCCGTTAGTGAAAGAAAGAAAAACCACCACATAAGGTACTGTAATGAACTCATTATTTATTTATATGGGTGTTAAACCTACTGTATTCCAAGTTCTCTATGGTTCATACCACTTAATACTATCCATAGATGCATCAAAATAAGCAAACAACACACGAAAAACAGAAGCTGTCAAAAACAGAACAGTCTGTAGCAATCTGTAACTCTTGAATACTAATGGAGCTTTAAAACTCCTACCAAAATAGGAAGTCCTGTGAAATTTGTCTATTGATCTACAGCAAAAAGAATCAACACAAAATCACGTTTCTGTGAATTACTAAAATTAATTTCGTGCGCGCAAAGTTTCTTCTTTTCAACAGAATCAAATTAACTAACACCATAGGTTATCCTATAGGTTCTACTTGGCACAAACACTAATTAAAACATAAAAACACATCTAAACAGAAGGTAGATGCAAAATTTATTACTAAACAGAAGCAAAAACAAAAAACACAAAATAAAATTGGGTTGCCTCCCAACTAGCGCTATCGTTTAACGCCCCTAGCTAGGCATCAAAGTGAGGATAGATCTAAGTAGTGCCATCTTTGGCACTCAATTCATCAATAGAGCATTTATAATCTTTAGGGTTTCCCCCCTTTTTAGTAATAATTAAGCTCCTAGGCAAGAAATCGACAAATTCATTAGTAGCAAAAGGTTCCTTAGAGAGGCAATTGGGGTGAACACTAATTGATTTGAGATCCGCATTTCCCTTATTTGAGGATTCACCCTTATAGGGGGGGCACCCACCACCATCGTGGCCGCCTCAGCTATTGCTTGACTTCCACTCCAAGTCCTCTGGATCACGTTCGTTCCAAAATCACACTCCCGTAGGTTTCATTCCGTTTGGACTCCGTTTGATATTCGTTTTCTTCGAAACACTGAAATAGGCAAAAAAATAGCAATACTGGTTGGGCCTCTGGTTAGTAGGTTAGTCCCAAAAATGATATAAATGTGTAAAATAAAGCCCATAAACATCCAAAACGGGTAATATAATAGCATGGAACAATCAAAAATTATAGATACGTTGGAGACGTATCAGAGCTGTGACGAGTTTCTCTTTGAGAGTATTTAAGGCAATGTCACACTCAGGAGTCCAGGAATACTTGACATGCTTCTGGAGGAGGTTGGAGAGAGGATTATCAATCTTTGAGAAGTTCTCGACAAATCTTCGGTAATAACTTGCAAGTCCAAGGAAACTGCTGAACTACTTGACGTTCTGAGGAGGCTCCCAGTTCACAATTGCAGAAACCTTTTTCAGGTTGACAGTGATACCCTTGGCAGAGATGATGTGACCAAGATAAAGAACTTCATCAAGCCAAAATTCACATTTAGAGAACTTTGTGTAGAACTGATACTCTCTGAGCTTGTCGAGCACCAACCGCAAATTCTTGGCATGATCCTTTTTATTGTTCGAGAAAACCAGGATATCATCGAGATACACCAAGACGAATTCATTGGTGTAGGGGTTGAAGATGAAGTTCATCATGCGAGAGAATGTTGGAGGGGTATTTGCAAGCCCGAAAGACATGACAGTGTATTCATAAGAATCAAAGCTCATTCTGAATGCTGTCTTTGGGATATCTTCTTCACTAATGCGAATCTGGTGATACCCCATACGGAGGTCAAGCTTGGAAAACAACTTTGCACCTTTGAGTTGCTCGAATAACTCATTGATATTGGGAAGTGGGTATTTATTATTGATTGTCTTTTTGTTCAATGGGTGGTAATCGACGCACAGTCGTTTCGTGCCATCCTTCTTCTGGACAAAAAGAACACCACATCCCCAAGGAGATGAACTTGGTCTGATCAGACCCAGACGTTCTTGTTCATCGAGCTGTTTCTTAAATTCTTTCAGCTCTTCTGGCCCAAGCTTGTATGGGTGCTTACAAACGGGTTCTGTACCGGGTTCAAGATCAATAAAGAACTCAACTGGCTGGTGAGGAGGCATACCCAGAAGCTCTTCAGGAAAGTCATCTTGATAGTCACAAACAACTGGAATCTGAGAAATAGCATTGATCTTGCCTTTCTCATTGAGCGTGAACAACCGAATGGTTTCATCACGAGCAGCAAAGGCGATCACATCTTCAGAAGGATGCGTCAATTTAATCTGCTTGGCAGCATAATCAAGAGAGGCCTTGTGCTTAGCAAGTCAATCCATGCCAAGAATGAGATCAATATCGGAATCGGCAAGTACAATTGGGGAAGCTAGGAATTTATAATTTCCCATCTTGATGGTGACATCTCGAATAAAGTTGTTAGAATTCATCAATGAAGCCGGAGAAACAATGGACAAAGGCCTAGGAAAATCTTGAAAACAAACTCATGCTTTGATGCAAAAGGTCTTGACATGAAGCAAAGTGATGAACCATAATCGAATAAAACTTTTGCAGGAATATCATTAACTGGGAGATTACCCATGATCACATCTCAAGAATCCTCTGCTTGAGCTGAATTCATCAAGTTCACCCTTGCAGACTTGGGATTGTGCTTGACAACTGCATTGCTTGCTGACTTGACCGGAGGAGGAGGCGGAATGTGCCTCTGCTTGAAGCACTTGTTTGCATAGTGACCTTTCATACCACACTTGTTGCACGTAACCTCTGAGAGCGGGCGTTGATGATGAGGAGGAGGACCACCTTTCCTCGGAGCCTGAGTCTGGGACTTGTTCTAATAGGCTGGGTTGGGTGGGTGGGAAGATTCACGACCACCTGAGTGCTTCTGCTGATAGGGCGGACGAAACGGAGAAGGTGGAGGAAGCCAAAACTTCTTTTGCTTGGCTGCCACCTGAGTTGAAGTGTAAGACTGGACTGCATCCCTGAGTCCCTTCTTTGAATCCTCACACTTGAGCTAAAGCTGCTTCTTGCTTGAGGGCCATGTTATAGAACCGGTCGAACTGAGTAGGCTCAACAAGAATGAGAGCTAACTGCAGATCCTCTCTGAGGCCACCCATGAAGTGGTAGATCATACTCTTCTCATCAGGAACGTTTTGCCTTGCGAAGTGAGAAAGATTCTGAAACTTGACGTTGTATTGATACACGGACATGCTTCCTTGCTTGAGATTGCGGAATTCCTCACACTTTCTCTCGACAACACTTGTTGGAATGTGATGAGGTCGAAAGTCCCGGCAGAAGTCAGTCCAGGTAATCACTCGACCCCCTCTAGAGTCTTTGTATTGCTGATACCAATCTGTTGCTTGGTCCTTGAGCTGAAAAGAAGCGAAGTTGACGTAGTCCTCAGGCCTGACATTCCTGCATTCAAAATGCTTGTTGATGTCCACGAGCCAATCATCAGCGTCCATGGCCTCAGCACAAGCGCTGAAATACTTTGGCTGATTTGCAAGAAACTGGTTGAGGGTAGCAAACTGAGGCTGATTATTGTTGTTGCCTTAGCCTTGGTTCCCTTGGTTGCCTTGGCCTTGATTCTGCTCTTGCATGAGCTGAATCAGCATCTGAGTGTTGGCATTGGGGGCCGCCATCAAAGCTTGCCATGCCTCCGGAGGTGGAGGAGGTGGCGGAGGGTTGGACTGCTCTCCATCGGTATGTTCTGGATGCAGACGCGTTGGGGGAGCTGATACGTCTCCAACATATCTACCTTTTCTCATGTTTTTCCTCTTGTTTTGGACTTTAATTTGCATGATTTGAATGAAACTAACCCCGAACTAACGCTGTTTTCAGCAGAACTACCATGGTGTTGTTTTTGTGCAGAAATAAAAGTTCTCGGAATGGAACGAAACTTTGTGAGGATTTCTTATGGAATAAAAGAGAAGTATTGGAGTCAAGACCCACCAGAGAGGGGCCCCTGGGTGGGCACAACCCACCAGGGCATGCCCCCTTTCCTGGCGCGCCCAGGTGGGTTGTACCCACCTGGTGGCCCTGGTGATGAACCCCCCTAATACTATAAAATCACATTATTCTAGAAAAATATCAGGAAGAAAGAATTATCATGATCCACGAGATGGAGCCGCCGTCAAGCCCTATTTTTCCTCAAGAGGTCAGATCTGAATTCCGTTTGGGGCTCCGGAGAGGGGGATCTTCGTTCTTCATCATTAACAACCCATCTCCATCGCCAATTCCATGATGCTCCCCACCGGGAGTGAGTAATTCCTTCATAGGCTCCCTGGTCGGTGAGGAGTTGGATGAGATTCATCATGTAATCGAGTTAGTTTTGTTAGGGCTCGATCCGTAGTATCCACTATATATGTTATTAGATTGATGTTGCTATGACTTTGCTATGCTTAATGCTTGTCACTTTGGGCCCGGGTGCCATGAACTCAGATTTGAACCGTTTATGAATTCATCATTATATCCATGTTTTAGATCCGATCTTGCAAGTTATAGTCACCTATTATGGTTATGATCCGACAACCCTGGAGTGACAACAACCAGGACCACTCTCGATCATGACCGCAGTTTGAGGAGTTCATGTATTCACTATGTGTTAATGCTTTGTTCTGGTTCCCTATTAAAAGGAGGCCTTAATATCCCTTAGTTTCCAATATGGACCCTGCTGCCACGGGAGGGTAGGACAAAAGATGCCATGTAGTTCTTTTAATAAAGCACGTATGACTATTTACGGAATACGTGTCTACATTATATCGATGAACTAGAGCTAGTGCCATATCGCCCTAGATTATAATTGTCTCATGATGAATATCATCCAACAAGTCGCCGATCCAATGCCTACGAATTTATCCTTATTGATCTTGCTGCGCTACTATTGCTATCATCACTGTTACACTTGCTACAAATTACTGCTATCACTGTTACTGTTACCGTTGCTGCTGTCACTACTACCAAAACTATCAAACTACTTTGCTAATGATCACTTTGCTGCTGATAATTAATCTCCAGGTGTGGTTGAATTGACAACTCAGCTGCTAATACCTTCAAATATTTTTTTGGCTCCCCTTGTGTTGATTCTATAAATTTGGGTTAAATACTTTACCCTCGAAAACTGTTGCGATCCCCTATACTTGTGGGTTATCAGGAGCCATCCTGAAGAAGGTGAAATCCATTTGAACCACCATAGCAATGATAGGCAAGCTGAATGAACGGATATATATGTGCAAAGAAGTCTTCACAATAAACATCCGAACAGATATTGAATGAATGCATTCCAAAGTCAATATGATATGACCATTTGAGTGAGAAGCCACTTGAAAAGAGACTGATGAATAAAACAACAAGGTACAACTGGAACAAATACATGGTAAAGATTCCCCAATCTCATACCAAATATCTGTCGGAAAGATGACTAAGGGCTACTTGAATTCCCACCTATTAACTCCTGAAACTTTCTGGTTATGCAATCTGGTGTTGGGGATACAGGGAGTCACAATATATCACACAACTAACAAGCCCTACACTCCAACTGTATCCATCCGTCAACACATAACCAAGAAACCTCCGGAAATCATGTACCTCAGACCTTCGAAAAGCATCCGCTATATTAGATGTGGCAATACTCCCGAACTCCCTCCCTTAGTACTGGGTGGCGTCGAGGTTATCTCACCACTAACTGCATAGAAGAGATTTTTTATGTCGGCGAGCTCAGGTATATCAGAACTGCAACGATAAAATTGTGACGACAACACGTTGGAGCTCAACTCCCTGGGACACTGCCACAACCCCTAAATGTCAGGAGGCACCAAGAACAATGTTCTCGTAACAACAATATCGGAACGATCCCAAGATACCCGCGCGATCAAAAAAATTTTTTAGTGAAAAATGAGGAGAGGGAAGTCAAAACATCTACGTCAGGAGTCCTTACCAAAGCGACGAAGGGGATGAGGAGTAAAAAGACTCAAAATAGTTTTGTTCTAGACTCAACAACGTCAGCGGTTCGATCAAGCAGAGGCTCCTAAGTCGGGACGGTTGTGATACCAACTTGTAATGCCCAATATGCGACTATACTCCTTACATGTCGAGGCATGACTTCGGGCATAAGCGCATATTGGTATGGTCGCAAGAGTGGTCGTATCTTTGCTCATCTCATGTACTGAATAGATAGAATATGAGCTTTGGCTTACAATCGACACAATGTCACACAATAACATCAAGTTATACAATCATTCAAGATGAACACAGAGTCCGACTACGGACGAAATCAAACGAATAAAAGACAACCACCCAAGCTAAGTCCCGATCGACCCTACTGGGCACCACTACTGATCATCCGGAAAGGAAACATAGTAACGGACAAGGTCTTCGTCGAACTCCCACTTGAGCTCAGTGGCATCACCCTACTGGGCACCACTACTGTGTTTGCAGTATACTGTGAGCCACGGGGACTCAGCAATCCTATTACCCACGGTATCAAGACTCACAAAGCTTAAGGTAAGGTATGGACATATGGTGGAGTTGCAGCAAGCACTAAGCATTGTATGGTGTCTAACTTCGAATGTAAGAATAAGAGGAGAAGCTACACAAGCGGTCGTAATCTAGTAATGATCAAGAAGTGATCCTGAAATACTTACGTACAAACATAAACCCACCGTGTGCTCTTCCCAAACCTAATCGAAAAGAGACCATCACAGTTACACACTCGGTTGGTGTATTTTAAAGAGTTTGGTTTCAAGTTCACTACAAACAGAGATTAAAAACTCCCATCTACCACATAACCGCGGGCACGGCTCTTGAAAGTTTAAACCCTGCAGGGGTGTCCCAACTTAGCCCATGACAAGCTCACGATCCGCCGAGACAATCCTTCAGCTTGGGACCTGGCGATCAGACTCAGAATCCCGATGCACAAGATTTGGCAATGGTAAAACAAAACCAGCAAGACCTCCCGACGTGCCGACACCCCGATAGGAGCCGCGCGTATCTCTTCTCAGGCCACGATCGGATGAGCACATCGTGCAACAACTTTTGCCAGGGGAAGCCGCACACGACTCTGGTTTGGACCAACACTATGAGGAGCATTGGCCCGGGTTGTTGATTAAGAATCCTCGGGTTAATTACTCACTGTGCAAATTTTAGTTGTTATTAGGCAAATGGTAAAACCAAAGTTGGGCCTTGCTGGAAGAGTTTTATTCAAAGCAAACTGTCGAGAGGGGCCCATAAAACCTCACCGTGTTATGGACGCAAAATCAAGGAACATAACACCGGTATGACGGAAACTAAGGCGGCAAGAGTGGAACAAATCATGAAGCAAAAGGAGAAGCCTTCCACCCTTTACCAAGTATATAGATGCATTAATTAAATAAGAGATATTGTGATATCCCAACATATCCATGTTCCAACATGGAACAACCTGCACTTCACCTACAATTATTAACACTATAGGAGGGGCTAAGCAAAAGCGGTAACATACACAGCCAAACAACGGTTTGCCGGGAAGGTGGGTTAGAGGCTTGACATGGCAATTTGAGAGGCTGTATAACAAGTGGTAGGTAGCACGACATAGCGATAGAACGAACAACTAGCTAGCAAAGATAGAAGTAATATCGGGGGTAATGATCATCTTGCCTGCAATGTTCTCAGGGTTGTCGAAAGCTTGCTCCTCATGAACGTACTCGATAGGGTCCTCGTACTCAAACTCGTCTCTCAGAACCACCCAAAGAAAAGATAAGCATACAATAAACAACCACTCATGGCAAGAACATGTTCTACATACAAGAGTAACGAGGATGCATAACAAGAACGGTATGCATGGAGTTACAGTTCTATCGGAATGAAAGGGGCGGACAACAAGAAGGAAACGGTGGAGTCATGAAAGATATGGGAAGAATCTTAGTAACCATTCTTGCCACTGGAAAGATTGAAAGATTTCGAATGAAATCGATATGAAGATCACCAGAAACGGATGCAAAGTAATATGTTGAAAACAGTAGCATGGCAACTTAGATGCAAAGTTTAAATATGCTACAACACCCAAACATGAAAACAAAATACGTGGCAGTGAAGTACAGGTGAAGGTCTACATCATGAATACTGAACTACTACTGGAACTCACTAGAACATGTTTAAAACAGCATGGTGAAAATGCAAATGCTAACTGTTTTACGGACAGTGAAAATACTGAACATGACAGAAACAACATCAGGTTTCAATGTTTAGAGCTAGTAAGCTACATGTTACATGGACACATCATGTTAAACAAGATCATGGCATGTCAGAACTAAGTGCACTTAACAAAACTCCCTTACTGAACTTGTGCCAAAGGTCTACAGAAGTGATGATAGCACTAATGCAAACATGGCAAGTGATATGACTGATTTCAGGCTTGAAAGAATTACATGGAATGGCAGAAACTGATTCATGATAGCATGTTTACAAGCTTGTGGCACTCATCACAGTGCACTATATGGCAGGAAATAAATTCAATCATGAAGTAGGCATGAAAATGAAGATGTACATGCACCAATTCTGCATATTCCAAATCTGGCATATTCCGAATCTGGCATAAAACAGAAAACAAAAAAAAACTACGTGCACCCAGGCTGTACCCAGCCATTAGGCTTACAGGTGGGGCCGTGGGCCATGTGGATGGGTGTGTGGGTTTGCGTGTGCGTGTGTGACTGCCTGGTAGGCCTGACCGCGTGTGAGGCTGACTAGTGGGGCCCGCTTGTGGCACACGTGAAAAACAAGGGAAGTAGGGGAGGGCGCCACCGGCGACCAGTGCATGGCAGAGGCCTCGCTGGAGTAGCTCCGGTGGCCTAGCAGAGCGGCGGAAGAGTGCATCGGGGTCGTGGGAGGATCCCGCGTTCGTTGGTGTCACTAGCCGCACCGGACGATGACATAGGCGTCACCGGCGACGAGCAATAGAGGCGGCGATGGCGGAGATGTAAATGACGCGGCGATGGCCTATGCTACTGGTTGAGCTCGCGGATGTGACCTACGAGACACGACGAACATAATGGACATGCACAGATGGCCTACGGTGGTCGGAGCGCTCGCCGGCAGCATGGTCCGACAGCGATGGGTACGGGCGCCCATGCCAAACTACAATGGAGCGAGCTAGCAAAGGGGAAAAAGGTCGGGGAGGTGCGTGTCCTCACCAAGAGCTCGGAGGTGTGCTTCGTTGGTCGGGAGGTGGACGGAGATGGCGAAGGAAACGATCGAACAGGTACGGTGGCCGGAGTCGAAGAAGAAGATGAGGTCGATGCTGCAGAGGGCTCCGGCTACCGTAGTCAATGTCGAGGACATAGTCGATGACAGGGAAGAAGAAGGACACGTTCGGTGAGGCAAATGGTGATGCTGAGCACATCGCCGAGAAGGCCTTGCTCCTGGACGCGGTCGGTACGATGGCGTAGGGGTGGATCTGGTGGTCTAGGTACCAAGGCGGCGGCGGCAGAAATAAGAGGGAAACCTTAGGAGACTCGGGGACTTGGAGAGGGGGTTTAAAATGGGCTAGGGCGACGGGATGGGGCGGCGACGCTCTCGTGCTCGCGGTCCCCATGGCGTGGGCGCGAGCTAGATGAAAAGGAGGCACGCGGGTCGACTGTAGCCTGACGCTGGCAGGCGGGGCCGGAGGTGCCACGTGGGCGTACGGGCGCCTGGCTAGAGAGGTGGCCGGCTGAGAAAAGCAAAGAGAGGGAGGCTGCGCGGGTAGTTGGGCTGGCTGGCGCAGGGGTTAGCTGGGCCGGCCTAGTGGCCAAGGCCCAAGTGACTGCTGCTACTGCTGGGTTGCGCTACTGTTGTTGCTCTCTTCTCCTTTTCTTTTCTTTAGACAGAGAAACTAAAGAGAGAAGCATAGGGGGAAAGGAGAGGTGTATGAGAGATATGAGAATATCCTCATGACCCTGGAATTACCAACTATTTGATAAAATTGAGTTGGGCATTTTTAGAGGTAGAAAAATAAAACAAGTTTGAATTTAGTTCAAACTTGGGCCTGACCAAAACAACTTGTAATATGGTGAAATTTGGCAGAGAGGTTTAGGACATGATGACTGATTTATAGGGAGAAGATGAACATTAATGGAGGATTGAAAAATGGCACTTGCCGAATGAAAATGGAAGAAAGGGGTAGGAGGGAGTGTTGGTGCATGGATCTCCCATGAAGCATGCAACAAGACAACATGCATGAAAACAATCACAGAATGCACATGATGAGGATGGAATGCAAAAGACAAGAGACACTAATGCAAGGATCACCGTTCGCCAAGGGGAACCGGGTCGCGGCCGAGAATCCCCCGTTCCGAGTGCTGACCCGTCGATCGTGCATCACCATACCTAAGGGCGCATGGGGACGAGCAGGTTAGGGGGTTCCTCGGTGTCGACAGAACCCTAAATGATGAATATTTAGGTTAGGGGGTGCCTTGGCATCGAGGAAAGCCTAAATGACATCTATATTGGTTATGGGTGGCTCGACGTCGATGGAACCCTGAATGACATATATTTTGGTGGCAACTGTTGTAATTACTCGGGTAGGATGAGGACCTATCTTTACCTATTAGAGTGTAGGTTGAATGGACTAATAAAATTGACAAACTAGATTAAAAGCCAAGTGTTGAAACTTGAGACACCCAAACTGACTCATGAAAAAAAATCAAAGCTTAGACAAATAAATCAAAGACGAAACAATACGTAGTGAGAGGTTATGCAACTAGAATGATATTCTATAACAATTTTTTTAACGAATTTGAGAGGATGATGGTGAAGAACTCGAAAACCACCGGTGTATTGCTGTCATTTCCATACATTCTGCTACAGCACAACAACCCTTCTTCTTATCACCAATGGTGTCCTGCGGTCATAAGAAGGGTTGTTGCGCCATAGCATAATGTATGGAAATGATCACAACACACCAATGGCTTTCGAGTTCTTCGCCATCATCCTCTCCAGTTCATTAAAAAAACTGGTAGAAAAAATCATCCTAGTTGCACAACTCTCACTATGTATTATTTTGTCTTTCGTTTCTCTTTCTACGCTCTGATTTTTTGGCATGAGTCAGTTTGGTTGTTTGAAGTTGCAAAATTTACAAACTAGATTAACTAATGAATATACATGCTGATGGACCTATCTTTACCTATTAACTGATGAATATACAATTTATTGTTCATGTCGATATTCAGTTTTTATGTTGTACTAATTCCATTTACTCTTCTGTCATGGCAGGTGTTGAAAGATGGTGGGCGCGGGTCCGGAGCGTGGTGGGAGGGGTTCTTCCATTCCACCCGCACCTCTCCGGAGAGCATTGTTAGAAAGTTTGGGGACACTGGCGGGTGCTTCGTAGATGGCGTCGTTGCCACCGGGAGTGGAGTTCGGGGAAGGAAGAAGAGAGGACGTAGATCAGGACGTGGCCGCGGGAGAGATAGGCAGGCTCCTACGCCTTCCTCGCCGCCACCCCCAGCTAAGTCACCCGAGCACATGAATGCTAGGGGAGACCGTCTGAGGAGGAGGCTACGCGGACTCCGGTCCACGAGCTTCGGGTTGATGGGGCTTCGGCCCACGAGACTTGGGTCGACGGGCCTTCGGCCCATGAGACTTCGGGCCAGGAGACTTCAGCCCACGTGACTCTGGACCAAGCTACGTCCCAGGAGACATCCGGATGGGGTACCTGGTAGGATCCATCTGAGGGGCCGAGTGGCCATGCTGATGGTGGTGGGCATCAGATTTCTAATAGCGGCAAGGGCGAGGTGGTTGAGGGGGCCACTGCCTACCAGCATGGTAGTACACGGCTCCCGTCCCTGCCGGCGGCCCGCGAGCAGAGGTTGTTGATTTGGTCCGATGGGCATAGGTAAGTGCATTTACTCTTTTTGTACCTTTCGCCATCATGTTTCTTCAAATATCTAATGCATTGGCCTTGTGATACTTCAGGGGTTGGGACCACACTCAGGATGTCCGCAGGCCCAACCAGATCCTTGGTGTGATTTTGCCGGTAAAACTTCCCGGGGTTTGTCATGTTGCCCTGTGAGGGCCAGCTTCCACAGCTATGGTTGAGCTGGGAGCCCTACTTGGCTGCCGTGGCCCTGTCGGAGGAGATGATCGACAGTGTCTTACGCCACATGAGGGCCGACATGGTGATTGTCGGTGTCAAAACCGGTGGATCTCGGGTAGGGCGTCCCGAACTATGCGTCTAAGGCTAATGGTAACAGGAGGCGGGGGACACAATGTTTACCTAGGTTCGGGCCCTCTCTATGGAGGTAATACCCTACTTCCTGCTTGATTGATCTTCATGAATATGAGTATTACAACAGTTTATCTACCACGAGATCGTAATGGCTAAACCCTAGAAATCTAGCCTATGAGGATATGATTGTTGTCCTACGGACTAAACCCTCCGGTTTATATCGACACCGGAGGGGGCTAGGGTTACACAATGAGTCTAGCATGCAGATTGTCTTCGGCATTGCAAGGCGGATTCCTTCTCCGAATACTTCAAAGTACCTGACTTAAATAGCAGTGTCCGGCCCTTCATTTAATGACATGCTCATCGGCTTCTCCACCTTCATGATTTCAGCTTCCACGTGTCGAGCGAATACGAGAGGTCGGAGCATTTTTTCATTTACCACCCTAACTGTATGATAAAATTCTCTATTAAATAGACGGGGATCTTCAGATCTGATTCACACCATTTCCCCCAATCGAGGAATCCTCGGAGCTTGCTTGCCGAAACCACCCCAACATGGCTAGCGCTCCCACCTCTTCCTCGCGCCCCCACAGCCCCAAGAAGGGTGATTAGGAAAAGTGTTCTGTATCCCATGGCCAATTGGTGAAGCTGCAGAACAAGCCCCCCCCCCCCCCCCCGCGGATCTAGTCCCCGTTTGAGCCGGACTGGCTTCTTTCGACGGCGGGGAACAGGCGGAGAAGTTCCCCAACCCAACCAGGGGGAACGAGTATGCTTTGTTCCCTATTTGCTGAGAGGCGTCAGATTTCCAATTCATCCATTCCTCCGAGGGCTTCTGGAGTACTATGGCCTCCAACTGCACAACTTCACACCTGCCTCCATCCTGCATATTGCGGGTTATGTTGCTCTTTGCAAGCTATTTCTGGGTTGCGAGGCTCATTTGAAAAAGTTGTTTTGCCTCGTCCCTCGTAATCAATAGGGATCCATATTCCAAGTGGGTGGAGCCGAGATATGGTGCATCTCCAGGACCGGATACCTGTCTGGCACACCGAAGAAGGCATCCAAAGAATGGCCTTCCGAATGGTTATATATTGAATACGTCTCCCTTCCTGACCCAATCTAGAGGGGTCTTCCCGAATATTCAAATACTCCATTGAAGAAGCGCCTCAACTGGCGTCCTTGGAGCCCTAAGGAGGAAGATAGAATGGAAATCCACCAACTGATGAGCAAGATAAAGACACTTTCTCAATCCGGATTTTCAATAGTCGAGGTTATGGCGATATCCATAATGCGAGGGGTTCAACCACTCCGATACCGAGGGCGCCCCATGTGGCACTTTAATGGAGAGGACGATGACACCCGCTATGGTCGGAAGGGTCCGGACACCTACGCTGCTTTGGCGAAAATATTGTCCGGATTATACAAAGGGGAGGAGGAGGAGTTCATCCATGTTAAGCCCAGGGATGGATTTTCCATGTATAACCCTCCCAGATGGGTGAGTTTTGCCCCACTACTCTACTCCATCAACTCCCTGAATCCTTTTCCATAAATATTAATCTATCATTTGTAACAGGAATGGCAAAAGGTCACCAGGGAGATCCACAGCCCCGCACCACAGCCAGAGGACCACAACCAGACCCTCAACCTCGGATTCGACGAGGATCCGGATATATTCGTGGAGCTCGGGGAAGGGGTGTTTTACCAGGCGAGCTGTGACGGCACCGAAGTGGCCATCATTGCCGACTATCCTGGCCTTCTCCCTGCGAAACATGTAAGTAATCATGATACTTGTCCTTTGATAGACTTCCCTCTATCTGCCTTACCCACCGCACTATATTATGCTCTAAAGGGGAGGCGGTCGGCGCGCGAGAAGGCGGCACCTACGACGGGCAGGCCTCCAAAGAGGAAGGCAAATAGAAATATGGCCGAGCCTTCATTGAAGAGGTATGGTTTTAAATACGCCCCATGATCGTCATCTTAAAGTATGACACTACCCATTGTGTCTTATCAGGAAGAACATTCTCCGGACTGTGTCCGAGGATCGTGCCAGTCATGCCTCTACTAGCCAGATTCCAGACCCTGCCACGAGGACAGAGGCTAATGCAGAAGTGACACCAGATTGTCCTTCTGCGGAGGATTCAGATAAAGTATCCTCCACAAACTCTGAAGTGGCAAGCACATTGAATCATCGGCACGGCGGGCCGCTCTTCACGACCCTAGTTTTTCAGAAGAATCTTTCAATGCCTTCAACTCGGGTGATGCATACATCCGAGCTGCTCGAGATGGGATTTCCAGAGCCACAAATCAGTATTTGAAAGATATGCGGGTAAGTACACATTTGTGCAGAACTGATAATCATATACCAGTAGCCCCCGAGACATGAAACAGTTGGTACAACTGATTTAAGGATCGTTATACGACTAGGTGCTCACAGAGAAGAACAATCTGTTGTCTCAAGAGCTGGAAAAGTGTCAGGCCCATCTAACTAAGGCTACCGCCGAACTGGAGAAATCCAATAAGGCGGCATCTGGTAATGTTCACCTCTCTCGAGAGAACATAATCATGTACCAAGGTTATTAATACAGGCGCAAATCTTATAGCAAAAGCACCAGAAGTCGCACAAGCAGGAGGTCCAGGAGCTCAAAGGCAACTGGCCGCGGGCAAACGTATCCTGACACAGGTCAGGGCGGATAAGAACAAACTCCAAGATGACAACACCAAGCTTGGTGAAGAGCTAAAAGATGTGCGGGCCCAGCTAGCTGACTCCATGAAGGAGAATAATAAGCTGCAGGGTGGCATATTTGGTATGTGTTTGGACTTACCTTTATATAGTTCGGCAAGTGAAGGAACTGACAGAATTATGTCTGTAGGTATATTGACGGGCCGTCCCGAAGAGGAGGTGTCCGGATCGTCGAGCAATCTGCTACGAGGGCTGTCACAAATGCACCAGCGAGCTCGGCAGGCGATGCAAAGTATTTCTAAGGCTTGATGGCCATCCGACTCCCCTCCAAAAAGTATGGAGGGGCTTGTATAGCTACTCCAAGGAGCACGGCGGCGCTTCCAATTATGGAAGATATAGGCCTACCATGAAGGTGCGCGAGAGGCCTGGGCAATGGTGAAAACGCGACATACCAAGCTTCACCCGAATCACATGGCCCGGGTCGGACCTGTAGGGTCAAATGGAGAAGAAATTCCCGTTAGTTTGGTATATGACCAGGTTCAAGTAGCCGCCAAGTATTCCCAGCAGGATTGTAGGCTAGATAGCTTGTTAGATGGCATAGAAGAAGAAGTGTTTGAGTCTAAGTGACTATGTACTTCATTTGACAAATTATTGTCTCTAGCTGAATTGCAAAACGCTTGTCATGGCAGACCTTTTTGCTTCAACCTCTGGACCCGAAGGTGCGGAGTGCTTCCGAATACCCGCTCGGTAATGTAAACCGGGGTACGCGTGGAAGCCAGGCGTAGGGGTTATAGTTGCTTGAACAGACAAGGATCCAGCTAGTTATGTTATATTACATTTTGATCATAAGAAACATCTTCCAGAGAGAATAGTTGCGTTAAGGGTTCCTTTACCTTGGTAAGCATGCATTAATGTGCATGTCCGAACTGTGTTTGAAAAACCACAACATACGTAACATCTGGGGGTTCATAAAGTGACAAGTAAAAAACATCTTTAGTCCGCCAACCAAATATTCCCTTAAGAACGCTAGCTTTGGGCTTCACCCAGTTTGAGGTACACATCCGGATGACCCGGCAGTAACAATCACAGAGGTGCTCCCTTTATGCCCTAGCCGAACTAACGGGAACGTAGGGCATAAGCACAGGAGCCAGGCAACCCAGCTTGGCCAAAACTTAAGTCATATCGATGCATATAATGGCGAAGAAAAGGTACATATGTGGAAAAGACACATATGTGGTGAGCTTCATGCTCGGAAAATAATAGTAATAAGCATCTGTACAAGAAGACCCCAGGTATAATTGACATACATATTAAGAATTGTATGCGTTATAGGTGTACGCTTTAACCGTACAAGAGCTTTACAGCATAAGAAATAATAGTAAAAAGAGAGGACAAAATAAATAAAGGGAGGAAAAAAGGGGAAAAGGAGACGAACAAAGAGTCCGGCGCTAGGTATAGAATCTTCGGAGTCTGGCCGCGTTCCATGGGTTTGGCTCTAGGAGGTTGTCTGATGCATCACGCACGCGGTATGCTCCTCTAGTGAGAACTTCGTCGATGATGAAGGGACCCTCCCACTTGGGCTTGAGTTTTTCCTTTTTCTTCTCCGGCAAGCGTAGAACGAGTTCACCAATGTTATAAGTCTTGGCCCGTACTTCTCTGCTTTGATATCTGCGAGTCTGTTGTTAATATAATGTGGAACCGGCCTTAGCGATGTCGCGCTCCTCCTCCAAGGCATCTGAGCTGTCCTGCCGATCCAGCTCGGCCTCTCTCTCTCTCTCTCTTCATACATGCACACTCGAGGTGAGTCATGAATAATGTCGCAAGGTAACACAGCCTCTGCGCCGTCCACCATGAAAAAAGGTGTATATCCGGTAGAACGATTGGGCGTGGTCCGCAACCCCCAGAGTACGAAGTCGAGCTCCTCCACCGAGTGCTTGTCTAATTCTTTCAAAGACCGCACTAATCTGGGTTTGATGCCACTCATAATAAGACCGTTAGCTCGTTCGACCTGACCGTTGGTTTGTGGTTGGTATATGGAGGCGTAATCGAGCTTGATGCCCAGATTAGCACACCAGGCTTTCACCTCATCGGCTGTGAAATTGGAGCCATTGTCAGTGATAATGTTGTGTGGAACACCATAACGGTGCACACGGCCGGATATAAAATCTATCACTGGCCCACTTTCAGCCGTTTTGACTGGTTTGGCCTCTATACAATTAGTGAATTTATCCGCCATGACCAATAGGTATTTTTCTTGTGGCTTCCTCCTTTAAGTGGTCCAACCATATCAAGCCCCCAGACCGCAAAAGGCCATGTGATGGGGATTGTTTATAGAGCAGTGGGTGGCATATGGCTTTGGTTGGCGAAAAGCTGGCATCCGACGCAATGTTGGACGAGGTCTTGCGCGTTTGCTCGGGCCGTTGGCCAATAAAAACCTGTATGGAAGGCCTTGCTTATGAGGGCCCGAGCCGTGGCGTGGTGACCGCCGAGACTGACATGAATTTCAGCCAAGAGCTGCTGCCCTTCCTCCTCGGAGATACATCTTTGAAGTACTCCGGTAGCACTTTTCTTATAGAGTTCTCCCTCGTGAACCTTGTAGGCTTTAGAGCACTGCACAATGCAGCGTGCCTCATTCTGGTCCTCAGGAAGATCTCGCCTATTAAGGTAGGCCAAGAAGGGTTCAGTCCATGGGGCGATAACTGCCATGATGAGATGGGCCGACGGTGTAATTTCGGTGGCTGAGCCCCCGATGATGTCGGTGTGTTCGGATTCTGGGGTTGTATTCGGGTCTGGATTTGTAGTTCCGCTCTCCCCTTGCCACACCACGGATAGCTTGAAAATCCTTTCCAGAAAGATGTTAGGTGGGACGGGGTCGCGCTTGGCGCCGATGCGAGCAAGGACATCCGTCGCTTGATTACTTTCCCGAGCCACATGGTGAAACTCGAGCCCCTCGAACCGAGTTGACATTTTGAGAACGGCGTTATGGTTTATTTGAGATATTGCGAACCGAGCTGCCATCTTCGAATCTTTGGCATCAAAATCTCCATTTATTTGAGATATTGCGAGGTTTGAATCCCCGCGCACTTCCAGGCGTTGTATGCCCATGGAGACGACCATCCAAAGACCATGCAATAAGGCTTCGTATTCAGCTACATTATTAGAGTCCATGAACAATATTTGTAGGACATACTGAATAGTATCTCCAGTAGAGGATGTTAGGACAATGCCTGCCCCTAGGCCTGCCAAATTTTGGAGCCGTTGAAGTGAATGATCCAGTTGGAGTATGTGTCGTACTCTTTAGGGAGTTCGGCTTCTATCCATTCGGCGACGAAGTCAGCCAATACTTGAGATTTAATGGCCCTGTGCGGTTTGTATGATATGTCGAATGGAAGGAGCTCAATGGCCCACTTGGCAATCCATCCCGTAGCGTCGCGGTTGTTTATTATGTCATTGAGAGGTACCTTGGAGGCCACCGTAATTGAACACTCTTGAAAGTAGTGTCGTAGCTTCCGGGATGCCATGAAGACCGCATATGCTATTTTTTGGTAATGAGGGTACCAGGATTTGCATGGTGTGAGGACGGTGGATACGTAGTATACCGGCTTCTGGAGCGGGAATTTGTGTCCGTCCGCCTCTCGTTCGACGATGAGCACCACACTCACGACTTGGTGTGTGGCCGATATGTATAATACCATGGGTTCGCCGACATTTGGCGCGGCCAGGATTGGGTTGCTTGCTAGAAGATCCTTTATTTCTTCCAATCCGGTCGTTGCCGCATCCGTCCACTCAAAGTGTTCGATGCGTTGGAGAAGGCGATAGAGCGGCAATGCCTTTTCTCCTAGTCTGGAGATAAAGCGGCTTAAGGCTGCCACACACCCGGATAATTTTTGGAACTATTTAAGGTCTGTTGGGGTAGCCAACTCTGACAAAGCTCAGATTTTAGCTGGGTTTGCTTCAATTCCTATATTGGAAATGATGAAGCCCAGAAGTTTTCCAGCGGGAATGACGAAAACACACTTTTCCGGATTGAGCTTGATGTCATATGTTTGGAGGTTGTCAAATGTGAGACGCAGACTGTCTATTAAGGACTCAACGTGCCTAGTTTTGATGACTACGTCATCCACGTATGCTTCAACTGTCTTGCCGATTTGTTTCTCCAGGCATGTTTGAATCATGCGTTGATAGGTGGCACCAGCGTTTTTAAGTCCAAAAGGCATAGTGTTGAAGCAGAAAGGCCCGTATGGGGTGATAAATGCCGTTACGGCTTGATCCGACTCCTTCATCTTAATTTGATGGTATCCGGAGTATGCGTCGAGGAAACACAACGAGTCGTTTCCTGCGGTAGCATCGATGATCTGATCAATGCCGGGGAGGGGAAAAGGATCCTTAGGGCAAGCCTTGTTGAGGTCTTTGAAATTGGCGCATAGGCGCCAGGATTTATCCTTCTTTGGTACCATCACCAGGTTTGCCAGCCAGTCCGGGTGTTTTATCTCTCTGATGAATCCGGCCTCGGGTAACTTGGCTAGATCCTCTCCCATGGCTTGTCATTTGGGTTTGGAAAAGCGCCGTAATGTTTGCTTGACTGGCTTGTATCCCTTCAATATGTTTAGGCTATGTTCGGCCAGCCTGCATGGGATTCCTGGCATATCAGAAGGGTGCCAGGCAAATATGTCCCAGTTTTTGCGTAGGAACGCCCATATTGCGGCGTCGACCGTGGGGTCCAGCTGTTCCCCGATGAATGCTATCTTCGTGGAGTCCATTGGGTGGACCTGGAATTTGACTATCTGCTGGTTTGAAGGAGGTGGATTTGGATCACTTATCAAGTATCACGTCGTCCCTATCCACCGTGGAGTGCAATGCGGTTAATTCTTCGGCCGCGAGGGCTTAAGACAATGCCTCGAGGGCCAAGGCGACGGTTTTGTTTTTGGCGCGGATTGCTATGTCCGGATCACTGGCAAGAGTGATGATTCCATTGGGCCCGGGCATCTTGATCTTCATGTACCCGTAATGGGGTATAGCTTGGAAGCTTGCAAATGCGTCTCGGCCTAACAGGGCGTGATATCCGCTATTGAAAGGGGCCACTTGAAAGGTTATCTCTTCGGACCGATAATTCTCCAGCGTACCTAATACCACATTGAGTGTGATTTTTCCCGCACATCGCGCCTCCCGACTGAGAATAATTCCTCGGAAGGTCGTATTACTTTGCTCAATGCGGCTCCTGTCTATTTCCATTTTGTTGAGAGTTTCCTCGTAGATGAGGTTCAGTCCGCTGCCGCAGTCCATGAGCACTTTGGTGAGCCGAAAGCCATCCACAGTTGGACTGAGGACCAATGCGGCAGGTGCCCGGACTTTTCTGAATTTTGGTTCGTCACTGGCGTTGAAAGTTATGGCCGTGTCATTCTAGTGGTTTATTGCTGCAACTTGGCAGACTTCGGCGAGGCCGCAGAGTGCCCTTTTGCACCTATTGTTTGAGGCAAAAGTGACGAAGACTGTCAGAACTGTAGGGTTGTTGTCTTCCGTGGGATGTTGCTCTGTGGTGTTTTTGGTGAGGAGATCCTCTCCGCTCTTGGCCACCTGCCGGAGTATCCAACATGCTCTTAGGCTGTGGGTTGGTACGATATCCGGTGTTGTGTGAATTTGGCATGGCCTATCGAGCCATCCCTCTAGAACGGTTCCGCGCCCCATAACGGACTTTGATTTTTTTTTGTTATTGGATGAGGCGACTGACGAGGGTGCGTCCTGTTTATCCGTACAAGGGGTTTAGCGGAAACCAGTGGCTCCCAAGAGGTTGCCTGAGTTTTCCAGGCACTTTCCATTGTGCAGTACTTCTATACTATAGTTGTGAAGTCAGCGAAGTGTGATACGTGACAATGATTTATTGCATTGAGGATTCCCTCGTCCGTGCAGTTTTTGCAGAATAATGAGATTGTGTCTTCATCGCGGCAGTCCTTGATCTTGTCCTGGAGAAGGAGGAATCTGGCCCAAAAGTGATGGACCGTTTCCTGGGACTGTTGTATGATATATGTAAGATCGCTTATATCTGGGTGGGTGGATGGATTTAAGTCTGGACCTGACCCAATCTGGGATCTGGTGTTTGAGAATATTCAGAGCTTAACAGTTCGGACTCCGGGATATCAACCATTTTTTCCGGCCCACGGTCTGATTCTATACTCAAAATATGGGATGCCTCTTTCCGGGGACGAGTGTCCGGCTCTGTGAGCTCGGAGAGCCGAACATAGTTCATCCTCAACATAGGGGAAGAGTTGCCGTATTGCTCCTCCACTACCGCTATCTGATGGGTGATCGGTGGAGATTCAATTTCTCTCTGATCGGGTTTAAGCCCGATCCGATCGTAGTCCGTAGCGAGTCCCAAGCGGCGATGCAATCAGGGAGTTAATTTAAAGATGACAGCTCCATCGGATCCATCTGCTCGGAGTATTCTGAGCTGATGCGAAGGCGATTTTCGGTGACTCGAGAAGTCATCGTTGGCCCGATGGCCGAACGGGCGGCCATGGTAAAGCCGCCCAGCCGGAGGATTTGACCTGAAGCCAGGGCTCCCCCGGAGGTGATGTTGTCCTTGATGACAAGGCGAGCCATCAAGCCTATCTTCAACGTCATAGTGGAACTCTCACTGAAAGCACCAATGTCGGTGTCAAAACCGGCGGATCTTGGGTAGGGGCTCCCAAACTGTGCGTCTAAGGCTAATGGTAACTGGAGGCGGGGGACACAATGTTTACCCAGGTTCGGCCCCTCTCTGTGGAGGTAATACCCTACTTCCTGCTTGATTGATCGTGGTGAATATGAGTATTACAAGAGTTGATCTACCATGATATCGTAATGGCCAAACCCTAGAAATCTAGCCTATGAGGATATGATTGTTGTCCTACGGACTAAACCCTCCGGTTTATATAGACACCGGAGGGGGCTAGGGTTACACAAAGTCGGTTACAGAGAAAGGAATCTGCATATCCGCATCACCAAGCTTGCCTTCCATGCAAAGGAGAGTCCCATCCGGACACGGGACGAAGTCTTCTATCTTGTGTCTTCATAGCCCAACAGTCCGGCCACGGTACATAGTCTGGTTGTCCGAGGACCCCCTAATCCAGGACTCCCTCAGTGATTAGAACGTTTTGGGTAATTTGTCCTTTACACAATTAAAAATCTTCAAATAGCTAGTTATTGTACTAATCAATGTTGTCTTGTTTGCTTGCAGACCTTCCACAGGTGTGAGGAGGGATACGAGGAGGCCTGTGCAGGGGTTATCGATGTCGAGTGCGGGCGCCTACAACAAAAATTACGGCACGAGGCTCAGGTGCAGGCTGTTTGAGACTACTTTGCCTCGCGTGGTGTTAGGAGGCCCAAGAAGAAGTACCACTGAAAGTTTCTGAACAAGGAGCAGTACATGATGGTAATTTCCTATATTCTTTAGGCCTTGTTCATAGTTTCGTTGATTTGATTCGTAGGCGTAGCGCTCAAGTTTCTCTTTACTAACTTAGGTGCCCCCGAGATGGTGTGCGGATAAGGTAGATTGTTGGGATGCATTAGTGGATGATTGGTGCTCAGATGCATGGCTAGCCGTCCACATCAATGCCAAGGATCAGTGTGCCCAAATGAGAGGTGTGCCACACCATCAAGGCAGCGCCAACTTATATCAGCACGGATGGAACTGGGTATGTGGTTTTCTTCATGGTTCATGCAATTCATTCTGTCATGCTAGCTTGAGCCCTTTAATTACTAATACTCGGTTCCTCTCTTTTAGGCGGGATACAATATGGCACCGGTGCTAGAGGTGTTCGACCTCTATGCCATGGCCCATACTACCCCGTACAAGAAGGCCAATGCATTCTCTATGTCTGACCGCGATCATCCAGAGAACTTCACAAACATCTCCTCCCACAACAAGCTCGTGAGGTACAAAGATGTGGGGAAGGCGAGCAAAGGGGAGGACTTTAACCTGAGCAGGCAGTTTGATTCGGGGCTGGTGATGATATTTGGTGGCGGGAGGTCCCATGGCCTGATAGCCATTGGAGATGGACTTATACGTTGTCCTCGCACTCTCCCGAAGATCATGGTGCAACAAACGAGCTCAGATCCTGAGATAAGGCCTCATCCATGACCAATCAAGCTCGCCTTCGAGGTTAGTTATACAGACTCAGATTTCTTTCATGCATTACATTGTGTGTGCATCCATCGATCATTACAATGCTAACGAGGAGTGGTATTGTAGGCTGCTCTTGAGAGATAGAAATACAACCAAGGCGCTTCTGGCGGAGAGGGACCAGCTGGCGGGGAGAAGGAGCAGGAGTTGGAGGAGAGGATGCCTAGGATGTTGGAGAAGGAGAGGGCACGAAATGACATGCAAAACCAGGCCATGCACGAGCTCCTTGTGGTATGTTTCTTCTGCATATTAGCCAAATCATGCATGTAATGTTCGTTTCATTACTAACTAATATGACTGACTCGTCAAAACCAAATGTGCAGTTTGTGTGTCAGAAGGCGGTCAGACCCCTCCGCCGACACCAGTCATTGCTCCGGGACCACGGTGAGTTTCATTTCAATGGTCATTAGTTACTATTTTTAACATTTCAGTGTCATCATGCTAACGATACATTGCAAATGATCTTTGGTGCAGCGTAACTTCAGATAAGCATCGCACGATCCTTCTCCAGATGGTGTTGGCACGAGCAACCCCGGTGCTTAAGCTTCGTGACGACGGTAAGTTTTCTCTAGTGTTTTGCTTAACAAATGCATAATTACCTAGACTTAGCTTTATTTCCTCCAAAATGATCCATTTTACCTAAGTTAGCTCATAAATGATCCATTTTACCTAGGTTAGCTCATAAATGATACGTTTTACCTAGGCTAGTTCATAAATGATCCATTTTACCTAGGTTAGCTCCAAAATAATCCATTTTACCGCTCCAAAATGATCCATTTTACCTAGGTTAGCTCCAAAATGATCCTTCTTCAAAATGATCCATTTTACCTAGGTTAGCTCCAAAATGATCCATTTTACCTAGGTTAGCTCCAAAAATGATCCTTCTTCTTCTTCTTCTTCTTCTTCTTCTTCTTCCTCATTTATTGCATAATTAGCTTATTCATTTCAAAAATGGCATAATAACCTTGGTTAGCTCATAAATGTCATATACTTAGCTTATTTTCCTCCAAGATAGCATAATTACCTATGTTAGCTCTAAAATGACCTATACTTACATAAGTTAGCTCCAAAATGGCATAATTACTTGGGTTAGCAGAAAAATGACCTATACTTTCCTTATTTTCCTCCAAATTGACATAATAAGCTTAGTTAGCTAAAAAATGGCATAATTACCTATGTTAGCTCTAAAATGACACAAATAAGGAATAAGAAGAAGAAAAACAAGGAAGAGGAGAAAAAGAAAGAATAGAAGAAGAAAGAGAAGAAAAAGAAAGAATAAAAGAAGAAGAAGAATGAGAAGGCAAAGTGTAAAAACCTTCTTCTTCTTATTCTAGTCTTCTTCTTCTAGTCTTCTTCTTCTTCTCACTACAAAAAAATACACTTCCATGATGATACGTGTTTGTCACAGTAGGTCACGTTGTTTGTCATGCATGTACATCCATGATGATTTTACGACAGAATCAAGATAGTCATACATGTGCTGTCATAGAAGTGTTCCATGACATTACCAAAATTATAATCACGGAAGTGTCCACTTCAATGACGATAATGTAGGGAAACGTAGTAATTTCAAAAAAATTCTTACGCACACGCAAGATCATGGTGATGCATAGCAACGAGAGGGGAGAGTGTTGTCCACGTACCCTCGTAGACCGAAAGCGGAAGCGTTATGACAATGCGGTTGATGTAGTCGTACGTCTTCATGGCCCAACCGATCAAGCACCGAAACTACGGCACCTCCGAGTTCTAGCACACGTTCAGCTCGATGACGTCCCTCGAACTCTGATCCAGCCAAGTGTCGAGGGAGAGTTCCGTCAGCGCGACGGCATGGTGACGATGATGATGTTCTACGGACGCAGGGCTTCGCCTAAGCACCGCAACGATATGACCGAGCTGGAATATGGTGGAGGGGGGCACCGCAGACGGCTAAGGAACGATCACGAAGATCAAGTTGTGTGTCTATGGGGTGCCCCCTGCCCCCGTATATAAAGGAGTGGAGGATGGGGAGGGCCGGCCCTATCTATGGCGCGCCCTAGGGGAGTCATACTCCCACCGGGAGTAGGATTCCCCTTTTCCTAGTAGAACTAGGAGCCCTTCCATGTAGTAGGAGTAGGAGAGAAGGAAAGGGAAGTGAGAAGGGAAGGAAGGAGGGGGCGCAGCCCCTCCCCCTAGTCCAATTCGGACTAGGCCTTGGGGGGCGCGTGGCCTGCCCTAGGCAGCCCCTCTCTCTTTCCCGTATGGCCCAATAAGGCCCAATACTTCTCCCGGCAAATTCCCGTAACTCTCTGGTACACCGAAAAATACCCGATTCACTCGGAAACTTTCCGAACTCCGAATATAGTCGTCCAATATATCGATCTTTACGTCTCGACCATTTCGAGACTCCTCGTCATGTCCCCGATCTCATCCGGGACTCAGAACTCCTTCGGTACATAAAAACTCATAAACTCATAATATAACTGTCATCGAAACCTTAAGCGTACGGACCCTACGGGTTCGAGAACAATGTAGACATGACCTCAGCACGTTTCCGGTCAATAACCAATAGCGGAACCTGGATGCTCATATTGGCTCCCACATATTCTACCAAGATCTTTATCGGTCAAACCGCATAACAACATACGTTGTTCCCTTTGTCATCGGTATGTTACTTGCCCGAGATTCGATCGTCGGTATCTCAATACCTAGTTCAGTATCGTTACCGGCAAGTCTCTTTACTCATTCCGTAATACATCATCCCGCAACTAACTCATTAGATGCAATGCTTGCAAGGCTTAAGTAATGTGTATTACCGAGAGGGCCCAGAGATACCTCTCCGACAATCGGAGTGACAAATCCTAATCCTGAAATACGCCAACCCAACATGTACCTTCGGATACACCTGTAGAGCACCTTTATAATCACCCAGTTACTTGTGACATTTGGTAGCACACAAAGTGTTCCTCCGGTAAACGGGAGTTGCATAATCTCATAGTCACAGGAACATGTATAAGTCATGAAGAAAGCAGTAGAAACATACTAAACGATCAAGTGTTAAGCTAATGGAATGGGTCAAGTCAATCACATCATTCTCCTAATGATGTGATCCCGTTAATCAAATGACAACTCTTTTGTCCATGGCTAGGAAACTTAACCATCTTTGATTCACGAGCTAGTCAAGTAGAGGCATACTAGTGACACTATGTTTGTCTATGTATTCACACATGTATTATGTTTCTGGTTAATACAATTCTAGCATGAATAATAAACATTTATCATGATATGAGGAAATAAATAATTACTTTATTATTGCCTCTAGGGCATATTTCCTTCAGTCTCCCACTTGCACTAGAGTCAATAATCTAGTTCACATCACCATGTGATTTAACACCAATATTCACATCTGTATGTGATTAATACCCATAGTTCACATCGTCATGTGATCAACACCCAAAGGGTTTACTAGAGTCAATAATCTAGCTCACATCGCTATGTAATTAACACCCAAAGAGTACTAAGGTATGATCATGTTTTTCTTGTGAGAGAAGTTTAGTCAACGGGTCTGTCATATTCAGAGTCGTATGTATTTTACAAATATTCTATGTCTATAATGCTCTGCATGAAGCTACTCTAGCTAATTGCTCCCACTTTCAATATGTATCCAGATTGAGACTTAGTCATCTGGATCGGTGTAAAAGCTTGCACCGATGTAACTCTTTACGACAGGCTCTTTTAACGCCTCCATAATCGAGAAGTATTTCCTTAGTCCTCACTAAGGATATTCTTGACCGATGTCCAGTGATCTACTATTAGATCAAAATTGTATTCCTTTGCCAAACATAGAGCAAGGTATACAATAGGTCTGGTTCATAGCATAGCATACTTTATAGAACCTATGACTGAGGCATAGGGAATGACTTTTCATTCTCTTTCTATTTTCTGTCATGGTCGGGTCTTGAGTCTTACTCAACTTCACACCTTGCAACACAGGCAAGAACTCCTTCTGTGACTGTTCCATTTTGAACTATTTCAAAAAAATTATCAAGGTATGTACTCATTGAAAAATCTTATCAAGCGTCTTGATCTATCTATATAGATCTTGATGCTCAATGTGTAAGCAGCTTCAACGAGGTCTTGATTTGAAAAACTCTTATTCAAGTATCCTTTCATGCTATCCAAAATTTCTATATAATTTCCAATCAACAATATGTCATCCACATATAATATTAGAAATGCTATAGAGCTCCCACTCACTTTCTTGTAAATACAGGCTTCTCAAAAAGTCTGTATAAAACCATATGCTTTGATAAACTCAACAAAGCGTATATTCCAACTCTGAGATGCTTGCACCAGTCCATTGATGGATCGCTGGAGCTTGCACACTTTCTTAGCACCTTTAGGATTGACAAAACCTTCTGGTTGCATCATATACAACTCTTCTATAATAAATCCATTAAGGAATGCAGTTTTGACATCCTTTTGCTAGATTTTATAAAATGTGGCAATTGCTAACATGATTCGGATAGACTAAAGCATCGATAAGAGTGAGAAAATCTCATCGTATTCAACACCTTGAACTTGTCGAAAAACTTTTTGCGACAAGTCGAGCTTTGTAGATAGTAACACTACTATTAGCATCTGTCTTCCTCTTGACGATCCATTTATAAAATATGGCTTGCCGATCATCGGGCAACTCCACCAAAGTCCACACTTTGTTTTCATACATGGATCCTATCTCAGATTTCATGGCCTCCAGCCATTTTGTGGAATCTGGGCTCATCATCGCTTCCTCATAGTTCGCAGGTTCATCATGATCTAGTAACATGACTTTTAGAATAGGATTACCATACCACTCTGGTGCGGACCATACTCTGGAAGACCTACGAGGTTCTGTAGTAAGTTGATCTGAAGTTTCATGATCATCATCATTAGCTTCCTCACTAATTGGTGTAGGAATCACTGGAACTAATTTCAGTGATGAACTATTTTCCAATTCAGGAGAAGGTACTATTACCTTATCAAGTTATACTTTTCTCCTACTCACTTCTTTCGAGAGAAACTCCTTCTCTAGAAAGGATCCATCTTAGCAACGAATAACTTGCTTTCAGATCTGTGATAGAAGGTGTACCCAATAGTTTCCTTTGGGTATTCTATGAAGACGCACTTCTCCGATTTGGGTTCGAGCTTATCAGGTTGAAACTTTTTCACATAAGCATCGCAGTCCCAAACTTTAAGAAACAACAACTTTGGTTTCTTGCCAAACCACAGTTCATAAGGCGTCGTCTCAAACGGATTTTGATGGTGCCCTATTTAAAGTGAATGCAGCTGTCTCTTAATGCATAACCCCAAAAGATTAGTGGTAAATCGGTAAGATACATCATAGATCGCACCATATCCAATAAAGTGCGGTTATGACGTTCGGACATACCATTACGCTATGGTGTTCCATGTGGCGTGAACTGTGAAACTATTCCACATTGTTTTATATGAAGGCCAAACTCGTAACTCAAATATTCTCCTCCATGATCAGATCGTAGAAACTTTATTTTCTTGTTACGATGATTCTCCACTTCACTCTGAAATTCTTTGAACTTTTCAAATGTTTCAGACTTGTGTTTCATTAAGTAGATATACCCATATCTACTCAAATCATCTGTGAAGGTTAGAAAATAACGATACTTGCCACGAGCATCAACACTCATTGGATCGCATACATCGGTATGTATTATTTCCAATAAGTCAGTGGCTCGTTCCATTGTTCCGGAGAACAGAGTTTTAGTCATCTTGCCCAAAAGGCATGGTTCACAAGCATCAAATGATTCATAACCAAGTGATTCCAAGAATCCATCTTTATGGAGTTTCTTCATGCGCTTTACACCGATATGACCCAAACGGCAGTGCCACAAATAAGGTTCACTATCATTATCAACTTTGCATCTTTTGGCATCAATATTATAAATATGTGTATCACCACGATCGAGATCCAACAAACTATTTTCATTGGGTGTATGACCATTGAATGTTTTATTCATGTAAATAGAACAATAATTATTCTCTGACTTTAAATTAATAACCGTATTGCAATAAACATGATCAAATCATATTCAGGCTCAACGCAAATGTTAAATAACATTTATTTAGGTTTAACACTAATCCAGAAAGTATATGGAGTGTGCGATGATGATCATATCAATCTTGGAACTACTTCCAACACTCATCATCACTTCACCCTCAACTAGTCTCTGTTTATTCTGTAACTCCTGTTTCGAGTTACTAATTTTTAGCAACCGAACAAGTTTAAAATACTCAGGGGCTACTATAAACACTAGTAAGGTACACATCAATAACATGTATATCAAATATACCCTTGTTCACTTTGCCATCCTTCTTATCCACCAAATAGTCAGGGTATTTCCATTTCCAGTGACCATTTCCTTTGCAGTGTAAGCACTCAGTTTTAGGCTTTGGTTTAGCTTTGGGCTTCTTCGTGGGAGTGACAACTTTCTTGTCATTCTACTTGAAGTTCCCCTTTCTTTCCCTTTGCCCTTTTTCTTGAAACTAGTGATCTTATCAACCATCAACACTTGATGCTCTTTCTTGATTTCTACCTTCGTCGATTTCAGCATCACGAAGAGCTCGAGAATCGTTTTCGTCATCCCTTGCATTATAGTTCATCACGAAGTTCGAGTAACTTGGTGATGGTGACTAGAGAACTCTGTGAATCACTATCTTATCTGGAAGATTAACTCCCACTTGATTCAAGTACTTAGACAATCTAAGTACTTGCTCACTAGTTGAGCAATTCTCCTCCATCTTTTAGGCGAAGTATTTGTCAAAGGTCTCATACCTCTTGACACGGGCATGAGTTTGAAATACCAATTTCATCTCTTGAAACATCTTATATGTTCCATGATGTTTCAAAAATGTTTTTGTAGTCCCGGTTCTAAGCCATAAAGCATGGTGCACAAAACTATCAAGTAGTCACCATATTGAGCTAGCCAAACGTTCATAACGTCTGCATCTGCTCCTGCAATAGGTCTATCACCTAGCGGTGCATTAAGGACATAATTCTTCTGTGCAGCAATGAGGATAAACCTTAGATCACGGATCGAATCTGCATAATTGCTACTAACATCTTTTAACAAAATTTTCTCTAGGAACATATCAAAATAAACATATGAAAGCAACAATGCGAGCTATTGATCTACAACATAATTTGCAAAATAGTACCAGGACTAAGTTCATGATAAATTTAAGTTCAGTTAATCATATTACTTAAGAACTCCCACTTAGACAGACATCTCTCTAGTCATCTAAGTGATCACGTGATCCAAATTAACTAAACCATGTCCGATCATCACGTGAGATGGAGTAGTTTTCAATGGTGAACATCACTATGTTGATCATATCTACTATATGATTCACGCTCGACCCTTCAGTCTCCGTGTTCCGAGCCCATATTTGTATATGCTAGGCTCGTCAAGTTTAACCTGAGTATTCCGCGTGTGAAACTGTTTTGCACCGTTGTATTTGAACGTAGAGCCTATCACACCCGATCATCACGTGGTGTCTCAGCACGAAGAACTTTCGCAACGGTGCATACTCAGGGAGAACACTTCTTGATAATTAGTGAGAGATCATCTTAAAATGCTACCGTCAATCAAAGCAAGATAAGATGCGTCACATGCAATCAATATAAGTGATATGATATGGCCATCATCATCTTATGCTTGTGATCTCCATCTCCGAAGCACCATCGTGATCACCATCGTCACCGGCGCGACACCTTGATCTCCATCGTAGCATCGTTGTCGTTTATGCCATCTATTGCTTCTACGACTATCGCTACCGCTTAGTGATAAAGTAAAGCAATTATAGGGCGTTTGCATTTCATACAATACAGCGACAACCATATGGCTCCTGCCAGTTGCCGATAACTCGGTTACAAAACATGATCATCTCATACAATAAAATATAGCATCACGTCTTGACCATATCACATCACAACATGCCCTGCAAAAACAAGTTAGACGTCCTCTCCTTTGTTGTTGCAAATTTTACGTGGCTGCTACGGGCTGAGAAAGAACCGTTCTTACCTACGCATCAAAACCACAACAATAGTACGTCAAGTTAGTGATGTTTTAACCTTCTCAAGGACCGGGTGTAGCCACACTCGGTTCAACTAAAGTTGGAGAAATAGACACCCGCTAGTCACCTGTGTGCGAAGCACGGCGGTAAAACCAGTCTCGCGTAAGCGTACGCGTAATGTCAGTCCGGGCCACTTCATCCAACAATACCGTTGAACCAAAGTATGACATGCTGGTAAGCAGTATGACTTGTATCGCCCACAACTCACTTGTGTTCTACTCATGCATATAACATCTACGCATAAAACCAGGCTTGGATGCCACTGTAGGGAAACGTAGTAATTTCAAAAAAAATCCTACGCACACGCAAGATCATGGTGATGCATAGCAACGAGAGGGGAGAGTGTTGTCCACGTACCCTCGTAGACTGAAGCGGAAGCGTTATGACAACGCGGTTGATGTAGACGTATGTCTTCACGGCCCGACCGATCAAGCACCGAAACTACAGCACCTCCGAGTTCTAGCACACGTTCAGCTCGATGACGTCCCTCGAACTCCGATCCAGCCGAGTGTCGAGGGAGAGTTCCATCAGCATGACGGCGTGGTGACGATGATGATGTTCTACTGACGCAGGGCTTCGCCTAAGAACCGCAACGATATGACCGAGCTGGAATATGGTGGAGGGGGCACCGCACACGGCTAAGGAACGATCACGAAGATCAAGTTGTGTGTCTATGGGGTGCCCCCTGCCCCATATATAAAGGAGTGGAGGATGGGGAGGGCCGGCCCTCTCTATGGCGCGCCCTAGGGGAGTCCGACTCCCACCGGGAGTAGGATTCCCCCTTTCCTAGTAGAACTAGGAGCCCTTCCATGTAGTAGGAGTAGGAGAGAAGGAAAGGGAAGAGAGAAGGGAAGGAAGGAGGGGGCGCAGCCCCTCCCCCTAGTCCAATTCGGACTAGGCCTGGGGGGGGCGGCCTGCCCTAGGAAGCCCCTCTCTCTTTCCCGTATGGCCCAATAAGGCCCAATACTTCTCCCGGCGAATTCCCGTAACTCTCCGGTACACCGAAAAATACCCGAATCACTCGGAACCTTTCCGAACTCCGAATATAGTCGTCCAATATATAGATCTTTACGTCTCGACCATTTCGAGACTCCTCGTCATGTCCCCGATCTCATCCGGGACTCAGAACTCCTTCGGTACATAAAAACTCATAAACTCATAATATAACTGTCATCGAAACCTTAAGTGTGCGGACCCTACGGGTTCGAGAATAATGTAGACATGACCTAAGCACGTTTCCGGTCAATAACCAATAGCAGAACCTGGATGCTCATATTGGCTCCCACATATTCTATGAAGATCTTTATCGGTCAAACCGCATAACAACATATGTTGTTCCCTTTGTCATCGGTATGTTACTTGCCCGAGATTCGATCGTCGGTATCTCAATACCTAGTTCAATATCGTTACCGGCAAGTGTCTTTACTCGTTCCGTAATACATCATCCCGCAAGTAACTCATTAGTTGCAATGCTTGCAAGGCTTAAGTGATGTGTATTACCGAGAGGGCCCACAGATACCTCTCCGACAATCGGAGTGACAAATCCTAATCCCGAAATACGCCAACCCAACATGTACCTTCGGATACACCTGTAGAGCACCTTTATAATCACCCAGTTACGTTGTGACGTTTGGTAGCACACAAAGTGTTCCTCCGGTAAACGGGAGTTGCATAATCTCATAGTCACAGGAACATGTATAAGTCATGAAGAAAGCAGTAGCAACATACTAAACGATCAAGTGCTAAGCTAATGGAATGGGTCAAGTCAATCACATCATTCTCCTAATGATGTGATCCCATTAATCAAATGACAACTCTTTTGTCCATGGCTAGGAAATTTAACCATCTTTGATTCACGAGCTAGTCAAGTAGAGGCATACTAGTGACACTATGTTTGTCTATGTATTCACACATGTATTATGTTTCCGGTTAATACAATTCTAGCATGAATAATAAACATTTATCATGATATGAGGAAATAAATAATAACTTTATTATTGCCTCTAGGGCATATTTCCTTCAAATAAATCGCGCATCGCAGAAGTGCTTTCGTCAAGGGTGACCGACACGTGACATCCATCGTAACGGAACACCGTTAAGCTATCGGGTCCGGTTTTGGATCCGATAACCCATTAACAACCCGGATGAATGGGGATTTTCCACGTGTAAAATCATCATTGGCCGCAGGAAACACGTATTGCCTCACCGTTGGGACAGATGTCATCCACTCATTGGACAAGAGGCGCCTATGATACGTCGACACGTGGCATGGCCCAACAGTGGCCCATTCCGGTGAAAAAGGCCGGCCCAGTAAAAATTAGCAGGCCGGCCCATATAAGGCCTACTTGTGTCAGGTCCATTTAAGCCCACGGTCCATACGAGATGTGCCAATTCGGCCCGTCAACGGCCCGTTAAAGATTTGACATCATTGCAACCCATCGTCAGTTCGAGCCCTTAATAGCCCGCTATATATTTGGGCTCAATATCGGCCCGATGAGATTTCGGCCTGTTAACGGCCCATTCAATGGATGGGCCAATTTTTAGGATGTACATCTTTCGGCCTTTTAGCGACCCATTTAAATGTTGGGCTAATTTCCGGCCCGGTGTGTCTTTCAGCCTGTTGACGGCCCATAAATCTGATGGCCATTTGTAGTCGGACCTGAGTTTCGGCCTTTTAGCGGCCCATTTAAGTGTTGGGCCAATTTCTGGCCCGGTGTCACTTTCAGCCTGTTGACGACCCATAAATCAGTTGGGCCATTTGTAGTTGGACCTGAGTTTTGGCCTTTTACCGACCCATTTAAGTGTTGGGCCAATTCCCGGCCCTGTGTGCCTTTCGGCCTGTTAACGGACCATAAATGAGTTGGGCCATTTGTAGTCGGACCTTAGTTTTGGCCTTTTAACGGCCCATGCCCTTCATGGTCCAATACCAGCCTGGTTTCTCTTTCGGCCTGCTAAAGGCCCACAACACAGTTGGGCCATTTACAATACGACCTGACTTTCGGCCTCTTAGCGGCCCATGCTCTTCATGGTCCAGTACAAGCCCGCTGTCTCTTTCGGCCTGCTAAAGGCCTACAGTATAGTTGGGTCATATGTATCCCAAATTTAGTAATTGCCTGTTAACGGCCCGTGAAATAAATTGGGGCCACCTGTTGCCCGCTTCGATGTCGGCCTGTTAACGACCCGGGAGGTAAGAGGGCCGACCATTAACTTTCGGCCTAGTAACGGCCCATTAACTTAATGGGCCCACTAAAGTTCGTACATGTCTTTAGGCCAAATTAGATAATTTGAGCCCATTACGACAAGCAATTATGCACAGGACCAAAGCCGATCAAGCAAAGGTACGGCATATAGGATGACGTTGCACATCCAGCATATATTACAGGAAATTACATCCACTGGGCAATCAAAGATTGATGCTAGTGCAAATAAATGAGCAGAACCTAACAATCTACAATGTCACAATCTGCAACCTCAGCACAGATGACGCCCATAAGCATGTGGGCAAGTTCTTGCTGCTTTGCTACACTGTCTCTGAAAACATTGATCAGTTGTTGTGTCGCATGACTCTGCACCTCTGATTCATCCACCATTTCCATCATTGCTTCAGCCATTAATTGGTTCACAAACATACATTTATTCCGTTGCATTCGAGACAGAGGATACTGAACAGATTCAGATGGCGATTTTGGCAGGCTTGTATTATTGATAGTGGAGAGTGTCTCGACCACTGCATCATAACATAAATTAGGACGGGAACCAAACAGATTAATCATGAGTTATTGCCATATTACCTGGCCTAGATTTACTGGAAAGAAACAATGGGGTTGCCTTGCTGTTTTCAGAGTTTGTCTTCTTATCTTCAGCAGCCTGCACAAAATTAACACACTAGCATTGCTATCATTGGCCAAGTCAGATAATAGGAAAGCAACATTGACACAACGAACATTTGGGAAACTAGCCTACACCAAATTAACACAATATGGCACAGCTATCATCAGCCAGGTAAGGTAATACGAAAGCAACATTGACACAATGAATGAATGGGCAACCAGAGAAGCACTACAATTCAGTAATGTCCGTGATATGAGATAGTACATTCATGCAGCTCAGTATGCAAAACTACCAGGCAGTTTTCCTTACAAAAATCAACATTGGCGCCTTTAACATTTTGCTACAACTAATTTTAGATCAGATAAAGGTTAGATTCACGCCGATTAACAAAATACATGCTGATGTAAAAATATAGTGATATACAACAGGTACTTACATCAGCATTGGAGCACAGAGAATTCCCGCAAGATATTTTCCTCGAATACGATCCCAATGGAGGAAGTCTTCTATCGTTTAACCTTATTTTCTAAAAGAGAGATGGGTAAGAAACATGTAGAAAATATGATCAGAATGCTATAAAATTTCATGATGCGAGGATACGCACACGCTTCTTAGAATGGAGTTGACATTCTTTTGCTGGACTGGAGCGGACTAGTTCTTTGGCCACTGGAATCTGCTTATTATCAGTGGGAGTTGGGTTTCTCTGTGCTGGAGCAGTATCTATGAAAAATGGAGTTGGTTTATTATCTCCTGGCGTTTGGATCTTTTGCAAAGACCTGGTTTGTAACCCTTCAGATTCTAACATAGCCGTCTTCCCCTTGCATGCCTTATATAGAAGAATGGTGATTCAGTTATAAAACATGCTACAGCAGAGATGGAATAGGTACTGAAGAATAGAAAGGCATGACATATTGACATGTATTCCCTCCATCCGGAAATAAATGGATGGGTCTAGGCGTATTTCAGTTCTAGATACATCCAGTTTTATCCATTTCTGCGACATGTAATCCGGACGGAGGGAGTATGATGTAAGAGCTAGGGATACGACAGGACAACACAGTAAAAAAACACTGAAAAACCCACTGCAGAACCAAAGTATTCAAACCCACTGATATGAGATAGTACACTCATGCAGCTCAGGATGCAAAACTACCAGGCAGTTTTCCTTACAAAAATCAACATTGTGGCCTTTAATCATACATTTTGCTACAACTAAATTTAGATCAGATAAAGGTTGGATTCACGCCGATTAACAAAATACATGCTGATGTAAAAATATAGTGATATACAACAGGTACTTACATCTACATTGGAGCACAGAGAATTCCTGCAAGAATCTTTCCTCATAAACGATACCATTGCAGAAATTCTTCTATCTGTTAAGCTTATTTTCTAAAAGAGAGATGGGTAAGAAACATGTAGAAAATATGATCAGCATGCTATAAAATTTCATGATGCAAGGATACGCACACGCTTCTTAGAATGGAGTTGACATATTTTTGCTGGACTGGAGCGGACTAGTTCTTTGGCCACTGGAATCTGCTTATTATCAGTAGGAGTTGGGTTTCTCTGTGCTGGAGCAGTATCTATAAAAACTGGAGTTGGTTTATTATCTCCTGGCGTTTGGATCTTTTGCAAAGGCCTTGTTTGTAACCCTTCAGATTCTAACATAGTCGTCTTCCCCTTGCATGCCTTGTATAGAAGAATGGTGCTTTAATTATAAAACATGCGACAGCAGAGAGATGGAATAGGTACTGAAGAATAGAAAGGCATGACATATTGACATGTATTCCCTCCATCCGGAAAAAAATGGATGGGTCTAGGCGTATTTCAGTTCTAGATACATCCTTTTTTATCCATTTCGGCAACATGTAATCCAGACGGAGGGAGTATGGTGTAAGAGCTAGGGATACGACAGGACAACACAGCAAAAAAAACACTAGTTGAATGTAAAACTGTATGCTAGCGGAATACGTACAGAAATAACTAAGGCAACATACACGTGTATGATTGGGAAACTAAGATGGCATTGCAACAGAGCACTAGAACAACACTTCAATGTAAAAAAACATGGTATGGTAGACAGATGAAGTACATACTGATGAATAACAATGCATAAGATATTCAGAAGCATGATGTCCAAATTAAGCAGATGGCATTGCGATAGAGTAGAATGACAGTACTTGAATTTGAAAACATGTTATCATGAATGGAATAGGTACTGAAAAACAGGAAGGCATGACATATTTACATGCATGATCAGCATGCTAAGCACATGGCATTGCAACAGAGTAGATACACTCCAGGACATTATATGCATGTTGTACCCATATCACAGGCCAAGTTAGAGCAAGGACCTTGTGGGGTGAAGAGGATTCATCATCTTTCTGCAAGTCTTCTGAAGAACTGCCTTTACATGTTCCATCATATTGGGTATCATTGACATCAAGTTTATTGGCCTTTACATTGCTCCGTGAGGTTCTTGTGGATATATCAGTGTGTGCAATTATATCTGACATGCATGGAAGACAACTAGTAGTTAGATTTATGTAATGAGTGCCTGTAGGAGACGACATAAATAGTAGGACTGGGGTTAACTAGCAGCAACAGGTCTCATAAACTAAAGGGAGAACACAGATGAAAGCTACAGAATATGTATCATTTGTACTCGAGATTAACTAGATGGCACACAAAAGTATTAAAGAACAACATAGGTAATACTAGAAGTGGTATAATACTATAATCACCAGCCTGTGGGATAGCATTGGCTGATGGATGATAACTATGGAACAACGTTACCTAAAGAACAAGTATCTTAGCTGAACTATGGAACAACGTTAACTCCTGAACAAGACCCGTAAGAGATCAGCATGAATATACAGTGAAATGTGATGATCTATTTTCCATGCTTAGATGAATAACAAAGCCATAAATGTTGCACACAAGTAAGATGAGGGTACAACCTATCTGGCTGCCATCCATAGGAGTGAGCATCATGTGCTGACTTGTCGATGGCCCTGCATTTGTTGTGGCTGTCCATGTCGGGCACGCGCATTCGATGCATGGAACTGTTGAGTGGGGACTATAGCTCCCTTCTGGTGTATGCTTCCCTTGTTGGCGCAGCTGCGGTGAGTCGGAAGACGGTGTGTCTGAAGATGCAGATAACACATAATGTTAAGAACGACATATCTCTTTGATCTGAAGAACACTAAGAGATCAACAGCAAGGTATGAGAGTGGTCACACGTCTATTGACTGAAGACTAAATTGGGGTCACACAATTTTTTTTTGGTACTGTCCGATCTACGCCGGATGGCTTGATGGTCGTCTTGTGCCTCCCGGATGACACTGTTCGGGATCTTCCCCGAAGAGCCAGCGACCAACGGAAGAGCAGCCTGCCTCCGCCGTCCGTGGCCCCGGCCAAAACCCCGCTCCCCGCCCCACCGCACTGCCGTGGTTGCGCCGCCCCCGGGCCAATCCACAAAGACTCCCCGTCATCCAGATCTGGCGGCGGCAGTACCTTCAACCCATGCAACTCTAAAAGATAGCCATCTAAGCGCTGCTTCTGCGGCGAACTTGTGGCCCACACCCTTACGTTAGACACCAGCCAACCGGCAGCCTAGGAGCTCTGCCGCCTCTAGGGGTGCTGCTTCCCATTGGGAATCAATTGGCCCAAAATAAAAATTCAGACAACTGACGCCTAAATAAAGTGATTTAAGATGAGGGTGCGACCTATCTGGCGGCATGGTGAAGTAGGCAGGTCTAGCTGCCCAGTCGGTGAGGCCGGCACGGTTGCGGTGGCGACCGGCGGCAGGGATAGAGCAATGTCGCGACGGTCAACGGCTACGGGGAAGCAGCGCCAGGACTCTGGACGGATCCAAAGTTGGAGCCGCTCCGGCACCGTGAACAATGGCGGGGGTGAATCGGCTTCGGTATGGTTCACATGGCCGTCGTCGAGGAAGCACCAGCAGCACGGAGTAAGAGGCACACGGCCCAGTGCATGACGGCAAATTGACAGTGTCTCCGGCATTAGGGAGGAGGGCGGCTGTGAAATTGGTGCGGTGGAGGGGGGCCATGGAGGTGGGGCTGAGGTTTCGCGGCTCGGGAGAAGGGAGCTTCACTGGGAGATGGTGATTTGGCGCCCACAAGGTATGAATGGGGGGGCGGGGGGGGGGGGGGATTGGGAGGGGAGTGGAACCATGTCTTACGGACGCATTTGTCTGAAATGTGAGGGGGAGTTACAGTTCTACCCTTGCCTATAGGCTTCTCGGCTTGGGTCTGTGTACTAAGGGTCGGGGATAGTAGAGTAACTTTGCTTCTCCCCAAATAGTGGGCGGGAGCGATTTAGGGCGAGGAGGGCATGTTTTGAACTATAGTGGGAGCGAGCGATTTCGGGCGAGGAGAGCGTGTTTTGAAATAGTGGGCGCGAGCTATTTCGGGCGAGGAGAGCGTGTTTTGCCGACCATGGTTTATGAATTATTCGGCACATGTCATTTCGGCCGAGGAGAAGGCGCGCTGGATGAAGTTACGAACCTACCCTCGATGTACAACGGGCCAATTGATGCGTGTCCCACATAGGACGGTAATTTCGCGTCTCCCATTTATTTTCTCTGGCGAATTCCACCGAGCAGAGAGGATGTTTAACGGTTCGTTCAAATTTTGGGAGAACGAGCATCCACGTCTACCTTACCAAGTCGATTCCAATCAAATTTTGAAATATTAGCTTGCCACTTCTTTCTTAGATGGACAGATGATGCTCGGGAGTAATGTGTTTTTACATGCTCATTGCTAGCGATATACTATATGACAAATAGTTGACCCACTCAAAAACGCGAATCAAACCCAAAATGAAATATCTCGATTCAATGAACTAGCTCGTTCAGTAGGTCAAAATAGTGAACTAAATCCAAAATTGAACACCTCAATCGAGTAGCATGTTGTACAGTATTATAGTACTCCATGAACATGTTGAAAGTCAAATTAATGAACTTGTTTGATATACGCATATATCCGTTCATGTGTGGATTGCAGACAACATGTTCGCCAATTTAAATATTTGAATGCAAGTTTATATCGAAACATGGTTTATATCAGTCTTTGATGCATAAAACGCGACCTCCCCCTCTCCTGGACTCCCGTTCTCTCTCTCTCTATCTCTCTCTTTCTCTCTATCTCTCTCTCTCTATCTATCTCTCTCTCTCTCTCTCTTTGTGTGTGTGTGTGTGGGGGGGGGGTCTTTCTAGTTTGCATGCATATATACACCATCTATAGGTCTCTCTCGCACACTATGTATGATACTCTAGCTAGTCCAAGCTAGATATCTTGGGTGCACTCATCGTACGCACACAAATTCCTTGGATCTTTGATCGTAACTCTCTCACGCACCACTCTGTCGTCTCAGAGCTCTTCCCCCTCTCAAACTCTCCATCCACCTGGGTCACACATACACATGCATATCTCACTCGCACTCGATAGGCCCATCTAAAACTCTATCTCTCTCCCTCGTTCTCTCTCCATCTCACACGCACACACACAATCTCATGCCCAGCTAGCCAACTATGATGGTCTCTCACTCAATTGTAGGCACACGCAGTCCCCCCTATATGTATATGACTAGCTAATCTTAGTCTCCATCACAAACATGTGCATGGTCTATCTCGATTTCTCTCGGAGCATCTTTCTATCGCGCACGCACTCCCTCGATCTCCCACCCATATAGTCCCCTCACGATCTTGACGGGATCTCTCTATCACAAACACACCCTCTCTCCCTCCCCATGCGTCCATGCCATCCATGTGTCCCTCTCGACCTTTGTTCCTTGTTGGCCAGACCTCTATTGGACATGTGCTACAGGGGTGTCTCTCTCCGTTGCAAACAATCACACACTAGCTATCTTCGTGTATCTCCTCGCCTCGCTTTTCCATCTCGGAGATGCATGCGTGATATGTTCGCATAAGAAACGAAAAAACACACCCTCTCTCTAATTTATCGTTTGTTGTCACTTTCTCTTTCACACACATACTCTTTTTGCACACTTACTCATTCTCCTTCACACGCACTTGATCTGTCTCGACTGAGGCACTCTCCTTGGTCCATAGCATATAGATTTATTGAAAAGTCAAACATCACAAAGTTTGACCATGTACGTGGAGAAAAAGAATTATATCTAGTACGGCAAACATATACCATTAGATTCACCATGAGGTGTAGTTTTGTATGATGTATCTTTGGTATTGTAGATATAACTAACATTTGCGTAAACCTGATCAAAGTTTCCAAAGTTTGACTTCTAAAAAATTTACACGCACTGCATTATCGAGCGGATGGAATATCTCTTTACCCCTCTCAGCTATCTGATGCACCACTCAGCCTTATCGGGGTTCCTCAATATCTCTCAAACTTTATTGGTTAGTTTGGTTCGTGACCTGACCCTCATGCCTTGATGGCCAGTACTGCCTGGTGTGGACGTGAGATGTAAAATATTTCTGCCTGGCCAGGCTTGTGTGGTGCTGAAGCGTTTTGGTTCATGCCTGGGCCAGGCAAAGCATCAACGTCCCATAAATCAATCCATGCATTAATTATTTAATGCTAATATCCATCCATGTTGCTATTAGCCTCGTGGCCGCACGACCAGGCACAGCCAGGCGTTTGAAATCGGTCGCCTGGGCCAGGCTACTTGCAGTGTCTGGAGTTCAGCCAGGCTAATTAAAGTGCAAGGGAACCCATGCCAGGCGGGCTTTCTTTTTCACAGGGTAGAAACCAAACAAGTGTGCATGAAATCCATCCACAACCCCAGGCCAGGCAAAAGATGCTCAAGACGCAAGCCAAACTGACCTTATATCTCCCTGGTTCACACATACACATGTCTCGCTCACGCTATACATATAGACCCATCCAACACTGTTCGCCCTTGTTCTCTCTGCATGTGACACGCACACCCCTAAGTACCATAATCCCTCACTCCATCATAGGCGCAAGCACTCCCCCCCTCCTAAGTACGATTATCTCTTACTAGCCATCAGGAACACAAGTATTGTATCCTTCCATCCATACGTCTATCTCGATATCTCTCGGGGCATCTTCTATCACGCACACACCTTGTCACTCGATCTCCCACCCATGTAGTGCCATCACGATCTCCGGGGGATCTCTCTATGACAAATATACACTCTCTCCTCCCCATGTCTGCATTTTCTCCGTACGTCTCTCTCGACCTCTCTCCCTTGTTTGTCAGACCCCTCTTGGCCACGTGCTAGGGGTCTTTCTGTCTTGGTTCCAAACAACCACACACTATCTCCTCACCTTGCCTTCGTTGTCGAAGATGCATGTGTGATATGTTTGCATAAGACACGCACACTTTTTCTCTACTTTTATTGTGTGTTGTCCATGTCTCTTTCACACACGCACACACACTTTTTTCACTCTCTTTCTCTCTCCCTCTCTCTCCCTCTCTCTCTCTCTCTCTAGTTAGGGACTCTGTCACGTCCATAAGCATATGGATGTTTTGAAAATTCAAACCTCAGAAAAGTTTGACTAGGTATATGTGGAGAAAAACATTTACATCTGGAACGATCATTAGATTCATCACAACATGTACTTGCTTCATACTATCATTTATCTTTGGTGTTGTAGATATAAGTAATTTCTTTATAAACTTGGTCAAAGTTTCAAAAGTTTGACTTAAAAAATGTTGGAACTACATTATCGAACGGAGGGAGTAGCTCTTTCTCTCTCTCTCTCTCTCTGTTATCTCTCACGGGCCTCCCCTCTCACTCGAACTCTCTATACCGACGGATTATATGCTCACTGTGTCAGCGTATAGCTCCATATATTGTTTAGTTGACCGGTCAACCAATCCACATGCTGCCTTGTCAGCTCGTGTTATGTATCTTCGTGTGCTGGCCCATGTGGCAGTGGGTGAAAATAAGTAAACTAGAGGCCCATCTGACACGCGGTGAAGTAAACAAATTTGAAACCACTCGGGATAGCACCCCGCACGCTAGTAAATTGAGGGCGCATTAAGGACAAACTTCTTGCGCGCGAAGGACGCACTCGGGCACAATTTACCACTGCGCGGCGGCATGCACAGAAGGACGCACTCGCGCACACCCAACACACAACACACGCCAGCACACGTGTACACCAGCGTTGCCGCCGGTTGAGATGGACGGCGAGGCATCCAACAAGCAGAGACGGCTCGAGCCAAAACCGCATCTGGCGAGCCTAGACTTCATTAGCAGCCTCCCCGATGACATGCTGCTCGTCATCATCGGCCTCCTCCCCACCAAATCTGCCGTGCGGACCGCCCTACTCTCCCAGCGGTGGCGCCCCCTCTGGCGCTGCGTCCCCCTCAACCTCACCGTCGACAGCTGCCTCTGCGATGGGGATTGCAAACGCATGGCCACAGTCTCCAAGATCCTTTCATCGCACCCTGGGCCAGCTTGACGCCTTGACATCCGCATGTTTAGTACCAACTGCAAGGTCCAACACAAGTTCGACGAGTGGTTCTTATCCCCCCGACCTAGATCAGCTCGAGGAGCTCAGCTTTCAAGCTGGACGATGTTGCTCTCTGCCGTCGTCCGTGCTCCGCCTCACGCCAACATTGCGCCACGCCAGCTTCAGCTACTGCTATCTTCCCTAGATTAATGCCGCGCCCTCCCTTCTTCTCCCTCAACTCAAGCAGCTCGACCTCTTCGACGTTGTCATCTCAAAGAAGGCTATGGAGCACCTGATCCGCAGCTGTACTGTGCTCGAGTACCTTCGTCTTGAGCAGATCCACGGGTTCATTAGCCTCCACATCGCCTCGACGAATCTCCGATGGATTTATGTGTCTTGCTGGCCCCGCAACAAGACATCAATTGGGAAGATATCACTCCAGCTGTTCCACGTTATGGTCATTGAGGATGCGCCTTTCCTTGAGAGATTGCCTGTATCAGATCTAGAAGGTCCAACAAAAAACAGGGTCATTGACGTGCCGAAATTGACAACGTTGGTGTACTCGTCTGCCAAATTCTCCAAACTCTTTATTGGATCCGTAATCGTTTAGGTACAACACTCATCTTCTTCTCCGTCTTCTTGAAATTCACATTTTTAAATTTCTTCTTGATGTATTTACGACTGTGGGGACCCCGACTCATAAGTCGTGATCACCGAATGCACGTGTACAGTGATCCCAGAGATCAATGCTCACTGAACACACAGAAGCTGAATAACAAGAGGCTTACATCCATACGTACCGTATTACACAAGTAGGACCATTATGGTCAAGTCTTGAGTATAACATTGTAGCGGAAATCTTCGTCGATAACTTGGACCCATGCCATCTGCCTTAACCCTACATGCATTCTGACTGGGAAGCATCCTAGCTGGCATGTTCGTCATCGAAGTATTCTTCATCATATCCTGTTCTTTCATGCCTGGTCAATAAAATAACCAGTGGCAAGCCAATGAGTACTTTGAATGTACTCGCAATCAACCCATGTTTTGGTTCAAGATACATCAATGCATGATATAGGTAAATTTTTGCAGAAAGCTAGTTTTGAGTGCAATGAGATGTTCAACAACTTGTAAGACATGCATCAGGAGAATTCAAGTAACAATGAGGATAGGTTACATATATCAACATAAATAGAGTGGGCACCAACCCAACTCAATCATGTCAAGTCCTTTGACTTGACCCAAGTAAGTTTATCAACTCACACACACACGGTTGTAAAACTCTGGACATAGTTTAAGCAGCACCCCCAACTGTCCTTGACCGTGGACACGGCTATTCGAATAGGTTTACACTCTGCAGAGGTTGCACACTTTACCCACAAGATCCGGGGAACTTCCGTGTCATCCACGACCCGCGGTATCTCAAGTACCCGGGGTAAGCACCCGATCACTACCTTTCCCTAGACGACACTAACATGGAGTCCACTCGATTGGTAGTAGCCCCCGTGCCCAACATTATCACATAACATTTTCGTGGAGCCACGCTCCTAAATCATCTCACATCACAAGCACGGGGTACCAACGGTGTGTCCGGTGCCCCATAAAAATGTTCTTGGCCACCCTACCTGGCACAACCCCATCCCGAGAGAGAGCACCAACTCTCCCCCGTCACTAGTAATGCAGGCTCCAAGCTAGTATCGGCCTAGGTAATCAATAATGCCCTTTCCCATATAAGGGTAGATTGGTTGCGCATGTAAGGTTGGGACAGTCATCAAATCTTAAATCTAATCCATTTTTGAAAACAACACACACACTTGCCTCGGTACACCACTTCGTCATCAAGTGGTTACCCATCTCATCATCTCCCTCGGGCATAAGTGGCACCCGACGAGGTTTTCGAAAAGTCTTTTGAAAATGCTTTGTCTCCTTCACCATGCATATACCCGTCCCTTTTTGCGTAGCATCTACTTTAGCATCCTATCTACTCCCACCGGCATAACCCTCATAAGAAGGTAGGGTCATGCACAATGCAAGTATCAACGAGGAAGTACGGTGGCAAACCATCAAAGTGGTTACTACCTCAGCATGATTCCGTTGCAACAACAATATGGTGCTATATGACATGCATAAAAAGGGTTTCATAGACATGGTCAAAGGGCTGCTTGCCTGGTTCATCAGAGTCTTCAAGTCTTCGGGTCCTTCTCCAAGTACTCCGTCTACTTCGTCAACTAGCGTCGGAAACAATCACAATAAGCAATACAACAAGGCAAAAATAAAAGTGCTCTAAAATTGCAAGTTGGACCTTTCTAGGATACCTTTGGTCATATGAGGTATGACTAAAGTGGTTTCAATGGGATTTGATCAATGGATATATCTGAATATTTCAATATGATGGAATCAAGGGATTTGTGGATTTGCAAGAAGTGTACAGAAATATATTTTTGAAAAATGAGCAGAGGCACCCATTTAGCAAACCATGATTTTAGAAGCATCTAGGAGTTGGTTTCACTGGATTTGGAGTTCAAATGAATATACTATGGATTTGCAAAGTTGACAAACATGAAGAAATGGCTCATTATTTTGTGGGGTACAGAAAGTATTAAGGAAAATGTTCATAAACTAAGTTATGAACTTAGAAGCATCTAGGAATTTGAATCATGGCATTTGGATCAATTTTGAGCTCTCTGTGATTTTCTAAAGTTCATTACAAAAATGGAAAAACAAGATTTGATAAATGTTTATGAAGAAAAAATCTCTGGAAAAATGTGCATGTTGCACCAACAGGTAGATCATGATTTATAGAGTCACTAGAAATTTGAATCATCAAATTTGGAGGTAATATGAATATTTGGGAGATTTTACAAGTTTCTAGAAAAAGAAAAAGACAAAGGAAGGGGGTTATACCTATAATGCGCACCAAGCGCAGCATAGCGCCCAGCTGCCAGGCCACGCGGCTAAGGAGGGTCACGCCAGAGGCGGACTAGCGGAGTACGCTTCTCTGCGGGGGAGACGGTTAACCGGGATCCCGCCTCCACTTAAACGCCGGGGCCCGCCGGCTGAGTCGCTGACCCGTGGCGCCCACCCACAGGGTCGTCTCCTTCCTACCGGGCCCGCGACAGAGGGGATCAAGGTCGCGGTTGAGCGCCGGCCGTCGCTTGCCCCCGGCGGCACAGGCCACCCCCGGCCAGGCTCCGGCCACCGGAGGGGTCGTCGGGGAGAGGCGGTTTTTCTGGAGGGGAGAGGAGGTGGGGAGGACCTCGTCCTTGTCCGAATCAGAGCGGAGGCCAGCGGCGGCATTCCGGCCATGGGGGGAGTGCTAGAGGGCACGAGAGGGAGGGGGAGGCTGTCCAGGGGGTGCACGGGAGAGAGAGGGGTCCAACCGAGGCGAGAGAAAGCTCGGGGGATGGATTATATGGAGGAGGCGCCGGTGCTCCGTGGGCAGCATCCACGGACGCGCTCTGTGAGCTTTGCAGAGGGGGGAGGAGAGAGGTCCAGGAGGGGCCTGACACCTTGCCGTGTCTCGGACGCCGAGGCGACCTCGGGGGACACCACCCCGCCGCCCAAGGCCGTCTTATGCCCTTGGCATGGGCGAGCTATAGTGCGGGAGAGCACTGTAGCGTGCTCCAGAGAACGAGCTCTGCACGCCATGGCATTGTTTATGTGCCAGGGGCATGTCCACTAGTGTCTGGGGCTTTGTGGGGGTGAGTAAACAAAGGGGAGGTGGCCTTGGATGCCCTGGTGAACCACTAGGAGAGGAGAGAGGTTGAGGGAGAGAGAGAAAAAGGGCTGTCCAGAGATGGAAAGTGGAGTTTTACCCCTCCAATAATTGAGCTATGGATTTGCCATTGCTACTGGAGGTGCAAGGGGACTAGGAGGGGCTGTGGTAAAAAGCTGAGGTCATGGAAAAAAGTGGAAGTGGTCAAAACAGGGGTTTTAGTAAAATGGCAAAAGGTGTTTGTCGCTGGTTTGGGCAAGAAGATGAACTCCTCTTGTCATGAGGCTTGACAGGGTCAAATTGAATGAGATAATAATAGGTTCCACCAAGGTTGAGTCCATTTGGGCAAAGTTGCCAATGCAACTTTTGTAAACCCTAGAAATCAACAGAAATGAACTTGTGCAGATCTAGTTGAGCAAATCACTTCTCCTTAATGCACCACTTTGTGTAGTGGCCTCATTTGGTCATGTGAATATGCTCAACAAAGTTGGGGTCAAGGAGAGAAAGTTGGTAGTACAAAGTTGTTCAAATTAGATTCTGGTCAGAGAAGGTTTTGGGGAACTTTGATCAATATAACATTTTCTCCAACTTGTGCCATTTGGTCTAGATGAATGATTAGACCATTTGAGCATGTTCACAAGATTTTAGAGAATTTGTAAATGTTTGGCAATGTAAAGTTGCTCAAACTTCAAAATGGACAGAAATGGTTTTGAGGGGATTTGATGATGTTATCTTGTTCTCCAAGACATGAGACTTGGCAAGATCACCAAATAGGGCATTTGTGACATGATGGAATTTTCTTGGATTTTTATGAAAATATTTCCTGTAGAAATATTTCAAATCCTTGAAATTGGCAGAAATGGTTTTGGGAGGTTTTGTCCAATATTTTGAACATGACCATGTGTTGAAACTCTTATATATGGACAATATATGTCCACTGAGTTTCCCTAGGTTTTTGTCAAATATTTTTGAAACAATAAAAATATTTTTTCTCTATTAAAGACCATTTCTGGCCTTAAGATAAAGCTTTTAAATAAAATAGGAAAATAACTTTTAAAATTACATTTTTGTGTTTTCTTGGTATCCTATATCTAATAGGAGTCAAATATATTTTTGGAAAGATTTTTACTACCCTTATTTAAGTACTTGCAGTGCAAACCTCAATTCAGGGGTTTTGGAAAAACTAATTTTACAAAATACTTTTTGGCCAAATTATTTTTATAAGAAAATATTATATTGTTCTATACACATGGCATGATCATTGGGCAGAAGATTGGGGCAAGGAAATGAAGTATCAAAGTTGGAGGATTTATTTGATTTTTAGAGCACTTGCAAACAGTAGACAAAAACCAATCAAGGCAAGGTCCAAAACACTCAAAAGTTTTTGTCAAACCACATTTTATCATGATTGTTAGCTTAAGTGTAGTGGCATGAAAATCAGGGTGTGACAGACCTACCCCCCTTACAAGAATCTCGTCCCCGAGATTCCCAAACTAGGCGCGGAAAGGGATACAGAAACTTGGAGCTGGGGTAGTCTTCAAGTCCTCATGTTGCTTCTGCTTCCGTGTAGTGATCCATTGAGCTTGAAGTACTTGATGGTGCGGCTTCGTGTATGATGCTCTTCTTGATCCAGGTTGCTAATGGGTAGCTCGCCGTAGGTTAGATTGGGCTAGGGGTCGATGGCTCGGTGGTCAATGCCCTCGTAGAGATCGGGCAAGTTAGGAAGTTGGAAACACTTCCGGGGTTGTGATGCATGGAAAGCGTTGTGCACAATGGGTAACTCAGGTGGTAACTCCAGCTGGTAACTGTCTTCTCTTCGTCTCATAGTGATCTCAGAGGGGGTTGTTAAATCTTGGAGTGATCTCAAAGGGGCCGATGAATCTTGCTGTGGGTCTCCTTGTCATGGAAATGCTTGGTTCCTTAGAGAGGAGTGGCTTGCAGATACACATGGTCTTCAACGCGGAGGTTTACTTCTTGACAATGGTGGTTGGTATAGTTCTTCCTCCTTGGCATGGCGGTCTTCAAATGTTCCTAGACTAGCTGAACGGCTCTTCTTCCGTCTTCAGGTGGACAAGTAGGTCACCAACTATCTTGTCTAAGCACTCCATGAAGACTTTGTTCACGGGGTACATAAAGTAGGCTGGGGCATTGGTGATGGTCACGGTTGAGTATTGGCCAAGGTCTTATCAATCTAGAGCCAAAACCCAAGGTCAGGATCCGACCATGTTGTGAATTGGTAGGGTGTAAGGGTTTCAAGGATTCTAGTGTGCGAGTGAATGTTTATCATCCCATCCTTGAGCACAGATTCTGAGATGCCAATACTTCTACCTAGTCTTCACCTCATATTACCAAAAGAATCATCTCGTATAGGTTAACTCCAATCATCACTCATGTGATTCATATCCTCATGGCTCCCGAGAGGAGGTCTAACAAAATCATATATGTCCACAATCCCCAAACTCATATGTATTTCTACCCCTAAAAATCCATGGGTAGAACATACAGGCTGCTAAGTTTGAATTAAACATCACAATCCAAGTGTTTGTCCTATTCTTCCAAGGTCCATGATAGTGCATTTCTACCCTAAGGAAACACGTCGTATGCCACTCCAAAATCTTGTTTCCTTCCTATGAATCAACTCCAACAACCCATTAACTTCCATTAATCACTACATAATCCATTAATTCTACAAATCCAATGCTTATGGTGTTCCACATGATCTTCTAAAGTCCTTATAATCCCCAATACTTGAAAGGCCTGCCTTACTATAGTCAGTCCACCAATTCCCGTTATTGTGATCTAGTAATACTCCAAGGTCAAGCTCACAAAGATGCCTAAATAAACTCCGACAATTAGTCCATTCTCCTAGTTTATCGTCCACCGAGAAACCTGGTATCAATGATCGAGATCATCAGTCTAAATCCAATTTACTCCGAAACATGTAGACATACTCAGCATCTATATTCAACTAGAATCACCTACTTAAATCCAAATCTCTTGTCCAACGAGAATTCCTACATGTTCCCCAAGTCATTTACGTAATATCAACTATCTCCTAACAATATCCCATGGCTAAGTTAAATCCAAAAACTTCCAAGAATTCTAGCTTGCGATCATAATTGTCCTATAAATCCAATTTACTCAGGGCTAATGAAAGTTATGCTAATCTATACTCATGATCCCACCAAGTTCACCTACCAACATCAAAGCCTCATAATGCACCAAAGAGTCTCAGATAATTCCTCAAGGTCACTAATATAAACTCATCAAGTCATTTGTCCTCTGTTCCTATACCCTTAAATTGGTCTTACCTATGGCATCGTCAGCTTTGGTGCTATCTTAGGATGATAGTGTGTTCGTTCACTATGTCCACTAGTTCCCTAATGAACCCAGTGATAAGCAAGGCTTACTGTAGCTTAACTTGTTCTCTTGTGATTCCATAGGTTAAGCTCAGGGTTAAGGTTTCGAGCTGGGGTATCTCGTGAAGTCTCGAAGGGTCTAGGAATGGGTTTCTAATCTTGAGGGTTAAACATAATTCTACGAGGTTGCATTTGGTCGCGGAGGTTGTAGCAAAAGTCTTCAGTGCTTGTTGGTCGCCGAGGTGGAATCCTTGGTGCATATTGTCTCGCTTGTCTTCAGTTGAGGGAAGAGATGAGAGGGAAAAGTAGCATAGAGGAGGGGAATGCCTAAAGGGGGTTCTATAGTGCAAGTGCAAACAAACAGGTGCAAAAAGGGCCAAACCAAATAAACAAGGTAAGGAAGGTGATATAGTCGCGTACTTGCCGCCTAGGGCAAAAGTGCGACCAATATCAAAACACAAACAAATAAAAACAAGCATCACACAATCATGGTTCTATTCGAACTATCATATGGACTCGACTGCACATAGGGGGTACACGACTCATCCTACCCTAGGGGTTCTCGGACTCAGTAGTCGTGCCTTGTGCCTCATGCAGTCTTCTGAGTTTTCCTCAGGTGTTGCTATGTCTCTTGTAGTTGTTCGATAAAACAATCTGGGTTGAGCCTGGAGAATCTTCAACAACTTCTCTCCTAATGAGGTGATGGGGTGAAGGTGGCTCCTCGTGGCTGGCATGGACTTCATCTTCTCTTGTCTTCTTAATCATGACGATCACTTTTGCCTTTTTAAGGTGTTGGCGGTTCCAGGTGGCACTCCTTTATGCAATGACATTAACGAGGCATAATAGAGGCCCAATCTGTCGGACACATTGTTGACAATATTGTCACCGAGAGCGGGGGATGAAGAGAACCATTTTCCTGCTCACTATAGTGACGCGGACCAAATGGCTAGGTTCTCATCCACCGGTGGTTGCCGATACAACAACGGTAGTGACAGGGTTACTCTATTAGCGATGTATATCATGATCTTGCATATCCTATGCCCTGATCATCGTAGGCTAAGGTTGCATCATCTTGGGGCAGATTCAAAGGTGTCACCATCCTCATCCTCTGGGTCTTCACGTCCTCATTCCTTGAGGGCATATCTTCTGTTGGCATCGTCTTGATGTGGTGTCGCCAATCTTGTGTTCAGGAGATGGGGGTGAACGTCTGGCAAGGCATCTTCCTTCTAGATTATCCACGAGGATTACAAGGAATCTAGTGGTCAGGGGCATAAGGGTTCTAGCGACCAAAGGTTTTGAAGGGGAAGAGATTAATAAGGAAAGTATACCTTAGTTTTCGAAAAAATGAGAAGGGAAGGGAAGTATAGATAGTTTTGAAAACTAGTAGTTGCTTTGGAAATAGTTTTACCCTAACTAACGACCATGCTAACTAAGGCTTCCTACAGTCAGGATGGCTCTGATACCATCTCTCTAGGGACCCCGACTCATAAGTCGTGATCACCAAATGCACGTGTATAGTGATCCCAGAGATCAATGCTCACTGAACACACAGAAGCTGAATAACAAGAGGCTTACATCCATACGTACCATATTACACAAGTAGGACCATTATGGTCAAGTCTTGAGTATAACATTGCAGCGGAAATCTTCGTCGATAACTTGGACCCATGCCATCTGCCTTAACCCTACAGGCATTCTGACTGGGAAGCGTCCTAGCTCGCATGTTCATCATCGAAGTATTCTTCATCATATCCTGTTCTTTCATGCCTGGCCAATAAAATAACCAGTGGCAAGCCAATGAGTACTTTGAATGTACTCGCAAGCAACCCATGTTTTGGTTCAAGATACATCAATGCATGATATAGGTAAATTTTTGCAGAAAGCTAGTTTTGAGTGCAATGAGATGTTCAACAACTTGTAAGACATGCATCAGGAGAATTCAAGTAACCATGAGGACAGGTTACAGATATCAACATAAATAGAGTGGGCACCAACCCAACTCAATCATGTCAAGTCCTTTGACTTGTCCCAAGTAATTTTATCAACTCACACACACACACGGTTGTAAAACTCTGGACATAGTTTAAGCAGCATCGCCCAACTGTCCTTAACCATGGACATGACTATTCGAATAGTTTTACACTCTGCAGAGGTTGCACACATTACCCACAAGATCCGGGGAACTTCCGTGCCATCCATGACCCGCGGTACCTCAAGTACCCGGGGTAAGCACCCGATCACTACCTTTCCCTAGACGACACTAACATGGAGTCCACTCAATTGGTAGTAATCCCCGTGCCCAACATTATCACATAACATTTTCGTGGAGCCACGCTCCTAAATCATCTCACATCACAAGCACGGGGTACCAATGGTGTGTCCGGTGCCCCATAAAAATGTTCTTGGCCACCCTACCTGGCACGACCCCATCCCGAGAGAGAGCACCAACTCTCCCCCGTCACTAGTAATGCGGGCTCCAAGCTAGTATTGGCCTAGGTAATCAATAATGCCCTTTCCCATATAAGGGTAGAGTGGTTGCGCATGTAAGGTTGGGACAGTCATCAAATCTTAAATCTAATCCGTTTTCGAAAACAACACACACACTTGCCTCGGTACACCACTTCGTCATCAAGTGGTTACCCATCTCATCATCTCCCTCGGGCATAAGTGGCACCCGACGAGGTTTTCGAAAAGTCTTTTGAAAATGCTTTGTCTCCTTCACCATGCATATACCCGTCCCTTTTTGCGTAGTATCTACTTTAGCATCCTATCTACTCCAACCGGCATAACCCTCATCAGAAGGTAGGGTCATGCACAATGCAAGTATCAACGAGGAAGTACGGTGGCAAACCATCATAGGGGTTACTACCTCAGCATGATCCCGTTGCAACAACAATATGGTGCTATATGACATGCATAAAAAGGGTTTCATAGACATGGTCAAAGGGCTGCTTGCCTGGTTCATCAGTGTCTTCAAGTCTTCGGGTCCTTCTCCAAGTACTTCGTCTACTTCGTCAACTAACGTCGAAAACAATCACAATAAGCAATACAACAAGGCAAAAATAAAAGTGCTCTAAAATTGCAAGTTGGACCTTTCTAGGATACCTTTGGTCATATGATTTATGACCAAAGTGGTTTCAATGGGATTTGATCAATGGATATCTCTGAATATTTCAATATGATGGAATCAAGGGATTTGTGGATTTGCAAGAAGTGTACAGAAATATATTTTTGAAAAATGAGCAGAGGCACCCATTTAGCAAACCATGATTTTAGAAGCATCTAGGAGTTGGTTTCACTGGATTTGGAGTTCAAATGAATATTCTATGGATTTGCAAAGTTGACAAACATGAAGAAATGGCTCATTATTTTGTGGTGTACAGAAAGTATTAAGAAAAATGTTCATAAACTAAGTTATGAACTTAGAAGCATCTAGGAATTTGAATCATGGCATTTGGATCAATTTTGAGCTCTTTGTGATTTTCTAAAGTTCATTACAGAAATGGAAAAACAAGATTTGATAAATGTTTATGAAGAAAAAGTCTCTGGAAAAATGTGCATGTTGCACCAACAGGTAGATCATGATTTATAGAGTCACTAGAAATTTGAATCATCAAATTTGGAGGTAATATGAATATTTGGGAGATTTTACAAGTTTTTGGAAAAAGAAAAAGACTAAGGAAGGGGGTTATACCTATACTGCGCATCGAGCGCAGCATAGCGCCACAGCGCATTGGGCCGGCCCAGCTGCCTGGCCACACGGCTAAGGAGGGCCACGCCAGTGGCGGACTAGCGGAGTACGCTTCTCTGCGGGGGAGACGGTTAACCCGGATCCCGCCTCCACTTAAACGCCGGGGCCCGCCGGCTGAGTCGCTGACCCGTGGCGCCCACCCGCAGGGTCGTCTCCTTCCTCCCGCGCCCGCGACAGAGGGGATCAAGGTCGCGGTTGAGCACCGGCCGTCGCTTGCCCTCGTCGGCACAAGCCACCCCCGGCCAAGCTCCGGCCACCGGAGGGGTCGTCGGGGAGAGGCGGTTCTTCTGGAGGGGAGAGGAGGTGGGGAGGACCTCGTCCTTGTCTGAATCGGAGCGGAGGCCAGCGGCGGCATTCCAGCCAAGGGGGGAGTGCTGGAGGGCACGAGAGGGAGGAGGAGGCTGTCCAGGGGGTGCACGGGAGAGAGAGGGGTCCAACCGAGGCGAGAGAAAGCTCGGGGGATGGATTATATGGAGGAGGCGCCGGTGCTCCGTGGGCAGCGTCCACGGACGCGCTCTGTGAGCTTTGCAGAGGGGGGAGGAGAGAGGTCCAGGAGGGGCCCGACACCTTGCCGTGTCTCGGACGTCGAGGCGACCTCGGGGGACACCACCCCGCCGCCCAAGGCCGTCTTATGCCCTTGGCATGGGCGAGCTATAGTGTGGGAGAGCACTGTAGCGTGCTCTAGAGCACGAGCTCTGCACGCCATGGCATTGTTTATGTGCCAGGGGCGTGTCCACTAGTGTCTGGGGCTTTGTGGGGGTGAGTAAACAAAGGGGAGGTGGCCTTGGATGCCCTGGTGAACCACTAGGAGAGGAGAGAGGTTGAGGGAGAGAGAGAAAAAGGGCTGTCCAGAGAGGGAAAGTGGGGTTTTACCCCTCCAATAATTGAGCTATGGATTTGCCATTGCTACTGGAGGTGCAAGGGGACTAGGAGGGCCTGTGGTAAAAAGTTGAGGTCACGGAAAAAAGTGGAAGTGGTCAAAACAGGGGTTTCAGTAAAATGGCAAAAGGTGTTTGTTGCTGGTTTGGGCAAGAAGATGAACTCCTCTTGTCATGAGGCTTGACAGGGTCAAATGGAATGAGATAATAATAGGTTCCACCAAGGTTGAGTCCATTTGGGCAAAGTTGCCAATGCAACTTTTGTAAACCCTAGAAATTAGCAGAAATGAACTTGTGTAGATCTAGTTGAGCAAATCACTTCTCCTTAATGCACCACTTGGTATAGTGGCCTCATTTGGTCATGTGAATATGCTCAGCAAAGTTGGGGTCAAGGAGAGAAAGTTGGTAGTACAAAGTTGTTCAAATTAGATTCTGGTCACAGAGGGTTTTGGGGCACTTTGATCAATATAACATTTTCTCCAACTTGCGCCATTTGGTCTAGATGAATGATTAGACCATTTGAGCATGTTCACAAGATTTGAGAGAATATGTAAATGTTTGACAATGTAAAGTTGCTCAAACTTCAAAATGGACAAAAATGGTTTTGAGGGGATTTGAGGATGTTATCTTGTTCTCCAAGACATGAGACTTGGAAAGATCACCAAATAGGGCATTTGTGACATGATGGAATTTTCTTGGATTTTTATGAAAATATTTCCTGTAGAAATATTTCAAATCCTTGAAATTGGCAGAAATGGTTTTCGGAGGTTTTGTCCAATATTTTGAACATGACCATGTGTTGAAACTCTTATATATGGAAAATATATGTCCACTGAGTTTCTCTAGGTTTTTGTCAAATATTTTTGAAACAATAAAAATAATTTTTCTCTATTAAAGACCATTTCTGGCCTTAAGAAAAAGCTTTTAAATAAAATAGGAAAATAACTTTTAAAATTACATTTTTGTGGTTTTTGGGTATGCTATATCTAATAGGAGTCAAATATATTTTTGGAAAGATTTTTACTACCTTTATTTAAGTACTTGAAGTGCAAACCTCAATTCAGGGGTTTTGGAAAAACTAATTTTAGAAAATACTTTTTGGCCAAATTATTTTTATAAGAAAATATTATATTGTTCTATACACATGGAATGATCATTGGGCAGAAGTTTGGGGCAAGGAAATGAAATATCGAAGTTGGAGGATTTATTTGATTTTTAGAGCACTTGCAAACAGCAGACAAAAACCAATCAAGGCAAGGTCCAAAACACTCAAAAGTTTTTGTCAAACCACATTTTATCATGATTGTTAGCTTAAGTGTAGTGGCATGAAAATCAGGGTGTGACAACGACCGTCTTCCAGAAAATGATTCCCACAAGCTTGACCTAGTCCATGCGCATAGTGAAGATCTTAGCACTAAAATCTATCGACCCCAATCTGGATCAAGTTGTTGGATTCCTTACATGCTTTCCGTGCATGGAGAAGCTACTCATCAAGGTGAAACTTCTTTCCTATAAGTAAATGGTAATCACAACATAGCTCAATTTTTTCGTAATTTTCCCAAATTACGATGACAAGTGTAGTGTTCAAAACTCCATCTACGCACTGCACCAAAAGAAATGTTTTTAGTATTTTTTCTCACGTGATCACCTGCATCGTTTTTATGCTATACTACTATAGTAGCCTAGGCTAGTCATAGTGAAAAGTAACTTAGACTACTCCAGTAACTCTATGGTTACCCTAAGAGCAAGTACTACCTCCGTCCTGGTTTACTCTTCCAATTTTATAGTATCAAAATTTAACCATAGATTTAACTGACAAAATGTTAATGCATGTCACTAAGAACTATATCTTTGAATTCGTATTTGAACATAATTTCAAATGGTGTAATTTTTAGTGACATGCATTGGCATTTTCTTAGGTAAATCTATGGTCAAAATTTTATACTAAATACGAGGTAGTATTCCCTCCGTCCCAAAATTCTTGTCTTACATTTGTTTAGATACGGATGTATCTAACACTAAAATGTAACTAGATACATCCGTATTTAGACAAATTTAAGACAAGAATTTTGGGACGTAGGGAGTACAAAAGTGGGCTATGCAGGCCAAAACATGTGCCAAATTCACTTGTGATGGATTTGGCATCGATGCCCCTCCATTGCTCACCTGGTGCCCCAATCTGGATCACCTACTTTGCTCCGGTGCCAAATTAACTCACGCAATGAAAAAACACTGTGTGGGAGAGAGAGAGGACTGAGGCAATAAAAAAACACATGTTTGGGAGAGTGAGAGGCTGGTGTAGTTGGTTTGATTGATTTGTTTATACATGTGGGTCTGTGTGCACAGCGGTGCCAACTCTCTCACATCGCAAGAGCGGTGCCAAAATCTTTTGATTTGACATCGATGCGTATTGTGTGGCATACTTTTGCGAAATATGGCATCAGCCACATAGTGGAAGGCAACAAATGCCCAAGCTCTTCACGTGCTCGTAGTTAAATGAGAGGAAATAGAGAGAGAGAGAGAGAGAGAGAGAGAGAGTGAAAAAATATCACTAGCCAGCCAACCCTATCATATGAGCGAATGATATTGGTACCTCTTGATGACATGGCAATCTTATACAGCCAGTTGCTCTAATATGTTCTCTTCTTTTGCAAATAAAAAAAGACCCGAAAGTGAAAAATGTGCTGCACTATAACAATCTCATCGAATGCCTTGATCTCCATCTTACAGAAATTGATTTGATCGACTACCGAGGTAGCACATCTAAGATTAAATTGTCCAGGTTCTTTGTTCTGGAGGCAAGTGTGCTCAAGGTAATGAGGTTTGGCATTCTCTGGCGCAACAATGAATGACGTGCTGATCACCGCAAGCGTCTAAGCCTAAATGACAAAGTCTCCGAAGAAGCTGAATTTGTTTTTGAAACATCAAGTGGCCAGAGACTCGAAAAATTATTTGCCCATTAGTGACTTGTCAGGGCGGTGGATTTTAGTTTGTACGATAATGCTACATCCACCTAAAGTAACAAAAGTTCTTACGTAAACTTCCTAGTAATTCCCTCTTCGTATGTGCAACATTACTCCTAACATTTGTAATATCAGTTTGAAACTTGTAATATTGCCGTGTCCTATTCCTGCATTTTCAAAATCCTGCAAATCAAATAGGTCCTGAGTTGGTGATGATGTTGTGCCTCCCATCTTTCACCAATAGCCGTCAGATCTAGATCTGACGCATACAAACCAAGCTTCTCCATTTTTGCAAAAAGATGCCCGCACTTGTTCCCTATTTACAAACAACTCCTTGTCTCTCACAATCAGCCTTATCTCCTCCCCACCACATCTAGAAGGTCGTGGAAAAATATGGCGCGATGGTCGCTGCCGGCGCCGTCCACCCCCAATCTTGGTGTTCCGTGCAATGCACGGGCATCTACGCACGGGAAATTATGCCGAACAGGGCTAGTTGTAAGTAGGCTAGCTCTACAGCCATGATGATAGTGACTGCAGATAGTGAGGCTGACTATGGTATGCCGAACATGGCGCCTATACTCAGGTGTCATCTCCGGCGCAGGGTCTTGTCACTTCACTTTGAGGAGCAGCATGCAATAATTTGACCAACGGGTAGTACAGTGCTAGTACTCCTACTACTACATTGGTACTACTACTACTAGTACTAGTAGCACCACCGTCTGGATTTAGGAGTACTACCACATCCATCTGGATTTTAGTATTTGACTAGCAATATCTAGTAATGCATGTCACAAAAAATCTACTACTCCCTCTGTAAATAAATACATGGTGTTTTATTCCTATCGGCGAGAGAACTTAATGTTTTTTGCTAACTAGAGTACTAGTAGGATTACATGCAATGAACTAAACACTGCATGTCATGTTTGGTAGTCTCAAGTCATTGAAAGCATGCATGGCCCACATCTCTCATTGGTTGATATGTCATGAAATAAGAAACAAGGAGGGAGTTAATGCACCGTGCCTAAGTGTTTTGGGATTATTTGGTTTTCGTAGGTGACTTACACAACATTTTTGTTTACATGCATTAACATTTTATTAGTTAAATCAAAGGTCAAAACTTGGCGCAAAATGCAAAGGGGACCAATAAACCAGTAAACATCAAACTTCTCTTGTTTGGCCCCAACTAGAGGTTCGGTGACATAACTATACTGCACCGGCACGGAGGGGGACGCAACTTCATTGACTTACGGCAACTGCCTTTGGGTGAATGACACGTGGGCCCAGGGGCTAGCTGGCCCACCTATCATACAGCCAAAGGCAGGTGCAGCAGAGGGCCGAGGAGTAGTACAAAATCCTACGCACCTATGCACGCTAACCAAGGGCAAGAGTGATTACTCGAATCGCAAGATCAGTTGACTAGAAGCTAAGCTAGACCCATGGAGGCAATGAGCGCCAGCATCAGCCGGCTGTGCCAGATGGTCCACGACGCCGGCCTGCGGCCCGGCACCGAGGAACGTCTCTAGGTAGTATTGCTTGAGGCGCCAGGGCGAGGGGCCGCTTGGACGACATCTTCGTCTCCTTGTTCGACGAGGTCCTCGTTGGTTTCCTCGACAAGTTAACCGTCGTCAAGAAGCTCGCGGACGACTTTGACGTAGGCCTCTAGCCGACGCGCCCAGGCTCTGCGATGCCCGCCACCCTCAACGACCACTATGGTGACAACCTCTTCGACGCACTGGTGGCCCTGCGACTGCCCGCCATCGCGCCAGAGAATGTCCGCCTCAAGGTCGTGCTCGCCGCGCAGCGCCTGGCGCAGCAAGACACCATCGACATAATCACCCTTGTCTACGCGCAAATCGTCCACAAGGACTACTACATGCAAGAGGAGGACGATAGAACGTTGGCCTTCTTGGACTGCAGGGCAACCTTGGACAGCATTGTTCAGAAGCATGTTGAGCTCGCCGCCAACGCCACTGCTCCTCACACGTCGGTTGGTGACCCGGCGCACTAGGGCATGAGAATGTCATTGATGGATCCGTATGTATTTTTATCTTTCCATCAAATCCATGTAGTAGTATATGATACTACAGTAATTATCTTACCTTTCGCATCAACTTCATAATTTCATACGTACTCCATGCATGAACGGCACCAGAACCAAAATTCTCATTACTCTAGGCAAAATCGTTATTTTCTATCTATCGGTCATGCCATGGAGCAGAACCAAATTTTACAAGTTATGAGTTCAAAAGGAAAATCATGTCGTGTTCGCGTCGCACCCCCACACGGTTGGTCCGACACGCCACTCAAGTGGGAATGCATGCGGTGTTGCATTTTCACTTACAAGTGGGACCGCAGTTGAGCAAACCAACTATCGGCAAACCCCCACCCCGCCCACCGCGTGATGGCTAAGAAAGTAGGAGGGAGAAGAGATGGTTGTAGCACGGACTCCAAGAAAATTGGTGTTAAATGGGACTCGTGTGGGTGGTGTGTGTCGTACTGCTAGACGTGAATGCTAGTTATGGCCCATGCCACCCCACTATATTGAGGTACGTAGAACGAATTTCATGCAGTCCGGGCTCAACCCTCCTCTATCTCTCTTCTCAGCCAGCCAGCGGACGCGCGGAGCCCATCGTCTATTTGATCACATGCGGTCCCACATGTCAGTGAAAACGCAAGAGGACCCACTGAACCTGCACATTTTTCACCACGACGTGCTAGTGATGAAAAACAAATCCAATAAAGATCTTCGGTGGCCGCTTTTGGAGTTACTAAGAGTAGTAAGATTCTATTTAGAGTTTAACCCAAGATGCACATCACGTGGCTTCAACTACCACTCTATTTTCTTGCATCACACAACCTGGATGATGGATGTCCCATGTGTTGGCAAAAGGAGGAAGAACCCGACCAAATCTTCAGTTGTGCTCTCGGATTAGACTAGTTGTGCTAACTTAAAAATTTTATTGTGTACTCCCTCCGTTCCAAAATACTTGACTTCCATTTGTCCAAAAAGGGATGTACCTATATACTAAAACATGTCTAGTTACATATATATTTTGACAAATAGAAGGCATGTATTGTGCAACAGAGGGAGTAGAATGGATGCAACTTTTTGTATTGGGAAGAAGAGTACATCCATATATTGATAGAGCGCAATTTAGTAGATGTTCTATCACTTTTACCTAGAACAGAGGCTAGAGATTAGACTAGTGCACTTGTTGATACTCGTACTAGAATAGAGGCTAGACATGAGACTAGATGCGAGGAAGCAACGTCTACTTCTTTACACTCGAAGAAGAAAGAAGCACGCGAGATCGAGCCTCCGCAGATCAACAATGAATGCATCGAGGAGGCACTAATCCAACTTACAGGAGTATTAAGATGTATTCTTGTGGTTCTTGTTTTCTTTGGTCTTGCTTTTCTATTTAAAATTATCGTTGGAGTTCGTGCAAAACGGAGGTCCGTTTGGGGTCGTGTGTTGGAGTTTGCCTCACAAGTGGGACGCAGTTAAGGAAACCGACTATCGACAAACCCCCACCTCACCCGCCGCGCGATGGCTGAAGTTAGAGAAAGGACAAGGTTGAAGAGATTTCTCTAGCACGGACTCAAAGAAATATTATGGTGTCAGATGGATGTCATTGTGGTGGCGTGTGTCGTACTCCTGGACGTGAATGCTTGTTCTGGCCCATGCCACCCTACTACTCCTACTATATAGTACTAGTATCGAGGATTCGAGGTGCTGGTTACGTACAACGAACACATTAACATATGGCTACAGCAAAAACACCCGCCCGACGCGCGAAGCATGTGAAGCTAGTACAAATAGTGTACTACTATTATTGATTGGCCTCATCCAATAACCTGTTGCAATGCACGTACAATTATGTATTCAGAAAATATTTTTTTTGCCTCGTCGCACCACTCACTCAGAGAAGCGACTCGAAAGCCATTCATAAATTTAGTAAGTTTATCACAGGCATATCATTTTATTACATACAACAGGTCATCAACCCACATCGACAACGAGGATACATTATAAATACTAAAGTTTTCACCACACAACAAATAACAAGCAATGAAATGAACTTCAACTCAACCATTCCTCGGTGTTGGAAACGCTTGCTTTGAACCACAAGTGATTCTCTGGGACGGGCCATCCATTGTCGATCTGGAGACCAACGCAGGACTGATCATCCAGGCTAAAGCGGCCTACTATATCAGTACCACGGTAGGGAACCACCCAAATGTCCGAGGTATAGACACAGTTGCTTCTCATAAATGGTAGTAACGTTGTGTCAACAACAGTTGGATCGCCTTTCACCATCATTGGATAGTTTTGTCCAAGGAAGAGCGAGTTTTCTCCAAGACTATCAATTCTGTACCAGGGAGAAGGAGTTGGTGCTAGCACACTAGTATCCATCCCGAATACCATGCAACGGGTGTTGGAATAGGTCCGAAGAGTGCGACCATGGGAGACTACACCTGCTTCCTTAGTAGTAACATCATCTGTGGGCTGTATACACACAAGAAGAGGTGATCCATCGGAATTAGTTGCCAGGCACCACAAAGTATATGGGCGCTGCTCGTCCTCATGCTCGTGATCATCACCATCATCATCTCCCCCTTGGTTATAAAAATTTTCAAGTATAGGTGGTGGAATGTTCACAGGACCTTGGAAACACAAGAAGAAGGTTAATTAGTAAAGGGAAACTTGCTAACCCGCATGCATGTGGATGAAACAATTATAATTACGGTGGAAGACAAACGTACCGAAATCATAAGGATTCCATGCAAAAATAGTGCCACGAGTGGTGGCAGCAAACACAGTGCCCTTGTATTGAGAACATGCGTACAATACCGGTGTGCTCAACCTCTAGGCAGTCTGCTGAGATTTTTGGAAGTGGAAACCGGTCACGAGTGTACACATTCACAAGTTCCCACTCACAGTTGGACCCAATGTAAACAACCCAATCTCCATTTGCGCCTGCCCAAGCCTTGCCCTCAAGCGATGGCATCTTAACATCATACGTATCATTATCAAGCGGCATCAACTTGCATAGGGCGAGGCCTCCATCGTTCCGGTGCCGTCGTCAGGGTCACGGCAAAGAAGATAGGGGTTCCTTGTAATGATGTTATTAGTTGAGTCGAGAATGGGCTTGAACGAACCTGCCATGCTAGCCGAGATGATGACGTCGCACCGAACAATGAGTTCCTCCACCATGTCATCTTTTAGATTGGGGCAAGAATAACAGGGTCGTTTCCGGCCTGTTCCCTCCATGGAGAAGACGATCGAACAATGGAGAAGAAAGGGTGAAGGGCTGAAGGAAAATGGAGGAGGGAGAGGAAGAGCGTGCGACAGCAGTTCCAAATCAAGAGAGAAAGGCGAAGAGTCGGTGGACGGTTGCCAGTTTGCCACGGTTCACGAAGAGGCGCCCCGGCCTACACGTCCATTTGGAAATACTACTACTCTCCGTCGTCTCACTGATATGTTGGAACGGAACCACATGTCAATGAAACATGGTGTGTAATTTCTCGTGCAAAATGTGATCTGGCCGCGTTGGCCCGAGGTGTCGCATTAGTTATCGACCTTTATTTTTTTAATGGCGTGCCGTTCAGTTTTGAAGCACGACTAACTGGTACGGTACGCAGAGAAAATATAAACTACTCTACCACTACTCCACCTCCAGTACTAGTAGTATAAAAAAGATATATAGGCTGGAGCTTCAGCGCTTTCTTGCTAAGGGCTGCCCACTTACTTCTCACACTACCACCCTCTCTCCAGATCTAAAAAAGACGGCCTCTCTTTCCCTCCTCACTGGTGGTCACAGATCCGCCGGGGAAGAAAAGGACGTGCAGCGTTGACGCACTCGTCATCGGCGAGCGAGGTCACGCACTAACGACAAGGGCGTCCTCTCAGACCTAGCGCCCGCGCGGGATGGCCTCCATCCCCAAGCTCGCTGCCGTAGTGTGTGCGGAGGACGATGACCACGAGCGAAGCCACTTCCCGCCGACCCTCAGGTATGCTACCTCTTTTCAAACCATACCCTTGTTCTATTGCCCCATCTGCCACGTCGTTGCATGTAGATCTTTTTCCACTCCACCATCTTCCCAATTTTCTATCCTCTGCTCTGCTGGCCACGCAGACGAAAACCATAATTTGCACTATTAAAGGAAACCCTACTTCATGTAGACTAATCCATGTCTGGGTTGAATAAGGAAAGGAAGGGAGACTGTACTGTCCAAGAGAGTAGGCGTCGAACCCGCATCTAGGTTGAAAAGGGGAAAATCAGTAGCTAAGGAACGGGTCTCGTGTCTCTTGGTTGAAGAAGGGTAGTAAGACATGGCAACACAATAGAGAATGACCAGGTCGATCGGTTTGTTGTCCTCACATAGGAAAAAGGTGAATAAAGAGAACAAAAATGGGACGTAATCCACATATGCTGCCTGGATATTTGTTGCTCTGGGCAACCATACCTCCCTCACCACTCTGCGTCCGTGGAGGTACATCGTACTGGTGCGTGCACTGTCCGAATGGGCCTCCCATGCTATTATTTCCACTTTTTTTGCTGTTAGTATAACGCCAGCAGTCAAGTCAAGCAATGCTACTTCTAAAGTGATGCCACATTTAACTAATGCCGCTCTCAGTCTAATGCCACCGATAAATTTAAGCAATGCCATTTAATGTCATTGGATTATTTCAGGGTTAGCTGTTGATTGTGGATGTATTAAAGATTTTTCAGCTAAGGCATTCTAATGTTGTTGCACAGCCAGTATACCAACGATGAAACTTGTTACTACCTTCAGATTTTTGCACTGTTAATGCTTATAGATTACATACCTCACTTTCATGAGATAAGTTAATTTGTTTGTACAGTGTCACCAAAATGCCAAGGTGCCGATGTCATTTTATTTTGGTTAAACTGCACAGACAATTATGAAGACAAGAGGAAAGGTCAAGAGTGGGCACCTCCTCCTCCGGTTGTTCTCTTGATTCGTTCGATCAAGTTTTTATGTTTGATCGATTATCCAGATTGGGATAGCAATTTTTAAGGTCCCCCCGAGTTCGAAATGATATTTATCTTGGAGGTACATGGTTTGCAATTTTTTATACTGTCATTAGTTAATAATGCTAGTTACCTTCAGACTTTTGTATTTGGTTTAATGCTCTTGCACAGCTAGTATACCAATGCTGAAACTTGTTACCTTTACATTTTGTATTGTTAATTCTTATAGAAACCTTCCAGTGCTAGAGTTTATTGAAATTTGTTCAGTAAAACCATTGTACTGTACCCTGTAATAAACTAACTACTCTACTGTTGCACTAGCCACTGGATTACTGTATATTTGTAGTATTCTAATGGTGTTGCATTAGCGTATGGACATAAATAAAGTGTGGCAAGCTTTCCAATATATGTGCTCAAGAAAACTACTACCAGTTTTTTCTAAATACTAGACATTTGGGTACTTTAAATTGAACCGCGAAAACATCTTATATTAAGGAATAGAAGGTGTAGAGTTCACTCAAATTATCCCGATAAAGTGAGTCACACCTTTGTTAAAACTAATGTTCATTATGTTATCGGAGGGGGTCTGTATGTTTGTCTCCAATGCCTGTCGACTACATACCTGACATCATGATGTAATGTTAAGTCATTTCCTTTTGTACAGTGTCACTGAATTGTCAAGGCGGTGATGGCATTTTATTTTAGTAGAACTGCACAAAATTTGCTTAAAAGAAGAGGAAAGGTCAGGAATGGCTCAGTTTTTCAGAAAAAACTATGTAGGCCTTCCTGACATCAGTCGTTGTTGCTTTATTTATTCCTTTAAACAGGTGGTTAGAAACAGTCTTGCTACCTTTTCCCATTAAGAAATTGGAATGCTTATATTTGTGAGTCTATGCTTCAACTAGTGCCACTTTTATAGTAATCACACTTTTAATATCTATGCAAACAGGGATGCTCGATTTTAGTGGAACTGCACAAAAAGTCCAACTGGTTCAACATTAGGAGCATTTTTTTTCCAAACCTTTATATCCAATTGGTGGCACTATGAGCTGTTCATTATGAAGGTACATGGTTTTCTACTATCTTGCTACTCTTTTTGTACTGTCATTAGAGAGTAATACTAGTGGTTTGCATGTGAATTTATTGGCAGGGTGGACCTACATTGGAGGTGCAGGACAGGATTCAATGATTGGATGCTCAATTTCGGTTGTATCGATTTCACCCCTTCCATCACTGCGAACATGGATATCCTTGGTCTGATGAAGAATAGGCGTTATATTTCTGCTCTGAACCAGCAAATCAATTCAGTATGAAATTGTCCAGTGCAAAACATAACTGTATCAGATTGTCCAGTGTAGAACATGACAGATGCTAAGCGGAAGAGACATGTTGAAACTGAAAATACATGGTGTGGTATATGTTTACTAGCTGCTTGATATTTGTGCAGACAGAGATGTCTGCCCATTGCTATTTGGCAAACAAACAAAGTGTCCGCAATTTTGGTTGAACTGCACAAGAGAATAGTATAGTCACTACATGCAGTGCCATTTGAAAATAGACACAGAAAGATTGGATAGTCACTTCATGGACTGCAGAAAAGTAGTATTGTACTATTTATTGGCCAACACTAGGTGCTTCATTGCTTTGGTCAAATTATACAATGGGCATCATTTTGCCTAAGTTAAAGTTTGTATTCCGAAAATAGTCTCGCGGTGTGATTGAGAGAAGACCAAATCATATTGTAGTGGATATTCCTCCATCATGTGTGGTTCATTCTCATGGTTCCAGCTGTTGGTGAAACCACTTACGTTTGCAAGAGGAATTGTAGACTTCACAAACAAATTTGTCTTTCAGTCTATACTGAATGTTGGCCAAGAGAAGCATCCATGTTAGTAGGAAGAATAGATATTTTTTCTAGATCTTTGCTTTTGGAGCTACATATTTGTATATGATCTGTGAATCATTGAGATGCATTAACATGTTGATCTTATGTATGGGAATCATACTAGTTAGTTTTAGTTGCGACGCAAGATTCGAAGTGGCTAATCTTTGCTTTTGGAGCTACATATTTGTATATGATCTGTGAATCATTGAGATGCATTAACAGTTACTTATTTCTATTCACTCAGTGTTTACAAGTTACTGATCGATCACTAGCTAGCCTACAAATGTGCTCTTGGCAGTTTTATTTGCGACGCAAGATGCAAAGTGGCAGTTTTTTGAATAAAAATGCCTACCTCTGAAGAAACTGACAAGCTACACTATGGATCCTACACGGATAAAAATGCCTACCTCTGAAGAAACTGACAAGCTACACTATCGATCCTACACGGATAAATAGTGGATCATGCATGTACTACCTCCTTTCCGGTTTGTAGTGCTCAATTCAAGAAACAACCTACTCGATCCTACACGAATAAATAGCGGATCACGCACGTACTAGTACCTCCTTTCCAGTTTGCAGGGCTTAATTCAAACCTCTCACCAACCAAGGAACTCCCTCCGTCCGGGTTTATTCGTCCCGTGAGCAAAGTAGCAAGACCAAGGCATGTCAATAATTAACGGCATGCAGAAGTTTAAGCCTAATTAATTCTAGCAATTTAAGTGGCTGCATGCATGCCCTCGGCTGCGACTCGTTGCATGCTGCTCCATGTACTGGCTGTGAGCGATTCTGAGTGCCTGCATGCAGCCGGCCGTAATTAAGGCAGCTAACTGATGCGAAAAAAGATGCGCTTTAATTGTTGCGGGCTTTTTAAATCCGTGGAATCATTATTGACAAGGAGGGAGATGATTCGAGTGCACTCATTTGACCGCCATGCCGGCGTGCGACCCAGATGGGGCGGGACGGCATAGTCATAATTTCAGTTTCTCTAGTTTTCCATAGCAAGATGGCGCGCTAAGCGATTATGCATTGAATTCGGATGACCGTAGCGCTACCTTCTGCCTATAAGTACTGTTTCCCGGCCTTCTCCGGTGGCACTGTGACCCAACTCGCCATATGCTCATAAGCCCCCACCGGCCCGACGTCGCTCGCCACGTCCGCCATGCCCCCGCCCGTCCGCGGTAGGCGACGCCGGAGGCGGTCACCACCGGAACTAGTGTTCGGTTTTTCACCGAAAGGCAGACGGAGGGAGGAGGCATTCTATCTGTCTTTAGATGGCAATGCGGAGATCAAGGAGTTGTTGGAGCGCGACCGCATGGCGGAGGAGCAGGATTTGTTGGAGTGCGACCGCCTGGTGGAGGAGCAGTGTATCACCGATTTGCGCCGCCAGCGGGACATGGAGCAGCAGCGCACCGACGCTCTGAGTCGCGAGCAGAGCGCCCGCAACTAGGCCGACTACAGGGAGACCGGCGCCCGACAAATAGCCCTGGAGGCTGTCGGGCACGCACGCGTTCACGACGCTGATATTTACTACCAGCTCGTCAAGCGGGTTTCCCGCTTGGAAGCCGAAGCTTCGGTGGACCACGCCGGCATGGAAAGGGCCAACGCGCGCGAGCAACGCGCCCTATCGCACCTCTTGCAAGTCCGAGGCGAGGCGCAGGATGCCGGTGCCGGCGTTTAGCGTGTACCATAGATGGCGGCCGGCATCATCTAGTTAGCTAAGAGTAAGTTAGTACTTGTACGCTACTAGAGTATTAGTGGGAGTAGATAGTTAACTTGGCTATGATGGTTGTCAACGTGGAAGTTTAGTACTCTATATGTGGATCAGACCTGTTACTTTGCTCTGAATGTTGAAGTTTCCTTTTGATAATATGGAATGGGATGTTATTTTTTTAAATGGGTTGTGTCGTGGAATTAACACGTCAGATGTCCTTAGTGTGAGGACTTAGTCGCGAGGCCAACGCATCTATGTGGTAGCTTGAGAGGGGTTGAGCGGAATCGAGAGACGCAACACAAGACAAGGGTTTAGACAGCTTTGGGCCCCGGGAAACATCATCCGGTTACAACCCTACATGTTGTTTGAGGCTAGATCTCATTATCATCACGAGGGAGTCGCAGTAAACTGACTCTCCTCTAGTTGTGTCTAGCCCTAGAGATTTTTCCTTGCTTCTCCCTCTTTGGCGAGCCCTGTCCCTCCTTATATAAGTTGAAGGGGCGGGTTACATGTAGAGTCCATCTCGGACTAAGACTTCAACTATTTTGACTTCCTTTCCTGGGCTTCTTAACGTCTGTCGGTTTAACACTGTCTGCCGGTTTAACATTGTCTATCGGTTTAACATTGTCTGCCGCTTTAACATTGTCTGCCGGGTTATGATTGTCTTAACACCTGCCGGTGCTACCATCTGTCTTAACTCTGCCAGTTTAACAGTCGCCGGTTTACCGTCTGTCTTAGCCATCTGTCTTAACTGTCTGCCGGTTTACCATCAGCCGGTTTACCAAGTACCTTCCGGTTTACGACTCCGGCCGGGTCATACCGCGGGGTATATCTCCGACATTAGCTCCCAGTTTAATTTGGATTTATCCATGTTAAACTGATCCTGAGGATCTTCAAATCCTTGTCATTTCCTTCTAGAAAATCCGAGTCAATATGCCAGCTTCATAATCAATTTGCTGACATTGGTTTGTCACGGAGAAATATTGTGAAGAATAACTTCTTTGACTCAGCTCCCAATGACTTGACAAAAATATTGGTCCTTGAAATCCTCATCTGATCTTCAGCCGGTTTAAGAATGTAGAACTTGACGGTTTATAAATATTGATAGCACCGGGTCATACTTGTAGTTAACATCCAACTTGAAAATATGCCTCTTATATGCCTATCACTTGTAGCCCCCAAGTCTTAAGAAGGTAGCATAGCAACAGCTTAAGACTTGCTTCAATATAAATATCACAATTTTGAAGAAATCCAGGTTGTTCATCTCAATCACTAGTCAGAATTGAGTATTCCACATATGTAGCCCCCAAGTGCCAGGTTGTCATGCTTGCAGCAACCTGGGACTTGTAATTTCCTGATGCTCATAAAAACTTCAACCAGTGTAGCCCCCAAGGGCCGGGTCATTATGCAATAATGAGCAAGGACTTTGTAAATATAACCATGTAAACTTTGAACATCAATGGTGTAGCCCCCAAGGGCCAGCTCAGTAAGATAATATTGAGCTGGGACTTGATATATACTTCAATGAGAATAACATCATGTGATGTAACCCCCATCATGGGGCTTGAATCCATGTCCACAAGGTTAAGAGCCATGTGCTTTACCAGCTAAGCAATGGACTTTTCAATATAATGGATAAAAAGCTTTGTACCTTGAATTGTTGACAGGAGCAATTGGTAGCCCCCAAGGGCCGGCTCATTATAATGTGATGAGTCGGGTCTTCAATAAAGTGAGCCAAAAAATGACTTTGCATTAGCCCCCAAGTGTCATGGTGCATGCTTGCAGCGACATGAAACTTGTGTATTTGATGTAATCTCAACTTGACAAATGTAGCCCCCAAGTGCCGGGTTGTAAGCCTGCAGCAACTCGGGACTATTCCTTCAATTGTAGAATAAATCATATCCATTAATAATATGATAGCCATTAGGCTTAAAGCGACTTTGAAAACCTTAATCATAATACTGGTTATTGATAACCATAAAAAATCCAGCCATGTTGGCTATTTGAATAGTATAACCAATGATTTTTAAGCGCATAATTCCAATGGCGCAATCCAAATATATACTGGCGACTTATAGTCCAAAGCCAGGCCGGGTCAATAAACGCCGGATTATAAGTGATTATGTACTGACAACTTGTAGTTGAAAGTCGAGCCAGGTTAATGAACACCAGGTTAATTTGATGACTGATAGTCATGCCGGGTCAATAGACGCCGGTTCAACATAACATTTATCAAAAGAGAAAAATCTTGACAAAGGCAAATAAAACCGTGTAGTCGAGGCTTTTCATGGGCTGCCGGGCCCAAATTCGAGGCTTTTCATGGGCTGCCAAGCCGCTGAGTTAAACCATTTTTGCAAAGCCTTTTAAGATGGGCCTCCAACTAACCAATCATCGTTTTAACTTTGACAAGTTCAGGGTCTGTATAAGATTGACTTGTCAAACGTTCGGCGGGTCATGCCAGGATTACCTGGATAGGAGAGGCTTACTTGATGAAGGCAGGTTAACCTGGGGTTTTAGGTGAATACACCAGGCTTCCAAGCCGTGCTTGATAGCATATTACAAGGGTCCTTTCAAACTCTTTGTTGTCATGCACAAAGATCCCCCGAGTAACTTTGTGAGCTGTGCTCAATGGGTGCCTATGTTTGAGTTGTGCTTTTAGCAACAATACTCGCTTTGGCCCCTTGGGTGTGAAGCTCCCAAGCTTTATTGTGGCATGATAGCCGGATTACCGAAGTAAATTGAGTTGTGCTCTTATGATAATATTGGCTTGATAGCCGCATCAAGAGGGTAGTAACGCTATGTTCTCCTTTGTGAATACACCTATGTTTGAATAGGAAGCCCCCAAGTGATCATATGAAGATGAGCCCATAAGGCATGATACCCATGTTTTAACCACGCGTCATGGTAGCAGGTCCTCTTCGGCAACCTTTAATTTTTTGCAAGAGATAAATTCTTTTTGAACTAGGATTTTGAACCGGATTTTGAGAGCTTCAAAGCTTTAGAGACATCTTTCCATTGAACCGGATTTTAAACCGGAATCTTCATTTTCAGCCGGAAATTTTCTGACGGCCTTTAAACTCAAACTTGCGAGAAGTTAATTCCTTTTTGAACTGGAAATTCTTAAACCGGATTTGAAAGCTTCAGTGAGACCGACTTCCTTTGAACCGAATTTCTTTCTGATGACCCAGAACTTATTCACTAAGCCGGGATTTTGTCATACTGAGGGAGAGCCAGAAATTCTCTGATGGCCTTTAAAATATAGCAGTAGCCTCCGGGACCGGGTTATGTTTCCCTTTCATGTCCTGGGGCACTTGAATTTGCTTAAACTGGCAAGCCTTGCTATATCATATCATTGTAGCCCCCGAGTCTTAAGATGACTTAAGGAGTTGTCTTGAGATTCTTCATACTTGACTGTGATATAAACTGGTATGTAATTTAACAGTGGAACACTGGAATATGTTGAAGCTCGGCAGGCTATCAATGACCCTGTATGATTTGCGTCTGTAATCTGGCCAGTGGGTCATCGCAGCTGGTTGCTGAAGTTGACCAAAACACAGTGGCGGCAGCTTGTGCGCCTGTCGTACTGAGCCATTCCGTGCAGGTGGTAGCTGATAACATTGCATTAGAATTGTTGGAATAGATTAGACCGCAGTTTGGCGGCCTGTAAATATCCATTGGGCAGCTTGCTTGAGCAGGTGTGACCCTGACATGCTGATGCAGATTGGTCCGTAAGGGTAGCAACTTAAGCTTGTCCATTGAACGGCACAACACGGATAAGCGTCCGTGTAGAATAATCTTGTCGCGAATTCCATGTCCACGGCATAACATCACCTTGGAATAAATAATTGTCCTGATGTACTCAGATGACAGAAGATCTCATCATATCTGCTATGAACATGGAACAATTTGTCTTGTGTATAAAACAGTAAAAGCAGATAACTATTCTTAGAAGAATTAAAGTATAACGATGAAACAAATAGGGTGGAGAGCACCTGGGATTTTTTTCAGATGACCGTCGAATTATACAGTACACCCATTATTCAATTCATCTGCAATCATAGTCAACTCAGTCAACTCCAGCAGATGTTCGGCGAGGCCAACTGGAGAATCCCTTTTAATGATGTCTTCGTCATTAACACATCTGTTTCCACAACTCTCGACTGCTTGGCGGTCCAAAGCAGAGGTGAGGCCGCTCTTTTGGGGCAACTCAACATAGCCATGACAGAGGAGTGAGGCGTAGGCGGGCCACAGACGCATGTGGCAGCTGAAGCAGGTGTTGGGACGTGACGGCCTGGTGGCGGGTCAGGCCAGGTGAAGACGACGGCTCGCAACGGACTGCGCCGGCGAATACCAAAATGGTGACTTGGAGACGGCCTAATGCATCGTGGACCAGTGAGGTGAAGTAAAGGCGGCGAAGTCTGGCGAATCTGTAGTTTGGAGATGGAGAGGCCCGGGATGGTTTGTAGGAGCAAGGTCAACGTGATTCGGCGGCGGTTCAACACCGGGGCAGCAGCAGAGTTGCAGTTGAAGAGGGACGCATCACGGCGGCGACGCAAAGCCGCAGATGTGGCGGCTCTCGGGCGGTTGCTCGGGGTAGAGTGGAACGGCGACGGAGGGCCCTTCGGCGGGGGTCGCACAGGAGACAGAGATGCGGTGGTGGTTTGGCCAGTGGCTCTCGTCGACTACAGTTGGGATGAGTGTCCTTGGCGGGTTGCAGGCGCAGCGGCGGGTTACCTCGACGACGGGTCAAGGCAGGCCCACAACAATGGATTTGACAGAGGTGACGCAACGGTGGGCGATTCACGATACTGGGCGGCTTCAACCGGTCTGACCACTGCGGTGGTGGCCGGTTTAGTGGTGGAGCAACACGGAAGCGAAACGGCGAGACGGCGTCTGTGGCAATTCACACCACCCACGGCGGGCAAGCGGGGACGCGACCGTGGCAAAGCGGCCCGTGGACAACCCGGCAAAGAACAACAACAGTTTAGCGCTGCCGAGACGGGGGTGATCCGGTGAATCTGCCGAGGCCGGTTTTGAAGAGGCGAGGCCATTCAGGAACGGGAAGCCCGAAGCGCGGGCAGCGATTCATCCGTGTTGGAGGTGGTTCACGGCACGGTTGCGGTCACCGGTGGAGGACCGGCGAGGCGTGGTGAGGAGAACCGTGGCAGCTCGGTGAAACGACGGCGGAAGCGGTACGTAGCGGTGGCCGGCCGGTTTGGTGCGGCGAAGGCAACTTGGCGAGGCAGAACGAGTCTGACTTGGAGGCGAGGCGAGATCACCCACGACCTGGACCCGCGGTCATTCTTGCTAAAGGAGCCGGCGGCGGATTCAGGCTGGGGTGCTGGCGGGTTAAGGCGTCGGCGGTTTGCAGATGTGAACCGGTGAACAGCAGCAGGGCCGGCTCCTGGGTCCAACAGACTCCGGTCGGGGCAGAGGTGGCAGGAGCAACACGGAGATCGGGAGTCGGGTCGCCTGAGTGGAGGCGCGGCACAGAGGGCCGCGGTGGTTTGGTCGTCGAGGCGGCCGGCGACTCACCACGGCAGAACAGCAGCAGGCTACAATAGATCAACAACAGGTGATGCCGACTCTGAGGCGAGGTGAAGCACGGTCGGCGGTTCGAGGTGTGGAGGCTCAATCAAGTCCGGAAGAGGCGGCCGACGGTTTTCCAGCAAGGCGGAGGCGAAGTCCGGCCGGGCACGAGCAACTCTCAATCAAGGATAGGTCGGCCGAGGATGGCGGCTTCAGACCGTTGTGAAGGTGGCAGGCGCGACAGCGGCCCTGAGAAGGCGAAGACGGCGGGTCCGTGGTGGCGATTTAGTCTGGGGCTGCTCGATGGTCTGCCGCAGAGACGGCGGCGCAGGCGCTCCAATGGGAACACTAGTGAAATTCGTGGCGGCTCATTGTGGCGAATCAGGATCGTGAATGTTGACTTCGTGATTTTCGTTTCCGGGTCGTGTCCAGCTCCCTTTTTTTCTTTTTAATCGGGAGTTAGCAACAGCCACGAGCACAGGCAACAACATCAGCAACTTGTGGCTAGCCGATCGATGCCTTGGGCCAGGTGGCACTCTTCTCAAGACTAAAAGATGCCAAGTATAGCAGAAAAAAGAGCTTTATCGTATTCCTGTCGGTCATGACCATAGCATAAAAATTATCCGTCCTTGGATCGATGCACTGAAGACTCACGCGCGGTGGCTCACATGACAGAGCCCTAACTTCCGTTGAATCTAATCTCGCGTATCCCGTTCTGAAAGCACGATCTTCATCAGAACACAATGGATTTATCAACTTTTCTTCAATGTTGCCGTAGATCCTTTTGTACTTGTTACTCCGGCAGGTCATAATCTTCTCGATCCCTAAGATAGATCCTTTCAAGAACTCATCACCACCACGCGCGAGCCCCACGGTGGGCGCCAACTATCGTGGAATTAACACGTCAGATGTCCTTAGTGTGAGGACTTAGTCGCGAGGCCAACGCATCTATGTGGTAGCTTGAGAGGGGTTGAGCAGAATCGAGAGACACAACACAAGACAAGGGTTTTAGACAGCTTTGGGCCCCGGGAAACATCATCCGGTAACAACCCTACATGCTGTTTGTGGCTAGATCTCATTATCATCATGAGGGAGTCATCGTAAACTGGCCCTAGAGATTGTTTCTTGCTTCTCCCTCTTTGGGGAGCGCTGCCCCTCCTTATATAAGTTGAAGGGGCGGGTTACATGTAGAGTCTATCTCGGACTAAGACTTCAACTATTTTGACTTCCTTTCCTGGGCTTCTTAACGTCTGCCGGTTTAACATTGTCTGCTGGTTTAACATTGTCTGCCGGTTTAACATTGTCTGCCGGTTTAACATTGTCTGTCGGTTTAACACTGTCTACCGGTTTAACATTGTCTATCGGGTTATGATTGTCTTAACACCTGCCGGTGCTACCATCTGTCTTAACTCTGCCGGTTTAACACTCGTCGGTTTACCGTCTGTCTTAGCCATCTGTCTTAACAGTCTGTAGGTTTACCATCAGCCGGTTTACCAAGTCCCGGCTGGTTTACGACTCCGGCTGGGTCGTACCGCGGGGTATATCCCCGACAGGTTGTATTTGTCCTCCACGGGTTTAGAGGCTGACTTGTGGGCCTAGCAAGTTGACGCGTACACAATCAGGAGATGATTGTACGTGGAGAGGATGACAGCAGGGACCTGCCAAGGTCATGGCAGTACACAAGCAAGTGCCTCCTTATTTGAAGCCAATAAAAAAATGGGTCCTCCTAGTGGATTTCTGACATCTGGGTCCCATGCCATTGTCATCATAGTCAATAAACGACAGAATTGCACAAGGAGCGGCTGACACCAGGGACCCAGCAGCTCGCCCAGTTATTTTTGTTTTGGGTTAATTTGATAAATGCCACTCCAAATCTGGTGTATCCGATAAATGCCACTGCAATTTCCAAACTTTGAAAAATGCCATTTCTAGTGGCATTTTTCGAAGTCTGGAGTGGCGTTTTTCAAAGTTTGCAAACTGCAGTGGCGTTTTTCAAAGTTTGCAAAAATTGCAGTGGCATTTTTCAAAGTTTGGAAATTGCAGTGGCATTTTTATGAATCGCCATAATAGGAGTGGCATTTATCTAATTTGTTTTTGAGACGGAAGTAGGGTGTCAGCTGGGCTGTGCGGGACACTCTAGCATGTCTAGACAGCCTTTTCTTTTATGTTTACCACAGACCATCCCAGTAGTTTTTTTTCTTTCTGAAAATGGCTAGCCCAGTTTTTTTGTGATTTGTCAAGTATGTCGCTTTATCAGGCCTGTTAGGCTGCAAATCTTTCAAGACGAGGAGAGCTTCATTTGGTCGACCGAGAAAATGGCCTATCAGTAATGAGAAATGGGTTGTACATTTTTAAAACACACCAAACCAGCAATTTGTTTGAAATATCTTTTTTTCATTTCGAGATTTTAAATTGCATTGATTTTTATGCGTGGACAATTTATGGATTTTATATTGATAAACATTTATTTTTAAAATCAGTCTGAATGTGACTCAAAATTTCGGGATTAAAAACAGTTCACGCCGCACCGACATATGCAAAATTTCGTATAATTTTTAAACCGTGGCCACAATATGGGCTGTAATGCTAACAAAAAGTATACGGGCTCCAAAAAAACCCGTAAGAATTAGCAAATGGGCTGTAAATTATTTGAAATAATGGCAGATGGCCAGTATGCTGTTTTCCACAGATTTGAGGTTTTCCACAGATGGCCTATATACTGTTGGATGTCCATCTAGCGGCCTTCGTGCTTCTTCAATCTCTGCTCTTCCTGCTCCACCCGCTCAAACAAGCGCCGGTGGGACTGCCTGCTCCCTCCTCCCCGTGGTCGGTTATTCTACCGTGCAGGCCTCACCGCCCCGCCGTACTCCCATCGCTGGCCTAGCCATCCCTCTACTCACCCATAGTCCCACACCTGCTGTTATTCTCCGGCGATGGCAGACGAACCAGTAAACCCTCATACAGTCGTACTCCCCTCCGCGTGGGAAACAACTACTGAGTCTTCCCAACCTCTGTGTCATTCCCTTCCTAGGCCTTGCCATTGTCCACCGCCCTGGTGCTCTCGGTGTGGCATGGTCAACGTGGTCAACGACCGACATGCATCTGAAGTGGACTGTACGTGGAGAGGCTAACAGCTGGGTCCACGGCCGCACGCAAGGAAACGCCTCCTTATTACACGCAAAATAATGATTCCTCCACCTGACATCTGGGACCCACAAAAAGGGCCTCTGTATTTCGCAAAAAAAATGTTACCACCGCTGACAGCTCGGACCCACCATCTATATCTTCGCACGCAAGGAAGTGCCTCCTTATTACGCACAAAAAAATGAATACTCCCCCTGCTAGCTGGGACCCAGTATAGTGGGCCTACTAAGTTGACAGGGACGAAGGGCTTTGTCAACTTAGTCAATATGCACGATTCTAGCTCGACTGACCGTATGATGTCCATCCAACGACCGTAGTGCTTCTTCAACCCCTGGTCTTCTTGCTCTAGCCGCGCAAAGCAGCGCCGGTCGTGCCGCCCGCTCCTGCGTCCCGTGGCCGGTTGTGCTGCCGCGGAGGCCTCACCGCCACCATACTACTCCCACCGCTGGACAGGACATCCCTCCACTCCACTCAGCCATAGCCCCTGTTATTCTGCAGCGACGGCAGCGCAGCCGAACCAGTGAACGCTCGTACTCCTTTCCGCGTGGGCATCCACTGCCACGTCTTCCCCTGCTCCGCATCGTCCCCTTCCTAGGCCTCGCAGTCATCCACCGCTCTGGTGCTCTCGGCGCGGCGTGGTCAATGTGGTCAACGACCGAATTCCATCCGAAGACTACTGTACGTGGAGAGGCTGATAGTTGGGTCCACGGCAGCCGCAAGGAAGTGCCTCCTTATTACGCGGAAAATAATTATTCCTCCGCCTGACCGCAGGGACCCACCGGACGGGCCACCAGTATTTCGCAAAAAAAATGTTTTCCCCTGACTGCTGGGATCCACCCGACGGGCCACCGTATTTCGCGAAAAAAATGTTCCACCTGCTATCAGCTCGGACCCACCGGAAGTGCCTCCTTATTACGCACAAAAAAATGAATACCCCCCTGCTAGCTGGGACCCACCTTAGTGGGAGGCTGACTTGTGGGCCTACTAAGTTGATGGGGACAGAGGGCTTTGTTAACTTAGTGAATATAAACGATTCTAGCTCCAATGACCGTGCGATGTCCATCCAACGGCCATAGTGCTTCTTAAACCTCTTGTTTACTTGCTCCAGCCGCCCAAAGCAGTGCCGGTCATGCCGCATGCTCCTGCCTCCCGTGGCCAGATGTGCTGCCGTGGAGGCCTCACCGCCCCCTACTATTCCCATCGCTGGACAGGCCCTGCAGCAACGGCAGCCTCACACAGCAGCCGAACCAGTGAACCCTCGTAGTCCTCTCCGCGTGGGCTTCCACTGTCGCATCTTCCCCGGCTCCGAGTCGTCCTCTTCCTAGGCCTCGCCGTCGTCCACCGCCGTGGTTCTCTCGGTGCAGCGTGGTCAACATTGTCAAGGAACGACTTCCATCGGACGTGGACTATACGTGGAGAGGCTAATAGCTGGGTCCACGGCCGTAGCAAGGAAGTGCCTCCTTATTACACGGAAAATAATGATTCCTCCACTTGACAGCTGGGACCCACTGGACGAGTCACTGTATTTCACGAAAAAAACGTTTCCCCCTCACTGTTGGGACCCACCAGCTAGATCTTCGCACGCAAGGAAGTGCATCTGAAAAAACGATTCGCGCCCCTGACTGCTGGGACCCACCAGCTACATCTTCGCACGCAAGGAAGTGCCTGACAGTCGGGACCCACCTGGTCGAAGCGTACGTAGCGTTGTCATTCTGGTCGTGAACGTGTACGCACATATATACTGGTCGATGTAGAGGCGCGCACGTGTCGATGTAGAGGCGCGCACGTGTCATAGTAGAGGCGCGTACGTGTTGTAGTAGAGGCGCGCATGTAGCATGTACACGTACATACAGCGGCCAGTGTGCATGAAAGAAAATACGGCCACGTATGTGTACATACGGGCAGGGTCTTGAACACCTACTCGCGCATACGTACGGCCAGGGCTCGTGTACATGGCTGGGTCGGAACGGAGAAACAACATCATCGTCGTGTTCATGGGGAGCCAACAGAATGCATCGTGTTCATGGGGAGGCAACGGAAGGCGTCGTGTTCATCGGGAGGCAACGGAACGCGTGGGAGCCAACCGGCTGGGTCGGAAAGGAATGCGTGGTCGTTTTCATCGGGAGGGCTTGGATGGAACAGGCGATGGAAACTAGGCCTGGCGTACCGCAGAACGGAGGAAACGGCCTTGTGTTCGACCGGCCACGTTCGGGACGGGGTCCTATTGATCGGGAGGGGTCTGGCGTACCACAAAACAGAGGAAACCGACCTCCTACGGTCGAAACGGGGGTCCTGTTGATCGGGAGGGGTGTGGCATACCGCAAAACGGAGGAAACGGACCTCCTACGGTTGAAACGAGGGTCTTGTTGATCTGGAGGGGTGTGGCGTACCACAAAACGGATGAAACGGACTTGTGTTGGATCGCTACGGTCGAAACGGGGGTCCTGTTCATAGGGAGGAGTGTGGCGTACCGCAAAACAGGACTCCACGGGATACTGTTCATCTCCACCGTCGACCTCCTCCAGCCTCCACGGGCTACCGTCGACCTCCTCCAGCCTCAATGGGCTCCTGTTCATCCAGCCTCCACCGCGCGCTACTCCACCCACTATTGTTCAACCACCCCTCCACGGGCACCCCTCCACAGTCTACTGTTCATCCAGCCCTCCACACCACGGGGTCCTGTTCATCCAGAGGCAACGCCACGGGGTCCTGCATCCACCCCCACCGATCACTGTTCATCCAACCCCCCTTGCAACACTCACTGTTCATCCAATCGATCGGCTTCATTTAGCAGCAGTAGCGAAGGAATCGGTCGATCGGCTTCAGTTAACAGCCACTGATCGATCGCTCGGGTTCAGTAACATGTAGCCTGCAGTGCAATCGCTCGGATTCAGTTAGAGCCCAATGCATCACTTGGGTTCAGTTAGAGCCAACGCCTCGCACACACATGCGTACATGTACGAGAGAAACGCGCATCGCTCGGCCCCCGACCTCCCACCGTAACCGGGAACTCCCCGAAATTTTCCTCGCCCTCGCTTCTACCATGGTTTTTTTCCGTCATGGATGGCCCAAGGAATGTCATGCAGCTGCGTCTCCGGCCCGCCCAGGATGAAAAGCCCATTTTCTATCATGATTTTTTTGTCATAGAAGTAGGAGCCCACCACATCTATGATGATACCGGGTTTTGTCACAATTATCGTCATAGAAGTGTCATATGTATGACAGAAAAAATCGTTCGGCCCAAAATGTCACGGATGTGTCTTTTTTTTGTAGTGTCTAGTTTCTTAGTTTTCTTCTTCTTCTAGTCTTCTTCTAGTCTTCTTCTTCTAACTTTCTTGTTTCCCATTTTGCAGATTTCATTCACTTCACGGAAGCTTGCATTGATGGAGTGCTTGTTTTCCCTTTCTGTCTTTCTTTTGTATCGATGAACAATGTGAACTTGCTATGTGAATGAACAATGTGAAACTATTGTAATATGTATGGATGAAACTATGTGTTGGATATGTATGTATGATGAAACTTATTTGTTGGATATGTCATATGTCATATATTTGCTGTAAAAATGCTTGGATATAAGAAAAAACAGAAAAAGAGGAAATGTAGCCTCTTTGCCGTCTGTGGCAGACGACAAAGACCTGGATTGTTTGTCGTCGGTGGAGGACGGCAAAGACCTGGGTGAAGTGATGTGCCTGCTGACGTCACAAGACAGATGACAAAGCCTCCCGTTAGCCACCTAACGTGGCTAACGGCCATTTTTTGCTGTCCACCATCTTTGTTGTCTGCCACCGATGGCAAAATGTCTTGCCGTCCCCTGTGGGAAAGCAGACAACAAAGAAGCTCTTTGCCAGAGTTTACAGCACCGGACACGTTTGCCGTCTGCGGCTGACGGTGAAGACCTTTGCCGTCCGCTGACTGGTCATTTGCCATCTGCCATGGTAGACGACAAAACAACTGATTCCTGTAGTGATTGTCAATACAAAATCTAATGCAAGAAATGGCTTGTGAGTAACATGCACGAAGTGATGATGTGGTGCTTGCATGCATAGAGTACAAAAACAATGTGAATTACGACTTGCATGCATGACGTGTTCATGTGCCATAGTTGCATGTCCAGGAAAAGAGCTAGTAGTGGGTTGTACTAGCTATTGAGGAATAGAAGATGTATAAATGGAAGTTGTAGGGAAAGAGATGACATGTATCTCAATTCCTATGAGTAGGGGTTGGAAAAGAAATGTCATTTCACTAGTATAGCTACGTCCTAAACAAACGGTTTAAAACCCTTTCCGCGACGGCATTTGGAACCATCGCCAAGTGAGTGTGGGCGATAGGGGGGTCCTTCCCACAGGACCCAGAAATCATCTGGGATAGGCCCTCCGGGGACCCAGGCTGGGGCCGTGTGCGATCGGGCGAGGCATTGAAACCCAATCATTTCCATAGGTATGTACATCCCACACGGTGAATCCTAGAAATCATTTTCGTAGGTATGTACATCCCACACGATGAATCCCAGAAATCATTTCCCTAGGTATGTACATCCCACACGGTGAATCCTAGAAATCATTTTCGTAGGTATGTACATCCCACACGGTGAATCCCAGAAATCGTTTCCATAGGTACATACACCCCACACGGTGAATCCCAGAAAATCATTTCCGTAGGTATGTACATCCCACACAATTCTTTGTGTGGAAACGTTTGTGCAAGGTGGCCTAACGCAAATAGTTCACTGCCACTACTACAGGATGCTGCTAACGTGACACTACGATCAGAGACCCTTTCACGAAACTGTGTGCGATGCATCAATCACAAACTGGGATGTAAAAAAACTGTCAAAAAAGGTGCAAAACATTTGCAATGGAGGATGCATCAAACACGGTTAAGATTTTAGTTGCGTGTGTGATCCAAGGCATACGGTTCAGTCCAACGAACTGTTTGCGATGAGGAGGAACAAAAGAAACGGGCAGCCTGATGAAGGCGTGTGTGATATAGAGCATACGGTTCAATCGGATGAACTGTTTGTGATTAGGCAACACAAAAGATATAGGCAGCCAGATGAAGGTGTGTGCGATATACAGCATACGGTTCACTCGGATGAACTGTTTGTGATTAGGCAACACAAAAGAAACGGTCGGCCAGATCATGGTGTGTGTGATTGAGGGCATACGCTTCAGAAGGATTAAGTGTTTGTGATTAGGCAACATAATAGAAATGGGTATGCCAGATCAAAGTGTCTACAATTGATGGCATACACTTCACATGGATGAACTGTTTGCGATTAGCCACAACAAACTAAAACAGTTAGATAGATCAACGTGTGTGCACTAGACGGGCACACCCATTCTAATTAAAATAAGCATGCACGATGGTAATAACGAGCACGCACAGTTGTTTGAACAAGACATGTGCTGACATTGCCTATTGCACTACACCCTATGGTGCAAACGACATGTACGCGGCCGAGAAGGCCTACGTGCCCACGTTACGCCTTCCGAGAATAGTGTCACACTTATAACCGTTAGTAAAGTTTGAGCATGCATCCCGTCACAATTTTTTTAGAAGAACAGGGAGGCCGCGTCTGTCACATTCCAAATTGCAAACCTGTTCACACCGATCAAAACCTAAATGGTTTTCCACTTAGGAGCGTATTACTACGCTGTTATAAATACTACTACTCCAAGATGACTGCACATTCCTCCTCAACTCCTCATCCACAAAAAGTCAAAAAGAAACAAGTCATTCATCATCGTTCCCTTGCGTCCACCATGGCCAGCGTGAGTTCTGGGTTGAGAGATTGCGACCAGGGAGAGGCGATCCTGGAAGCGGGAGCATGAGAGATGTCCCGCCTTGTTGCCAAAGCAGCCAACATGTCCCGCCGCACGGTCGTAGTAGCAGAGAGGTCCCGCCGTGCCACCGAAGCAGCACGGAGGACCCGCCGCACCATCGATGCAGCAGACTGGTCCGGCTGCGCCGCGGAAGTAGAAGAGATGTCCCACCGCGCCGCGAATGCAGAAGTGATGTCCTCCCTTGCCACGGTGGCCTGGGAAAATTCCTCACGGGCAGGCCAGGACTCTTACAGGCGCATGCGTGCCCTCGTCCTTAGGCAGATGGATCAGATCTCCAGGTGGGAGAAGTTGCAGGATGACCTGAAAGCCTCATTTGAACAGTCTACCAACGTCATCCGGCAACTAAATGAGAGCAATCCAAAGCTCCGGGCCGAGCGCGACCTGCTGAGGGTGAAGATTGTCGGAAGTGCGGAATAGCAGGAGCAGACCACTGCCTTGTTGAAGAGGACCGACGTCATCGTCGAGAAACTTATGGACGAGCATGCCATGATGTGCATCGAGCGTAGAAGGCTGGTGGAGGAATTCGTGGATGCTCTCAAGCAGTATCTTGAGGACAAGAAAGAGCTCGTCACCGCTCGCCGCAGATACTAGTTCCCGCGGCCTGCAGCAACGCATCAAGAATGTAGAGATCAGCGAGCTAGATCGTTGTCTTCCTTCTTCTTTTGCCCTTGTGTATTTCGGGCGTTACTGCATGTGGCTTTTTTTAATTATGTTTCTAAATATGTAAGACAATTATTATCCACTGTCATCGTGTCGGATCTTACATCAAGATCAGTGCAAAGCTTTCTTTTCAGATTTTCATTTTTCTCTCTTAAATCTCAGTCCAGTGAGACATATAGCCACGCCGTAGAATAGGTGCTCGGGCGCCATTAATGGAGACGTTGGGAAGGAGGTGCGCGTCGGGTAGCAGTCAAAGGGCTCTCCTCCAGATAAGCATGCGCAGGGGTCTGATCGCACACCTCCCGTACTCAAATAGCTACCCCGCACAACACCTCCTAGCCAATAAAAAAGGGGATGCATGGCCGCACGTATTTGGTAAGTCGAACGCCCACGGTTTCAATAATACTTCTATTTCCGATTTGTAACGTGACAACACTTGTTCCAAAATGACTTTGTTGATTGTTAATGTGTGCGCCTTCGCAAATCAGACAGAAAAATTACCACAACATGTTGGTGCCACGTCATGACACCATGCCAAGTTTCACGATTTCCACGCGTGTATTGGAATTATAGGAATTAAAAAACTAAGTTTCTCAATCTTTCCGGCCGAGCCACGACGCCCAGATGTCTGAATTTCACTCCCATCTTTTGCATAGGACCTAGAAATTCACCCAAGGACACACATGTGATTTTTCAAACAACTTTGGTGCACTGGAGCATGTGCTTGTAGTTCAAATTTGAATTATGCACATTAAATGCCCAGAAACTCAATTAATGTATAAAAAGGCAAAACGAGCCTAGAATAATTCCAAAATTTAGCACGGTACTTTTATTTGGTCTAATCTGGCTGTGTAAAAAAAATTAAGACGGGAGAAGGCAGTGTACGAATGTCGTTTCGCACATGGAGGTGACACGTTCCCTCTCAGAACCACGAGCGTTCTCGAGGGAAGCTCCGGTTTGCAAGAAGCTTACACCAAAGCTTGTCCCAATTCGGCCAAAAAAATTAGTGCAGCATGTTGGTGCCATGTCATGAGACCATGCCAAGTTTCATGATTTTCATACGTGTTTTGGACTTACAGGAATTAAAAAACCAATCTTTCCGGCCGAGCCACGATGCCCAGATTTTCGAATTTCACTCCCATCTTTTGCATGGGACCTAGAAATTCACCCAAGGACACACATGTGATTTTTCAAACAGCTTTGGTGCACTGGAGCACATGCTTGCTGTTCAGATTTGAATTATACACATTAAATGCATAGAAACTCAATTAGTGTATAAAAAGGCCAAACGAAAATGGAATAATTCCAAAATTTAGTACGATACTTCTATTTGGTCTAATCTGCCAATGTAAAAAAATTAAGGCGGGAGAAGGCAATGTACATATGTCATTTCGCACACGGAGGTGACATGTTACCTCTTGGAACCACGAGCCTTCTTGAGGGAAGCTCCGGTTTCCAAGAAGCCTACAACAAAGCTTGTCCCAATTCGGCCAAAAAAATTACCGCAGCATGTTGGTGCCATGTCATGGGACCATGCCGAGTTTCATGATTTTTTCAGGCATGTTTTGGAATTACAGGAATTAAAAGACCATATTTCTCAATATTTCCGGCCGAGCCACGATGCCCAGATGTTTGAATTTCACTCCCATCTCTTGCATGGGACCTAGAAATTCAGCCAAGGACACACATGTTATTTTTCTAACAACTTTGGTGCACTGGAGGACGTGCTTGTAGTTCAAATTTGAATTATACACATTAAATGCTCTGAAACACAACTAATGTATAAAAAGGCCAAACGAACACGGAATAATTCCAAAACTTAGCAAGATACTTCTATTTGGTGTAATCTTCTGGTGTAAAAAAATGAAGGCGGGAGAAGGCAGTGTACGTATGTCGTTTTGCACACGGAGGTGAAACGTTCCCTCTCGGAACCACGAGCCTTCTTGAGGGAAGCTCCGGTTTGCAAGAAGCGTACACCAAAGCTTGTCCCAATTCGGCCAAAAGAGTTACCGCAGCATGTTGGTGCCATGTCATGAGACCATGCCAAGTTCCATGATTTTCAGGTGTGTTTTGGAATTACAAGAATTAAAAAAACAAGTTTGTCAATCTTTGTGGCCGAGCCACGACGCCCAGATGTTTGAATTTCACTCCCATCTCTTGCATGCACATGTGAATTTTCAAACAACTTTGGTGCACTGGAGCATGTGCTTGTAGTTCAAATTTGAATTATGCACATTAAATGCCCAGAAACTCAATGAATGTGTAAAAAAGGCGAAACAAGCCCGGAATAGTTCCAAAATTTAGCACGGTACTTCTAGTTGGTCTAATCTGGCTGTGTAAAAAAATTAAGGCAGGAGAAGGTAATGTACGTATGTTGTTTCGCACACGGAGGTGACATGTTCCCTCTTGGAACCACGAGCCTTATTGAGGGAAGCTCCGGTTTGCAAGAAGCTTACACCAAATCTTGTTCCAATTCGGCCAAAAAAGTTACCGCGGCATGTTGGTGCCATGTCATGACACCATGCCAAGTTTAATGATTTTCAGGCATGTTTTGGAATTACAGGAATTAAAAAACCAAGTTTCTCAATCTTTTCGGCCGAGCGACGGCCAGATGTTTGAATTTCACTCCCATCTCTTGAATGCACATGTGCTTTTTCAAACAACTTTGGTACACTTGAGCATGTGCTTGTAGTTCAAATTTGAGTTATGCATATTAAATACCCAGAAACTCAATTAATGTATAAAAAGGCGAAACGAGCCTGGAATAATTCCAAAATTTAGCATGGTACTTTTATTTGGTCTATTCTGGCTGTGTAAAAAAATTAAGACGGGAGAAGGCAGTGTACGTATGTCGTTTCGCACACGAAGGTGACACATTCCCTCTCGGAACCACGAGGCTTCTTGAAGGAAGCTCCGGTTTGCAAGAAGCTTACACCAAAGCTTGTCCCAATTCGGCCAAAAAAATTGCCGCAGCATTTGGTGCCATGTCATGAGACCATGCCAAGTTTCATGATTTTCAGGCGTGTTTTGGAATTACAGGAATTAAAAAATCAATTTTCTCAATTTTTCTGGCCGAGCCAAGACGCCCAGATGTTTGAATTTCACTCCCATCTCTTGCATGGGTCCTAGAAATTCACCCAAGGACACACATGTGATTTTTCAAACAACTTTGGTGCACTGGAGCACGTGCTTGTAGTTCAAATTTGAATTATGCACATTAAATGCGAAGAAACTCAATTAGTGTATAAAAAAGGCCAAACGAACACGGAATAATTCCAAAATTAGCATGATACTTCTATTCGGTCTAATCTGCCTGTGTAAAAAAATTAAGGCGGGAGAAGGCAGTGTACGTATGTTGTTTCACACACGGAGGTGACATGTTCCTTCTCGGAACCATGAGCCTTCTTGAGGGATGCTGCGGTTTGGAAGAAGCCTACACCAAAGCTTGTCCCAATTCGGCCAACAAAATTACAGGAGCATGTTGGTGCCATGTCATGAGACCATGCCAAGTTTCATGATTTTCAGGCATGTTTTGGAATCACAGGAATTAAAAAACTAAGTTTCTCAATCTTTCCGCCCGAGGCACAACGCCCAAATGTTTGAATTTCACTCCCATCTCTTGCATGGGACCTAGAAATTCACCCAAGGACACACATGTGAGTTTTCAAACAACTTTGGTGAACTGGAGCATGTGCTTGTAGTTCAAATTTGAATTATACACATTAACTGCACAGAAACTCAATTAATGTATAAAAAAGGCCAAACGGACACGGAATAATTCCAAAATTTAGCATGATACTTCTATTTGGTCTAATCTGCATGTGTAAAAAATTAAGGCGGGAGAAGGTAGTGTACGTATTTCGTTTCGCACACGGAAGTGACACGTTCCCTCTCGGAACCACGAGCCTACTTGAGGGAAGCTCCGGTTTGCAAGAAGCCTACATCAAAGCTTGTCCCAATTCGGCCAAAAGAATTACCGCAGCATGTTGGTGCCATGTCATGAGACCATACCAAGTTTCATGATTTTCAGGCGTGTTTTGGAATTACAGGAATTAAAAAACCAACTTTCTCAATCTTTCGGGCTGAGCCACGATGCTTAGATGTTTGAATTTCACTCCCATCTCTTGCATGGGACCTAGAAATTCACCCAAGACAGACATGTGATTTTTCAAACAACTTTGGTGCACTGGAGAATGTGATTGTAGTTCAAATTTGAATTATGCACATTAAATGCCCAGAAAGTCAATTAATGTATCAAAGTGCAAATGAACACGGAATAATTCCTAAATTTAGCACGATACTTCTATTTGCTCTAATTTGCCCGTGTAAAAAAATTAAAGCGGGAGAAGGCAATGTACGTATGTCGTTTCGCACATGGAGGTGACACGCTCCCTCACGGAACTAGGAGCCTTCTTGAGGGAAGCTCCGGTTTGCAATAAGCCTACAGCAAAGCTTGTCCCAATTCGGCCAAAAAAATTAGCGCAACATGTTGGTGCCATGTCATGAGACCATGCCAAGTTACATGATTTTCAGCCGTGTTTTGGAATTGCAGGAATTAAAAAACCAAGTTTCTCAATCTTTTCGGCCGAGCCATTCAGATGTTTGAATTTCACTCCCATCTTTTGCATGGGACCTAGAAATTCTCCCAAGGACACACATGTAATTTTTCAAACAACTTTGGCGCACTGGAGCACGTGCTTCTAGTTCTTGAATTATAGACACTAAATGCGCAAAAACTCAATTAATGTATAAAAAGGCCAAATGAACACGGAATAATTCCTAAATTTAGCACGATACTTCTATTTGGTCTAATTTGCCCGTGTAAAAAAATTAAAGCGAGAGAAGGCAGTGTACGTATGTCGTTTCGCACATGGAGGTGACACGTTCCCTCTCGGAACTAGGAGCCTTCTTGAGGGAAGCTCCGGTTTGCAATAAGCCTACATCAAAGCTTGTCCCAATTCGGCCAAAGAAATTACCGCAGCATGTTGGTGCCATGTCATGAGACCATCCCAAGTTTCATGATTTTCAGCCGTGTTTTGGATTTACAGGAATTAATAAGCCAAGTTTCTCAATCTTTCCGGCCAAGCCACGACGCCCAGATGTTTGAATTTCAATCCCATCTCTTGCATAGGACCTAGATTTTCACCCAAAGACACACATGTGATTTTTTTCAAACAACTTTGGTGCATTGGAGCATGTGCTTGTAGTTCAAATTAGAATTATGCACACTAAATGCCCAGAAACTCAATTGATATATAAAAAAGGCCAAACAAACCCGGAATAATTTCAAATTTTAGCATGATACTTCAATTTGGTCTAATCTGCCAGTGTACAAAAAATTAAGGCGGGAGAAGGCAGGGTATGTTGTTTCACACACAGAGGTAACACGTTCCCTCTCGGAACCAGGAGCCTTCTTGAGGGAAGCTCCGGTTTGCAAGAAGCATACACCAAAGGATGTCCCAATTCGGCCAAAAAGTTACTACAGCATGTTGGTGCCATGTCATGACACCATGCCAAGTTTCATGATTTTCAGCCACGTTTTGGATTTACAGGAATTAGAAAACCAAGTTTCTCAATCATTCCGGCCGAGTCACGACACCTAGATGCTTGAATTTTATTCCATTTCTTGCATAGGACCTATAAATTCACCCAAAGACACACTTGTGATTTTTCAGCAAACTTTGGTGCATTGGAGCATGTGCTTGTACTTTAATTTTGAATTATGCACATTAAATGCATAGAAACTCAATTAATGTATAAAAAGGCCAAATGAACACGAAATAATTCCAAATTTTAGCACAATACTTCTATTTGGTCTAATCTGCCTGTGTAAAAGAATTAAGGTGGGAGAAGGCAGTGTACGTATGTCGTTTCGCACATGGAGGAGACACGTTCCCTCTCGGAACCACAAGCCTTCTTGAGCGAAGCTCCGATTTGCAAGAAGCTTACACCAAAGCTTGTGTCAATTCGGCCAAAAGAATTACCGCAGCATGTTGGTGCCATGTCATGAGACCATACCAAGTTTCATGATTTTCAGGCGTGTTTTGGAATTACAGGAATTAAAAAACCAACTTTCTCAATCTTTCGGGCTGAGCCATGATGCTTAGATGTTTGAATTTCACTCCCATCTCTTGCATGGGACCTAGAAATTCACCCAAGACAGACATGTGATTTTTCAAACAACTTTGGTGCACTGGAGAATGTGATTGTAGTTCAAATTTGAATTATGCACATTAAATGCCCAGAAAGTCAATTAATGTATCAAAGGGCAAATGAACACGGAATAATTCCTAAATTTAGCATGATACTTCTATTTGCTCTAATTTTCCCGTGTAAAAAAATTAAAGCGGGAGAAGGCAGTGTACGTATGTCGTTTCGCACACGGAGGTGACACGCTCCCTCTCGGAACTAGGAGCCTTCTTGAGGGAAGCTCCGGTTTGCAATAAGCCTACAGCAAAGCTTGTCCCAATTCGGCCAAAAAAATTAGCGCAGCATGTTGGTGCCATGTCATGAGACCATGCCAAGTTACATGATTTTCAGCCGTGTTTTGGAATTGCAGGAATTAAAAAACCAAGTTTCTCAATCTTTTCGGCCGAGCCATTCAGATGTTTGAATTTCACTCCCATCTCTTGCATGGGACCTAGAAATTCTCCCAAGGACACACATGTAATTTTTCAAACAACTTTGGCGCACTGGAGCACGTGCTTCTAGTTCTTGAATTATAGACACTAAATGCGCAAAAACTCAATTAATGTATAAAAAAGGCCAAATGAACATGGAATAATTCCTAAATTTAGCACGATACTTCTATTTGGTCTAATTTGCCCGTGTAAAAAAATTAAAGCGAGAAAAGGCAGTGTACGTATGTTGTTTCGCACACGGAGGTGACACGTTCCCTCTCGGAACTAGGAGCCTTTTTGAGGGAAGCTCCGGTTTGCAATAAGCCTACATCAAAGCTTGTCCCAATTCGGCCAAAAGAAATTACCGCAGCATGTTGGTGCCATGTCATGAGACCATCCCAAGTTTCATGATTTTCAGCCGTGTTTTGGATTTACAGGAATTAATAAGCCAAGTTTCTCAATCTTTCCGGCCAAGCCACGACGCCCAGATGTTTGAATTTCAATCCCATCTCTTGCATAGGACCTAGATTTTCACCCAAAGACACACATGTGATTTTTTTCAAACAACTTTGGTGCATTGGAGCATGTGCTTGTAGTTCAAATTAGAATTTTGCACACCAAATGCCCAGAAACTCAATTGATATATAAAAAAGGCCAAACAAACCCGGAATAATTTCAAATTTTAGCATGATACTTCAATTTGGTCTAATCTGCCAGTGTACAAAAAATTAAGGCGGGAGAAGGCAGGGTATGTTGTTTCGCACACAGAGGTAACACGTTCCCTCTCGGAACCAGGAGCCTTCTTGAGGGAAGCTCCGGTTTGCAAGAAGCATACACCAAAGGTTGTCCCAATTCGGCCAAAAAGTTACTACAGCATGTTGGTGCCATGTCATGACACCATGCCAAGTTTCATGATTTCCAGCCACGTTTTGGATTTACATGAATGAGAAAACCAAGTTTCTCAATCATTCCGGCCGAGCCACGACACCTAGATGCTTGAATTTTATTCCATTTCTTGCATAGGACCTATAAATTCACCCAAAGACACACTTGTGATTTTTCAGCAAACTTTAGTGCATTGGAGCATGTGCTTGTACTTTAATTTTGAATTATGCACATTAAATTCATAGAAAATCAATTAATGTATAAAAAGGCCAAATGAACACGAAATAATTCCAAATTTTAGCACAATACTTCTATTTGGTCTAATCTACCTGTGTAAAAGAATTAAGGCGGGAGAAGGCAGTGTACGTATGTCGTTTCGCACATGGAGGAGACACGTTCCCTCTCGGAACCACGAGCCTTCTTGAGCGAAGCTCCGATTTGCAAGAAGCTTACACCAAAGCTTGTTCCAATTCGGCCAAAAAAATTACCGCAGCATGGTTGTGCCATGTCATGACACCATGCCAAGTTTCATGATTTTCAGGCATGTTTTGGAATTACAGGAATTAAAAAACCAAGGTTCTCAATCTTTCCGGACGAGCCACGACGCCCAGATGTTTGAATTTCAATCCCATCTCTTGCATAGGACCTAGATTTTCACCTAAAGACACACATGTGATTTTTTCAAACAACTTTGGTGCATTGGAGCATGTGCTTGTAGTTCATATTTGAACTATGCACACTAAATGACCCAAAACTCAATTGATATATAAAAAAGCCAAACGAACCCGGAATAATTTCAAAATTTAGCATGATACTTCAATCTGGTCTAATCTGCCAGTGTACAAAAAATTAAGGCGGGAGAAGGCAGGGTATGTTGTTTCGCACACAGAGGTAACACGTTCCCTCTCGGAACCAGGAGCCTTCTTGAGGGAAGCTCCGGTTTGCAAGAAGCATACACCAAAGGTTGTCCCAATTCGGCCAAAAAGTTACTACAGCATGTTGGTGCCATGTCATGACACCATGCCAAGTTTCATGATTTCCAGCCACGTTTTGGATTTACATGAATGAGAAAACCAAGTTTCTCAATCATTCCGGCCGAGCCACGACACCTAGATGCTTGAATTTTATTCCATTTCTTGCATAGGACCTATAAATTCACCCAAAGACACACTTGTGATTTTTCAGCAAACTTTAGTGCATTGGAGCATGTGCTTGTACTTTAATTTTGAATTATGCACATTAAATTCATAGAAAATCAATTAATGTATAAAAAGGCCAAATGAACACGAAATAATTCCAAATTTTAGCACAATACTTCTATTTGGTCTAATCTACCTGTGTAAAAGAATTAAGGCGGGAGAAGGCAGTGTACGTATGTCGTTTCGCACATGGAGGAGACACGTTCCCTCTCGGAACCACGAGCCTTCTTGAGCGAAGCTCCGATTTGCAAGAAGCTTACACCAAAGCTTGTTCCAATTCGGCCAAAAAAATTACCGCAGCATGGTTGTGCCATGTCATGACACCATGCCAAGTTTCATGATTTTCAGGCATGTTTTGGAATTACAGGAATTAAAAAACCAAGGTTCTCAATCTTTCCGGACGAGCCACGACGCCCAGATGTTTGAATTTCAATCCCATCTCTTGCATAGGACCTAGATTTTCACCTAAAGACACACATGTGATTTTTTCAAACAACTTTGGTGCATTGGAGCATGTGCTTGTAGTTCATATTTGAACTATGCACACTAAATGACCCAAAACTCAATTGATATATAAAAAAGCCAAACGAACCCGGAATAATTTCAAAATTTAGCATGATACTTCAATCTGGTCTAATCTGCCAGTGTACAAAAAATTAAGGCGGGAGAAGGCAGGGTATGTTGTTTCGCACACAGAGGTAACACGTTCCCTCTCGGAACCAGGAGCCTTCTTGAGGGAAGCTCCGGTTTGCAAGAAGCATACACCAAAGGTTGTCCCAATTCGGCCAAAAAGTTACTACAGCATGTTGGTGCCATGTCATGACACCATGCCAAGTTTCATGATTTTCAGCCACGTTTTGGATTTACAGGAATTAGAAAACCAAGTTTCTCAATCATTCCGGCCGAGCCACGACACCTAGATGCTTGAATTTTATTCCATTTCTTTTATAGGACCTATAAATTCACCCAAAGACACACTTGTGATTTTTCAGCAAACTTTGGTGCATTGGAGCATGTGCTTGTACTTTAATTTTGAATTATGCACATTAAATGCATAGAAACTCAATTAATGTATAAAAAGGCCAAATGAACACAAAATAATTCCAAATTTTAGCACAATACTTCTATTTGGTCTAATCTGCCTGTGTAAAAAAATTAAGGCGGGAGAAGGCAGTGTACGTATGTCGTTTCGCACATGGAGGAGACACGTTCCCTCTCGGAACCATGAGCCTTCTTGAGCGAAGCTCCGATTTGCAAGAAGCTTACACCAAAGCTTGTTCCAATTTGGCCAAAAAAATTACCGCAGCATGGTTGTGCCATGTCATGACACCATGCCAAGTTTCATGATTTTCAGGCATGTTTTGGAATTACAGGAATTGAAAAACCAAGGTTCTCAATCTTTCCGGCCGAGCCACGACGCCCAGATGTTTGAATCTCAATCCCATCTCTTGCATAGGACCTAGATTTTCACCTAAAGACACACATGTGATTTTTTCAAACAACTTTGGTGCATTGGAGCATGTGCTTGTAGTTCAAATTTGAACTATGCACACTAAATGCCTAGAAACTCAATTGATATATAAAAAAGCCAAACGAACCCGGAATAAGTTCAAAATTTAGCATGATACTTCAATCTGGTCTAATCTGCCAGTGTACAAAAAATTAAGGCGGGAGAATGCAGGGTATGTTGTTTCGCACACAGAGGTAACACGTTCCCTCTCTGAACCAGGAGCCTTCTTGAGGGAAGCTTCGGTTTGCAAGAAGCATACACCAAAGTTTGTCCCAATTCGGCCAAGAAAATTACTACAGCATGTTGGTGCCATGTCATGACACCATGCCAAGTTTCATGATTTTCAGCCATGTTTTGGTTTTACAGGAATTAAAAAAGCAAGTTTCTCAATCATTCCGGCCGAGCCACGACACCCAGATGCTTGAATTTTATTCCATTTCTTGCATAGGACCTATAAATTCACCCAAAGACACACTTGTGATTTTTCAGCAAACTTTGGTGCATTGGAGCATGTGCTTGTACTTTAATTTTGAATTATGCACATTAAATGCATAAAAACTCATTTAATGTATAAAAAGGCCAAACGAACACGGAATAATTCCAAATTTTAGCACGATACTTCTATTTGGTCTAATCTGCCTGTGTAAAAAAATTAAGGCGGGAGAAGGCAGTGTACGTATGTCGTTTCGCACATGGAGGAGACGCGTTCCCTCTCGGAACCACGAGCCTTCTTGAGCGAAGCTCCAGTTTGTAAGAAGCTTACACCGAAGCTTGTTCCAATTCAGCCAAAAAAATTACCGCAACATGGTTGTGCCATGTCATGACACCATGCCAAGTTTCATGATTTTCAGGCATGTTTTGGAATTACAGGAATTTAAAAACCAAGTTTCTCAATCTTTCCGACCAAGCCACGACGCCCAGATGTTTGAATTTCACTCCCATCTCTTGCATGCACATGTGATTTTTCAATCAACTTTGGTGCACTGGAGCATGTGCTTGTAGTTCAACTTTGAATTATGCGCATTAAATGCCCAGAAACTCAATTAATGTATAAAAAAGGCGAAATGAACCAGGAATAATTCCAAAAATTAGCATGGTACTTCTATTTGGTCTAATCTGGCTGTGTAAAAAAATTAAGGCGGGAGAAGGCAGTGTACATATGTCGTTTCACACAAGGAGGTGACACGTTCTGTCGCGGAACTGTCACGGCAGATGTCCTAGTGTGAGGACTTAGTCGTGAGGCAAACACATCTATGTGGTAGCTTGAGAGGGGTTGAGGGGAATCGAGAGACGCAACACAAGACAAGGATTTAGACAGCTTTGGGGCCTAGGAAACATCGTCCGGTAACAACCCTACATGCTGTTTGTGGCTAGGTCTCATTATGAACATGAAGGAGTCGTTGTAAACCGGCTCTCCCAGTTATGTCTAGCCCTAAGATTATTTCCCCCCCCCTCTTGGGGTGCCCTTCCCCTTCTTATATATGTTGAAGGGGCGGGTTACATATAGAGTCCAACTCGGATTAAGACTTAAACTATTCTGACTTCTCTTCATGGGCTTCTTAATGTCTTGGGCTTCATAATGTCTCGGGCTTCATAACCCCTGGCAACCAATTTATCACTATTTGTCGGGTTATGACTGGTGCCGGTTTATGACGGTCTGCCGGTTTAGGATTGTCTTAACACTTGTCGGGTTATCATCTGACTTAACACCTGCCAGGTTATCATCTGACTTAACACCTGCCGAGTTATCATTTGACTTAACACCTGCCGGGTTATTATCTGACTTAACACCTGCCGGGTTATTATCTGACTTAACACTTGTCGGTTTACCAAGCCCCGCCAGGTAATAACTCTGGCCGGGTCATATCGCAGGGTATATCCCCGACATTAGCCCCCAGTTTAATTTGGATTTATCCATGTTAAACTGATCCTGATCATCCTTTGTCATTTCCTTCTTCTAGAAAATCCGGGTCAATAGGCCAGCTTCATAATCAATTTGCTGACATTGGTTTGTCACAAAAAAATATTATGAATAATAATTCATTTGACTCAGCTCCTAATGCTTAACAAAAATATTGGTCCTTGAAATACTCATCTGATCTTCAACCGGTTTAAGGATATGGAACTCACCAGTTTATCATTGCCAAAAACTCCCGGTTTATAAATATTGATGGCACCGAGTCATAATTGTAGTTAACATCAAGCTTGAAAATATTCCTCTTATATGCCTATCACTTGTAGCCCCCAAGTCTTAAGAAGGTAGCATAGCAACAACTTAAGACTTTCTTCAAATATAAATGTCACAAGCTTGAAGAAATCCAGGTTGTTCATCTCAACCATTACTCATAAACTTAGTATTCCACATATGTAGCCCCCAAGTTCGGAGTTGTCATGCTTGCAGCAACCTGGGACTTGTAATTGCGTGATGCTCATAAAAACTTTAACCAGTGTAGCCCCCAAGGGTCGGGTCATTATGCAAATAATGAGCAGGGACTTTGAAAATATGATCATGTAGATTTTAACAGCAATGTGTAGCCTCCAAGGGCCGGCTCATTACGATGTGATGAGTCGGGTCTTCAATAAGGTGAGCAAACAATGACTTTGCATTAGCCCCCAAGTGTCATGGTGCATGCTTGCAGTGACATGAGACTTGTATATTTGATGTAATCCCAACTTGAATAATGTAGCCCCCAAGTGCCGGGTCGTAAGCCTGCAGCGACTCTGGACTATTCCTTCCATTATAGAATAAATTATATCCATCGCGCTGAAGCGACTTCGAAAACCTGAACCATAATATTGGTTATTGATAACCATGATAAAAATCCAGCCATGTTGGCTATTTAAAGATTTGAATACTATAACCTGGTTTGAAAACCGATTCCTGCCATATAAACCGGTATATGCTATGATGATGTAATGATGATGCAATAGATGATGATATATGTGTATGATCAAGAGGGTTTAAGCTATGGTTCAGATATGACCAGAGCCCCCAAGTAGTCATAATTATGGCATTGCACCGATCAAGAAGTGTAGCTATGGTTCGGATATGACCAGAGCCCCCAAGTGATTTCCCTGGTGGCCTTATGCCTATCAAGAGGTGTAGCTATGGTTCGGATCTGACAAAGCCCCCAAATGATTTCCCTGGTGGCCCTTATGCCTATCAAGAGGTGTGACTATGGTTCGAACATAGCCCCCAAGTGATATTGTGACCTGTGCTCAAGGGATACCCATGTTTAAGCTGTGCTGTGCAGCAGACTCTCTTTGTCCCCTTATGATAATATTGGCTTGATAGCCGGATTATCGAAGTAACCAGAGCTGTGCTCTTATGATAATATTGGCTTGATAGCCGGAATCAAGAGGGTAGTAACGCTATCTTCTCTTTGGTGAATACACCTATGTTTGAACTGGAAGCCCCCAAATGATATTGTGAGATGTGCTCAAGGGGCACCTATGTTGAGCTGTGCTCTTACAACAGACTCTCTTTGGTCCCTTTAATTTTTCCTGAGAACTCAAACTTGCGAGAATTATTCTTCTGAACCGGAAATTCTTAAACCGGATATTGAGAGCTTCAAAGCTTTGTGGGAGACAACTTTCCCTTGAACCGGAATTTAAACCGGAATCCTTCTTTTTAAGCCAGAAATTTTCTGACGGCCCTTAAATTTTCACCAATATGGCGGTTTAGGGTCCTGTATTAGATAACTTTGCAAGCAGGAGTAATTGCTCCTTTAAAGAAAGCAATATATAATATAAAAATTTACTAGATGAATTTCACCTGATATATTAAGGCCAGAAATTATCCACCATGGAATTGATCATCACCATGGTGAAGGTATGTATCCATCGAGCATCAGGGTATGAACAAGCACTAGTGCAAACGTGATGTTGGCGCGCACCCCTTATGCGACACCTTTTTTGTAATAAATAATGGTCATGCGGAAAATATTATAGACCAGAGTAATTGTACTTTTATAAAAACAATATATGCCAATAAAATAAATTTGGATGGACATCACTTGTTCGGATAATCGATGATCCACAAGTGCCATCCGTAGATAACTTTTTCAATACAATTGATCCTTGTATGCTCTTGGGACATGGTCCACGGTCTCGGTCCTTGCGCAAGAGTGATATCCACACACTCCAATTGACATGAGACTTTATCAAGTGGACCAGAAAAACTCCCAAGTCCGTTGTTTCTTTGACTGATCTGCTTCTGCCTTTCCTTTTCTGAAAAACAACTTGATCTGGCGGCGGGTCACTTGGCAACTGTAGCGGCGGCGGTGAGGCGATTTTGTAGAAGGGTGCCGGGCGGAACAGCTCGCGGCCATGGTCGGTTCAATGCGGGAGGCGGCTTGTGCTTCGGAACGACGCGTGGCCATGGTGACTTGGAGGTGACAGCTCAGGGGCGCCGGTTTAAGACAGCAAGGCCGGCTCAAAGCTGTTGAAATGGCAGCGGAGGCCGGGGAGGCAGGGCCGACTTGCAGCAGGAGTAAACCGGCAATGGCAAGATGGCTCAAGGCCATGCAGGTCGCAGACGAAGTGGACGACCGGTCGGGGCACGCTCCAATCGCAAGGAGATAAGCCGGAAAGATGAGTTGTTGCTGTCGCAAGGTGATAAACCGGTGATGTTGACTACTACAAAGGATGCGTCCTCGAATCCGTGTAGATGATATTGGGCCCCGAGCAACAGGGCAAGTTGACGGGGCGGCAGGCCGTCTCAAGAACAGCTGCGGCCATGCGGCAGCGAAAAACGGAGTCCGGTGAGGGGATGCCACGGTGGATCCCAGCGATTTGTGGCGGTTCAGCCCCGATGGCTCTATGCGGCCATGGGTGTGAGCCTGCTGATGGGCGGTTTCGAGTGGAAACAAGGCCACGGCGGCGGCCGCCCGCAGTAGGAGCAGGAGGGGGCGTGTCGTGGGCACCCGCGGGATGCGGGGCGGACAGAGCCAGCTCCGATGGCGGGTCAATAGGCCATGTAGGCTACTCGGAGTAGAAGACGGCGACTTCAGCGACGCGGTCGGAACTGGAGCGGGTCGTAGCCGGAGCAGGTGGTAGCTTGCGGATGCCGCGGTTACTCAAAATAGCAGCAGAAGTGGGCGGTTCGTCCAGTTTGCAGGTGATGGCCGGGGCACGAGCATGACCCACCGGTGTGATGAAGTGGCGGAGGCCCGCACGCGGGGCGTGGAACCTACAGTAGTCGAGGCGGCCCAGGCAAGGCCGACGGTTTACCAGGGCAATAGTGGTGCCTTAAACATGGCGTGGCACAGACGGCGGGTCGCAAAGCAGGGGGAGTGGCGGGTCAACGTCTGGCGGTTTGACAGAAGCAGGGCGCAGAGACCGGCTCTAAGGCGGCTCGTCAGAAGTTGGAGCGGCCCATAGTATACCATTGATGCCACAGCCACGACGGCGCAGGGGTTCGGCGGCTCGGATCAGCGACTGCTCGACCGGCTAGGAGGGGCCATGGTAGCGGACGCACACCCGGCAAGATGAGGCCGCGACACCGGGTTTTGGCGGTGAAGGCAACAACTCTTGGCACGGTGGCCCGACGTTGGTTGATGTTGATTAAACTCTCCTGCGGGGGGCTTAGCCGCCGTTTGAACACTGAATCCAACTGCATAGCCTTCAGTTAGCCAGGTACAGTGCCAGCTTGGTTAGAATAGCAGCAAGCATGGCCATAGCAGCAGTGGAACTGCATTGGCTATGCAAGGCGGAGATGGGTCAGCATGGCGGTTCCACACGGCTATGGTTGGCGATTTAGTTCTCCGGTGAAACGGTGCGGGTCGAAGGCGAGGTCGTGACGCAGCGGAGACGGTGTCTTGGATCAGGTAACTCAAGCGGCAGGTCACCGCGACAAAATCAACTGGTTGGCCGGGGCGATTTGATGACAGAGGAAAACATACGAAGCCCCACCGGAGGCAGCTGAGGCCTGTCTCTAGAGTGGAGAGGCACTCGCGAGGTGCGGCCGCAGCGACGGAGCCGCGCCCATCCCCACTTCCGAGTCGTCTCTAGTTGGATCAATCCACGTCCGAGTTGTGGTCTTCCCCTTTCTTTTTTTAATACGCTGAGCAATCCGGTTTAGATCCGTTTATTCTTCTATGTATAGCAACCTTTGCCACCAGTACCTCGGTGAACATGGGATCTGATGGAAAAAACAAAGACCGGACAAATACCCTGTACTAGTGCCTCCACACGTCATAGTGGATAATGGTGTAGCACTTGATGACTTGATTTTGGTCTTCACGCACAAAGCAGTAGCGGTAGATTGATGTTTGCCTCGGGACTTGATGCCCTCGTGAGTGGTAGCCACTATGGATGATACATACAGAAAAATAGTTGCAACGCGGCGGAACAGCAGGGACGGGTGATAAACCGGGTGTGGCAAACCACCTCGAGTAGTAACGTAGCAGACAAACCACCTCGTGCAGCTCGGACTCGGCGGATTGAGAGGACGTGACGGCGATGCAAACAGCCTCAAATTTTGTTTAATGTTTAAACCTCACATATCATAAATCTGGTCTAACAAACTTGAAACTGATGCCGATCCTTTCAAACCGGATCTTTTTCATCCGAAAAATTGCAAGCTCTGCGATCCCTATGAAAGATCCCTCCAAGAACTCAACACCACCCTACGCAGGCCCCACGGTGGGCGCCAACTGTCATGGAATTGTCACGGCAGATGTCCTAGTGTGAGGACATAGTCGTGAGGCCAATGCATCTATGTGGTAGCTTGAGAGGGGTTGAGCAGAATCAAGAGAAGCAACACAAGACAAGGGTTTGGATAGCTTCGGGCCCCGGGAAACATCATCCGGTAACAACCCTACATGCTGTTTGTGGCTAGGTCTCATTATCATCACGAAGGAGTCGCCGTAAACCGGCTCTCCCAGTTATGTCTAGCCTTAAGATTATTCCCCCCCCCCCTCTTGGGGTGCCCTGCCCCTCCTTATATATGTTGAAGGGCCGGTTACATGTAGAGTCCAACTCGGATAAAGACTTAAACTATTCTGACTTCTCTTCATGGGCTTCTTAACGTCTTGGGCTTCATAACGTCTTGGGCTTCATGACCCCTCGCAACCAAGTTATCACTGTCTGCCGGGTTATGACTGGTGCCGGCTTATGATTGTCTTAACACCTGACAGGTTATCATCTGACTTAACACCTGTCGAGTTATCATCTGACTTAACACCTGCCGGGTTATCATCTGACTTAACACCTGCCAAGTTATTATCTGACTTAACACCTGCCGCGTTATTGTCTGACTTAACACTTGCCGGTTTACCAAGTCCCAGCCGGGTTATAACTCCGTTCGGGTCATACCTCGGGGTATATCCCCGACATTATCATCAAAGCTTGTCCCAATTCGGCCAAAAAAATTACAGCAGCATGTTGGTGCCATGTCATGAGACCATGCCAAGTTTCATGATTTTCAGGCGTGTTTTGGAATTACAGGAATTAAAAAACCAAGTTTCTCAATTTTTCCGTCCGAGCCACGATGCCCAGATGTTTGAATTTCACTCCCATCTCTTGCATGGGACCTAGAAATTCACGGAAGGACATACATATGATTTTTCAAACAACTTTGGTGCACTGGAGCACGTGCTTGTAGTTCAAATTTGAATTATACAAATTATATGCGCAGAAACTCAATTAATGTAAAAAGGCCAAACAAACACGAAATAATTCCAAAATTTAGCACGGTACTTCTATTTGGTGTAATCTGCCTGTGTAAAAAAATTAAGGCGGGAGAAGGCATTGTACGTATGTCGTTCCACACACAAAGGTGACACGTTCCCTCTTGGAACAGCGAGCCTTCTTGAGGGAAGCTCCGGTTTGCAAGAAGCCTACACCAAAGCTTGTCCCAATTCGGCCAAAAAAATTACCGCAGCATGTTCAGGCGTATTTTGGAATTACAGGAATTAAAAAATAAAGTTTCTCAATCTTTCCGCCCGAGCCATGATGCCCAGATGTTTGAATTTCACTCCCATTTCTTGCACGGGACTTAGAGATTCACCCAAGGATACACATGTGATTTTTCAAAAAAAATTTGTGAACTGGAGCACGTGCTTGTAGTTCAAATTTGAATTATACAAATTAAATGCACAGAAACTCAATTAATGTATAAAAAGGCCAAACGAACACAGAATAATTCCAAATTCAGAACGATACTTCTATTTGGTCTAATCTGCGTGTGTAAATCAATTAAGGCGGGAGAAGGCAGTGTACGTATGTCATTTCGCACACGGAGGTGACATGTTCCCTCTTGGAACTAGGAGCCTTCTTGAGGGAAGCTCCGGTTTGCAATAAACCTACACAAAACCTTGTCCCAATTCGGCCAAATAAATTACCGCAGCATGTTGTTGCCATGTCATGAGACCATGCCAAGTTTCATGATTTTCAGGCGTGTTTTGGATTTACAGGAATTAATAAACCAAGTTTCTTAATCTTTCCGGCCAAGCCACGATGCCAAGATGTTTGACTTTCAGTCCCATCTCTTGCTTTCACCCAAAGACACACATGTGATTTTTTGAAACAACTTTGGTGCATTGGAGCACGTGCTTGTAGTTCAAATTTGAATTATGCACACTAAATGCTCATAAACTCAATTAATATATAAAAAAGGCCAAACAAACCCGGAATAATTCCAAAATTTAGCACGATAATTCTATTTGGTCTAATCTGCCAGTGTACAAAAATTAGGGTGGGAGAAGGCAGTGTACGTATGTCGTTTCGCACACGGAGGTAACACGTTCCCTCTTTGGACCAGGAGCCTTCTTGAGGGAAGCTCTAGTTTGCAAGAAGCATGCACCAAAGCTTGTCCCAATTTGGCATAAAAATTACTTCAGCATGTTGGTGCCATGTCATGACACCATGCCAAGTTTCATGATTTTCTGTCGTGTTTTGGATTTACAGGAATTAAAAAACCAAGTTTCTCAATCATTCCGGCCGAGCTACGACACCCAGATGTTTGAATTGTATTCCCATTTCTTGCACAGGACCTAGAAAGTCACCCAAAGACACACATGTGATTTTTTAGCAAACTTTGGTGCATTGGAGCATGTGCTTGTAGTTCAAATTTGAATTATGCACATTAAATGCATAGAAACTCAATTAATGTATAAAAAGGCCAAAGAAACACGGAATAATCCCAAAATTTAATACGATACTTCTATTTAGTCTAATCTGCCTGTGTAAAAAAATTAACGTGGGAGAAGGCAGTGTACGTATGTCGTTTCGCACGTGAAGGAGACACGTTCTCTCTCGGAACCAGAAGCCTTCTTGACGGAAGCTCCGGTTTGCAAGAAGCCTACACCAAAGCTTGACCCAATTCGGCCAAAAAAATACCGCAACATGTTGGTTCCATGTCATGACACCATTCCTAGTTTCACGATTTTCAGACGTGTTTTGAAATTACAGGAATTAAAAAACCAAGTTTATCAATCTTTTCGGCTGAGCCACGACGCCTAGATGTTTGAATTTCACTCCCATCTCTTGCATGGGACCTAGAAATTCACCCAAGGACACACAAGTAATTTTTCAAACAACTTTGGTGCACTGGAGCACATGCTTGTAGTTCAATTTTGATTTATAGACATTAAATGCGCAGAAACTCAAGTAATGTATAAAAAAGGCCAAACGAACACGGAATAATTCCAAATTTTAGCACGATACTTCTATTTGGTCTAATCTGCCTGTGTAAAAAAATAAGGCGCAAGAAGGCAATGTACGTATGTCGTTTCGCACACGGAGGTTGTGACACTCCAAAAAAATTTATTTGGTTTTCAACAAATTCTTTGTTTGATTTGAAGGAGGCTATTCAAAATCTTTTAAAAAGACTCTCCTTCTCAAATATTTTCTCTTATGTTAAAATCTATTTATTTTGGTTCATCCTCAACCTTGATGTTTGGCTTTGAAAGCCTTTCATGGGTGTTGACACATCACAATTTATTTTTGAAGGTTTTTCAATTAAAAAGAAATCCTATGGGTTTTTGTTCTATTTTTTTCAAACCACTCGCTATTGCCATGCCCCATGTTTAAAAATTTCTCCCAAAACCTCTCCCTCCACTTTGGGCCAAGTCAAATATCCAATCCTAGCAAGTCCAACCCCATTCTTGATTTTTATTCCATCTATTTTATCCCCAAAACCATTTCTGCCTTTTATTTGGAACCTAGGTGAGTTACAAAGGAAGTACCTGAATTCTTTTGATTTTTGATCCCAAACCAACTCCTCTGACTAGTCCTTAGCACCCCCAACCTAGATCCATCAAGATCCACTCTTCCACAGTTCAAAAATTTCAAGTTTTTCTCACTGCAAGTTTGGACCAGATTTACCATTTTTGGTGAAATTCAATATTTCTCGTCTCCAAAAATTCTGGGATAAATCAGGCAGCCGCCAGGTGCATTGAGTGGTCACCTCACCAAAGATCAGCTCCAGAAAATTTCCCCACATGCCAAAATCATTTCATCAAACACCTGGCGTGCACTGTTGCTGTTCAAATTCAGAAAATTTCAGACTTTCAGAGCTGCAGTTGCGTTGTCAGTGTCGTTTTCTTCAGAGCACGGCGTCGATCTCGCCAGTAACTGCAGTGGTGCCTTGCTCCCTATTTCCCCTCCTTATCCAGAGCGCCGCATGGTCATTTGGACGGGCATGATCGTCGGTGGTGACGTGTCCCGCCGACGCCGGCAGCTTCTGCAGTGCCAGAGCCACCCGTGGCGGCTAGCAGGGATCAGCTCCAGCTTTCGGCGTCGTCCAGCACCGCCCAAGTCACCCGAGGCCTCCACGTGGCCGTCTACTTGCCTGCGCATGCTGCGGCACCGTCGCCGTGGCCTGAGCAGCGCAGAGCGTGCTCCCTGCCTCCGACGAGCTCCGTGCACCGTTCCGTTCAGAACTTGGAGTATCAACCAAGGCAGGCCAAGCTTAGCACCGGAATGGAACCATTAGGCCCTCATGGTGATGCCTAGCCCCCTAAACCACCTGACCGACCTCTGCCCCGCCGTAATTGTAACCGGAGTTATCCCGTTCGCGGCCACCGCCTCGGATCAGCTATAAAAGGAGCCCTCGGTCTCGTTCTCGACCCCGCACCACACCTCCACCGCACCAGAGCCCCGCCTAGCCGCTAGGAGGACCCCGAGGCGGTCTCCTTCCCCGACTCCGGCCGCCCCGATCCACCTCGGGCTCCGGCTCGATCCACTCAGGTGAGGCCATCCCCGCCTCCCAAACCGCGTCAGCAGCCCTCTGGTGCACCCAGTACTCTAACCCGAGCCTCAATTCAACCTTTGCAGCCCTCCCCGACGAGATCCACCGATGCCCGAACCACCGCCCGCCGGAGTTGAAGCCACCGTCAACATGGTGCTCGCCGACGACCAACTCTACCACCCACAGGTGCGGAAGGACCCAAGGAACCCGTAGGTACCCTCCTTTCTCCCTACCTCGCCGTGGATCGCCGTCGGCGACCACCGCGGCCTTCAGGCGCCGGCGACTCTGTTTCAGCGTTTAAACCTGATGGGTGGGACCCCCTGTCAGCCTTTTCTTCTTTTTGAACCGTTTTATGAAAACGCCTTCGGGCAAAGTACGTGTTCCCTCCAGGTTGGCGTATTTTCAAACGAAGCGTTTTCTGTTTTTCTAAGCTAGCCCCTGGAAACTTTCTGTTTCATCACAGATAAGTCCCTAGACTAAAACTTTCATAACGTTTAAACAGAAAAAGATTTTTGATTGATTCTTTTTCTGTCATCTTTATTTTTCTGTCTAGTTTTTTATCAGATTTATTTGAAAAATATTTGGAACACTTTTTGTGCACACACGGTATTTACATTAGTGTGTATTTTCTTTATACCGTAGATACCAGAGGAGGTGACGGAACCGCGACCTTCACCGAGCTAGACTCCGACTACTCCGAACCAGGCAAGCATGTTTGAACCTTTGATATGATGAGTGTTTTGCATGTTTGCATTGAGTAGTTAGTTCATGGCATGTTTATATGCATAATAGTAAGTGTTATATTGCATGCGAAGCTGATGCAAGTGAGCTTCGAAACTCCATATGTTATTTGATGTGAGTTTACATGATCATGTGGTGACATGAGAGGTGGCAAGATGGCACTGTTGAAGCATGCCAGTCTTATGCCAAACCATTTAACTCCAGTGTCAACGTGGATCAAGTCACGTTACCATCCATTTCTTTTTGTGCTACCACATGTTTTCTGCAAAGCATATGGTTTAGTAAGTTGCAAACCGCTTTCCTCGTACACACCAAATAGAGAGGCCGTGATGAGGGTTCCATGGCCCTGGATTAAAGCCAGTCATCTGGTCAGGGGGCATGGGTGTTTCCGGTTGGGACTGAGAGGAGGGCACCCCTTAGAGCGCGCGAATATAAATTTGATCCAATGCTATTTGAGGTTGTGGCCTCCCCGTCTCAAAGTTTTCTTGAACGTTGCCTAGGGTGATTCCTGGCATCGTGAGGTGGAATGGGTGTGTACTGGTTAGATGTGTTTCTACTGAAATACCGTAAACAGAACTAGTCCTTCGTGACTACTGAAATCCGTTGGCTGTGGTTAAATAGTGCAAACTCTACAGAGTCAAAATCATTCGAGTAACCGTGTCTATGGTCAAGGACTGTGTTCAACTTATTTTTGTCAGTCTCAGTGTCAGTCTCAGTGACAAATCTCCGGTGAACAAACATGAGTGTTAAGTCCGGCTAAATGATTACTCAAGTGGATGGACTAACCCGTTTATTATTATGTATTGAGTATTTTCCTTGGAGTGAGTTAACTTCATGAATTTATTGAATACGAATGATGAAATATAAGCCCTTTCTGTGATGTCGCTCAGACGTTCGACTGTGGCACTCTTGTTATTTACTTTCAATATAAGCCCTTTATGTGATGTCGCTCAGACGTCCGACTGTGGCACACCTGCCATTTAGTTTTGATATAAGCCCTTTACGTGATGTCGCTCAAACGTCCGACTGTGGCATCACTGTTATTTATTTTCATTATAAGCCCTTCCCGAGATGTCGCGTAGACGTCCTACTGTGGCATCACTATTTTTTATTTTCATTATAAGCCCTTTCCGAGATGTCGCGCAGACGTCCGACTGTGGCATCACTGTTATTTATTTTCACTATAAGCCCTTTCCGAGATGTCGCGTAGACGTTCGACTATGGCACGCACTGTCATTTACTTTTCAATATAAGCCCTTTATGTGGTGTCTCTCAGACGCCCAACTGCGGCATGTTAATTTATTTTACCTTTCGAGGCGTCGCTTCAGACACCCGATCGGTTTTCAGTTATTTTTGGGATTTCGGGAGGACTACCGCCTGACTTCCTTTTTATTTAACATGCCGTGCAAGTTTATTATTTGAGTGTGCAATGCTAACTGCTCATGGTGCATCATGTTTGCATTTGTTATATCTTATGTCCAAACTGTCTTGCGAGTACATTCAAAGTACGCACCTGGCTTGTTGATTTGGTCAGATGTTGACAAAGGTGATCTCATGGATGAAGAGTATGATAGCGAGTCCGACGCCTAGAGGAGTCCCAGTCAGTCCCGTGCGATCCTGGATTTGGTCACTTGTATCATATACGCTTCCGCTACCCGAATAAAATCATCGACCCTCACTTCGATGCTCGATGAGCTGCAGGATTAGGAGTCATGTCACCCACTTCACTGTGACATATCCACCACCACTTCTACTACGAGTCAGCAGTATGCCACCACACCCTTGTGTCATATCCGCCCTTATGTATAATATTGGCGTGTTTGTAATAAATTGTTGAGAAACCTCAGCTCAGCCCTGTATAATATTTAGTACTATTGGATTTCTGTATCAAGTATTTGTCTACCAGTAAGGAGGATTTTCCTATACTGGTCTATATAAAGGTCGGTTTCTCAATAAGTCTTTTATTGGAAAACCGGTCGTGACAAACTTGGTATCAGAGCCAGGCTGACTGTAGGAAGCCACTAGGTGCAATCACTAATCGGTTATTAGTATAATAAGTGCTATTTTAATATTTTTGCAAATGTAGTCATTTTCTGACAGTCAGCGTAAATTTATGATCTGACTATTCAGAATTTTTGCCTACTTTTGTAGATGGTCGGCAACGACTATGAGTCACGGGTGTTCGCCAACGTACCTGAGGGGTTCGTCAAGCTTCTCACCTCCATCATCAAAATCGCGATCGGGCCATCAACTCGTCCGGAGTTCACACTCTACCAGCACAAGATCAACGACAATTTGTCCATGCACCAAGCCGCGGTGCAAATCAAGGGAGGGCATGTTGAGTTATGCCGCTTCCGGTTTGTGGGAAGATCCATGCCTGTGGAGAGGCATGCTATGCAGATGGCTGCCCGTGAGGCGATAGCTCGTCTTCGGGAGTTCTTCCTTTAATGAAGACTCGTCGCTACCGCTACCTCCCCTGCCACGTGCCATACACCTGTCAGTATGCATTAGCTTGCCCTAGGGGAGAAAGGGATGAGGCTATTGAGATGCTGGTTGAATATCCCAAGGCACTCGAGGCAGCTTTTGATAACCTCGTGGACGACCTTGTGGCTGCTCGTATGGCCGTCGTGCATAGCTGTTCCACCAACAACAGGGAGCTTCTCCATACAGAACCACCACTGACTTACGTCTCGTCCTCGGCATCCCACACACCTGCCACCCTCGCCACTGCTTGCCGCCTGCCTACTCCTGAAGAATTTGACCGAGTCATCGCTCCTACTCTAGTCAGAGCTGCACCACCTACCGCACCCGCACCAGCTCCACAGCTCAGTGCTTCACGTCTGGAGCCTATTATAGAGGAGGAGGTTGTGTCTCCAGCATCACTGGGCCTTACCCTTGGCAGGCCGAGGGAAATCCTCACCATCTCCGACTGAGTACGCCTAGCAGCCGTGCAGTGTGTCAGCTTGTATGATATGTTTATATGTATATAGGTTGTGAGAAGTTGTTTGTGTGCGCATCATGTAGGAGCTGGGTGAAGTGCACTAGCCTAAATAACATGTCAGGAATGTGTACGCACATCCTGAGTGATGTATTGTATAATTATGGCTTGCGTGTAAGATATGTACTGAGCGGTCCTTCTCCATGCGCAATCAGGTATTTTCTTGAAAAATGTTGGAATTCTTAAATTTTATTCGTCTTGCAAAATTATATTTTTGCCACTTAGCTTTTCTCATAAGTTTTTCAAGAAACTACCCTAGAGTAGAAAATGTATCGTCCTTGGACTCGTTCTATGCCAAGTCCGCCGGAAGAAAATTATGGTACGCAGACAAGCAAGAATTTCACACAGGGACAGTCAAGTCAGCAAGGCAGTGAAGCAACATTTTCTCAAGTATGCCGCCTTTATGAGCAGAGTCAGCAACAACATCAAGAAATGATGAACCAAGTCATCAATATGGGAAATCACCTTGGACCGTATCAGCAGCAATCCAAATTGGCTGAGCTACAAAAGATGCGTCCCCCAACGTTTTCTCATACTGATAAACCTCTTGAGGCCGATGATTGGCTTCGAGACATTGAAAGGAAATTAATTATTGCACAGTGTTCAGACCGTGAGAAAGTACTATATGCACCACACTATCTCACTGGAGCGGCTGCATCATGGTGGGAGAATTTCCTACACATGCACCCCAATGAAAATGATATCACCTGGGAGGAATTTAAAGAAGGTTTTCGTGGGGTGCACATTCCCAGAAGTATTATGAAGCTCAAGAAGAGGGAGTTTGATGACCTCAAGCAGAGGACCATGCCAGTGACTGAGTACAACAGTCAGTTTACTCTATTGTCTCGCTACGCCAATGAAGAGCATATGACTGGAAACAAGAAGATGGAAATATTCCTTGACGGTCTGGCACCAGCGCTTAAATGCCAGCTGGTCATACACACTTTCCCAGATTTAAAAACACTGGTGGACAAGGCTATCACATTGGAAAATGAGCGCCATAGCTTGGAGGATTTTCGCAAGCGCAAAAGGGACCAGACTACTCTTGCTCGCAACCACCGGAGCAAGACGGAGTTTCAGAAGAGTGGGGTACACAAACCCATGACCAATGGTTCACGCCCAAACAAAAATTTCCATGCGAGGGACAAGGATTTTACATATCACCCAGGAGTTACTTGCTACGCTTGTGGAGAGGAAGGACACTATGCCAGCAGTGTCCCAAGCCAAGAAACTCAGACCCCAAGCTGAACAACGGTGGCAATAATTCAACGCCCAAGCGGAACAACTTCAACCCCAATAACAACCACAAGAAGGGTCACTTGAACCACGTGACCAGGGAGGAAGCACAGAATGCCCCGGATATCGTACTCGGTACGTTCCCTGTCAACACAATACTTGCCACGGTTTTGTTTGATTCTGGAGCTTCTCACTCGTTCATTTCAAAGAAAATTGCTTTGCAAAATGATTTTTCGATGCTTCCCTTGGAAAAATCCATGATCATCAAGTCCCCTGGGATTAAGCAAGTTACTCAGAATTACTGCCAAGGTGTGGTTATTGAGCTTGAAGGACTAAAGTTTCATACAAACCTCATCGTATTGGAAAATAAGGGACTAGATGTTATCCTAGGAATGGACTGGTTAACCACCAACAAAGGATTTGTTGATTGCTTCAATCGGACTATGATTCTTACCCACTGTCGGTGTCAAAACCGGCAGATCTCGGGTAGGGGGTCCCAAGCAGTGCGTCTTCGGATCAATGGTAACAGGAGGCAAGGGACACAATGTTTACCCAGGTTCGGGCCCTCTCGATGGAGGTAAAACCCTACTCTTGCTTGATTAATATTGATGATATGGGTAGTACAAGAGTTGATCTACCACGAGATCAGAGAGGCTAAACCCTAGAAGCTAGCCTATGGTATGATTGTTGTTGTATATCTCTATCGACTAGCCTGACCCCGGTTTATATAATGCACCAGAGGCCTAGGATAACAAGAGTCCTAGCCGAATACGCCGGTGGGGGAGGAGTCCTTGTCTTGATCGCCAAGTCTTGTGGATTCTTCCTTGTATGCGGCAGCTGTCCGGACTGGCCCATGAGTATACGGCCATGGGGGTCCTCGGCCCAATCCAACTAATCGGGAGACGACGCGTTGTGTACCCCCTAGTCCAGGACACCGTCAGTAGCCCCCTGAACCGGTCTTCAAGTTAGGGACGCTCCTCGATTCTTCCGAACTGTTCTTCATCTTCGGTTGCCGGTCTTGAAAACTGGTTAAACAAATCTTCTCATCTTCTATCTTGAGGATCGCCGAAATGCATTCGACGAGTTTACAAGTCGGGTATCCGAGGAGCCCCTTTAAGTTTCCGGCCTTTATCAATGCCTTGTTATTTTTCTGCCACACTTCGGGTTTGAAGTTGTTCCCGGGCGGCAGCGTCCTCTTGCGTCCGAGCTCCAACGCCAGACTGTATCCGAGCTCCAACGCCGGACTATATATCTGAGCTCCAACACCGGACTGTATCCGAGGTGTCGTAAATCACCTTGGTTCAAAGAATTTTGAAGGAGTTTAGCCGAGCTTAATGCAGGAAATGCCCTCTATGGAGCCAGCCACTAGTGCCCGAGCTTTATGCCGGCCTACTTCCGAGGTAGTGCACCACCCCTAATGTGGGCCGATTTTTGTCAATAGTTTTGATTGATGCAATTTATTCTCTGCCAAGATACATAGACAGTAGCCCTCAAGGTGGGTATAGGTCTAAAACCCGAGATGCACATGAAGGATAACATAAGACTGCTGATCCCGGTAGCCGCTGAGACTTAGGTTGATTTGCAAAATCGGTCTAAGGATCAAGTCCTAGCTCAGCAGAATACTTCGGGACCCAACAAGCGGCATGCTTAGTCCTCAAGACTCGGGTTGGGTGCGGCCGACCAACCAGAGGATCAAAATCTCCTCAGAGACTGTATTACACTTAAAATTTTCTGCATTGGACATGCAATGCAGTAGCCCCCGAGACACTGGTCGGGTGGCAACACCAGATCAGGGGATCGATGTGCCCCTTTAATATTGTAAATAATAAGCCCGAAGCCCAGTAGCCCCCGAGCCTTAATGCGGGCACGGGAGGCCAAATTAAGGATCGATATCCATAGTAAAATCACAAATTACGTGTAATGACTCTATGTATCCAAGTACTTTACGTCATTAATGCTCGGATCCGCATTGTACAAAACTTTGTTGACCGACCATCGGCTTCCACCTCCTCGGCCAATAGCCGAGGAGTGTTTATCCTACTTTATAAAGACTTTATGAGGGCAAAGATTTACAACAAACAAGGCAATCTGGCCATACATTTTTATAAACAAAGGTACGCGGAGGGACATGTTATATTACTGTTTAACAGAAGAAATGTCTTCCAAAGAAAATAGTCCCGCTATCGGTTCCTTTCTTTGGGTTGTCATGCTAAGCATGATCATGGAACCTCAGCTCCAATGTAAGAGCAAAATATCGAGGATTTAGTTTGGGAGGCCAGTTAATAGCCCCCGGCAGTGTTCGGCGACAGTCAAGGTCAAGCCGTAAACACTTCGGCCATTGTTATGAATGGCCTGTCGTTTAACACCGTCATCGGATCACCGACCAGTTTACGCTTATTGTAACAGTCAGTTTTCGGCTTTCTCCACTGAGGTGCTTAACCATGTGAGCTGGAAGCACAATCGCAGTGGTTCTCCCTTTGCACACCTAGCCAAACAAAGTGGAACATAGGAGGCAAGCACAGCAGCCGGACAACCCAACTATTGACCGAAGACAAAATTCGAAACTGATGCATATATAGCAATATCCGAGAATGTTTTTGCCGAATCTCTAAAGGTGTCCGGTGTTGCAATGCGAGACTTGTGCTGAAAACACACAAATAGTTTAAAAGTGCCATGGGCTCGAAAAGCCAAAAAACTTATTCAAAATGTTAATGTCCGAACTAGATCAAGTGTTCGGTGCCGATCCAAAAATTGGACTTTAGAGAAAAAAAGGTGCTTCTGCCGTGCTTTAACATGACACATCCTATCTCAGAACTTCAAGCGGGTCAGCCTACGGCTTCAACCTTCTATCCCGAAGGCGGGGTACTTCTTACTAGGCCAGTTTAGCAAACTAAACTCTAGCGGCTTTGAGAGAGAAATTAGGCTCCCCGGCTAGTGACCGCACACTTGTGTCGAAAAAAGGAGTGATAAATAATAAAAAAATTTGCAACGACTAAGAAGAAAAACACTTATCATAAAACGGCTCATATAAATTTAAGAGCCCCCAAGTGACTTGGGTAAAAGCATGATTGCATGTACCGAAGTACTTATATCATATCTATGTTCAACCGAACTTTAAACGCGTCTTAACCGACCGTCGGCTTCTCCCTCTTGGGTCAAGGACCGAAAAGTGTTATGTACTCCATCTGTCGAGAATATCGACGGTGTTTCCAATAACCAGGCAATCAGGTCATAAGGCTGTAATAGACAAAGCGCGCTCAGGGAAATTATGCTATATTACTGCGAAGAGTAAGAAGCATCTTCGAAGAGAATAGTACCCCCACCGATACCTTTCTTCGGTGCTCATTGTTATTATGCGACTTGTGCAATAAATTTTTTGTACTCATGAGTTCCATTGTGTGCCGACCATGACTGAAGACAATAAGAGCGCCAGCTTTCGGCTTCACCCAGTCTGAGGTCCGGCTCGGGTGACCCGATCGTGACAATCGCAGAGGTGCTCCCTTTACTCCCTAGCCGAACAATCGGGAACGTAGGGGTAAGCACAGGAGCCAGGCAACCCAGCTTGCAAATCTCTTAAGTCAATATGGTGCATATTGTGGCATAATACACGAACAAGGAACGAAGCCGTACAAGTATAACCATATGCAAGAGGAAAAAGCTTCATGAAGGAAGCCCCCAAGTAAATGGGGTATTTGAATTTGCGCGTCACAAACAAAGTTTGGACAAGGAAATTTTTACAAGCAACTTTTTTCCGAAAAAGTATAATGCTTGGCCGAGCCGAACACAAGTTAAAAATTTAAAACTTTGAGCATGAAGACAGCTTAGCTGGTTAGTGTGTTCGGTATTGATGACGCGGTCCGAGCTTGATGCGGGACAAGGTTCCATCCCCGAGCCGGTCCTGAGGTGGCGGAGCAAACAGCTCGGCACTCCAAAGTGGTGACATAGCACGGTCAATGCAGGACGGCAGGGTGATGCCGGAGTCCCCGGCATGGGGTAATGAAGTGTTGACGAAGCCCCCCGTCGAGCCGAGGTGACGCCAAAGGATATAGTCCGGCTGGATCATTTTCCTGTGCACAAAAAATAGTGCAAACCGGAGATAATAGTAATAATAATAATAAAAAATCGTTGCATAACAAATAATTTATGCAAAGTGAGTAATAAAAGAAATATGGCCTGACACTGAAGTCAATGTCGATGCAGGGCGGCAGCGTGATGCGGTAAAGGCATGGCAAGGCCTGAATTCACAGGTCGGTTCGAGTTCCGGATGTGGCGTTCGCCGGACTATGTACGGAAACTGACCGAACCACCATGCGACCATCGTTAATGCGGCCACCATTTGATAGACCTGGCTTATTTGTTGTAGCAATATAAAGAAAGGTGATTCCCAGAATTGGGACTCGATCCGCACACCTATCGCCTGATGGGCGATAAAGCAACAGCACGGCGATGCAGGCAAAGGTTGGCTCGCCGAGGCAAAGCCCTTGGTCCAGCTAACGTGACGGAGCTGGTCGGCCAGCGATGCCGAAGTCTCCAGAGTAGGTTGATGAAGAGATGATGAAGCCCCCGGTCCAGCAATGCAGGTCGTGACATGGTCGATGCCGGCTTGATGAAGTGACCGTGTGGCGATGCAGGTGTGCCCGCTCCGTGTAATCCGTGGGGCGGCGATGTTGGTGACGGTTTATCCTTCGCTATGCCGAAATATCGTTCGGCTGGCCAAGATGATGATCCGAAGAAATTGAGCTCGGCTCAACAAAGCGACGACGTGTCTAACACAGGTCGGCCGCCGTGGAGTGATGTTGTCGGGCTGGTTTGACACCGGTGCGACGGTGAAATTCTTATTGCAAGAATACTTTTAATACTACTGGGATGTGTTTGAGAATAAAACACAACACCCCATACGAAAACTTCCTTCAAAAAAGATGTCCGAGATCCCGTTCATAAAGAAGATGAATTCGGGTCGGATTCGTTCTCACGCAGAAAACAGATCCAAAAAGTGATGCACTAATCGGAATTTTCCCGGAGTTTGGACGGTCGGATCGAGCTGATTTTTTGGCAGGTGGTAGATATGGGACTTCCGCAGCAAATCAACGGTTGGATCCTCCAAAGGACATACAAGCTAGATGCTGGATACCACGCCCTAAACTCATCCGGATTCTCGTCTGGATTCAACAGGGCTCCGGTATATCGGAGATTGCCGAAGATTCCTCCATCGGAACTCGACGAAATTTTTGCAGGGTTGTTGTAGACTTAATTACACATAATTGCGCCGAAGTAATCGTTTAAGAGACACTCGAGGAGGCGGTGGCGGCGGATACAAGTTTGATGTCCAGAAAAACAGCACGGTCGCCTGAGGGCAATGTTGGCGTTGAGCCCCCGAGCTCCATGGATGACTCCTCCATGATCTTGACAGAGATCGGAGTTGGTGTTGATGAAGGCCTTCATCCGAACATGACGATCGGAGGTAGGGCACAGTCCTCAGTCAAACCAAGGTGACCAGTCGAGCTGGTGACGAAGAAGCCGACGTCGCAGTTGACCTGCAGTCGAGCCATTGATCCTTTCGCCGATCACACAGCAGAACTCTCAATGAAAGCACCAATGTCGGTGTCAAAACTGGCGGATCTCGGGTAGGGGGTCCCAAGCAGCGCGTCTTAGGATCAATGGTAACAGGAGGCAAGGGACATAATGTTTACCCAGGTTCGGGCCCTCTCGATGGAGGTAAAACCCTACTCCTGCTTGATTAATATTGATGATATGGGTAGTACAAGAGTTGATCTACCACGAGATCAGAGAGGCTAAACCCTAGAAGCTAGCCTATGGTATGATTGTTGTTGTATATCTCTATCGACTAGCCTAACCCCGGTTTATATAATGCACCAGAGGCCTAGGATAACAAGAGTCCTAGCCGAATACGCCGGTGGGGGAGGAGTCCTTGTCTTGATCGCCAAGTCTTGTGGATTCTTCCTTGTATGCGGCAGCTGTCCAGACTGGCCCATGAGTATACGGCCATGGGGGTCCTCGGCCCAATCCAACTGATCGGGAGACAACGAGTTGAGTACCCCCTAGTCTAGGACACCGTCACCCACCATCATGGGAAGACAATAAAAATTTCAGCTCAGGAAAGACAGATATCACGGCAACCAAGGTTGAACAAGGTGGACATTTCAGACTTAAGCAAAGTTCCAGTGGTATGTGAGTTCCCCGATGTATTTCCCGAAGAGGTACCAGGCATGCCGCCAGACCGGGAAATAGAGTTCATCATTGAGCTAGCACCTAGAACCACCCCCATTTACAAGAAGCTCTATAGAATGGCACCCTCCGAGTTAGTAGAATTAAAGAAGCAGATAAAAGAATTACTGGACAAAGGATTTAAACGAGCCAGCTCCTCACCTTGGGATTCACCAGTATTATTTGCCAAGAAAAAGGATGGGACACTAAGATTATGTATAGACTATCGAGCACTCAACATGGTCACCATCAAAAACAAATATCCAATGGCGCGGATAAATGACTTATTTGACCAGCTCGAACAAGCCAAGGTCTTCTCAAAAATTGATTTGAGGTCGGGGTATCATCAATTAAAAGTACGGACAGAAGATATTCCCAAGATAGCATTTACCTCAAGATACGGACTATATGAGTTTACAGTAATGCCGTTTGGACTAACAAACGCCCCCGCATATTTTGTCCACCTCATGAACAAAGTATTTATGAAATTTATGGACAAATTTGTTGTGGTATTCATTGAGGATATTCTGGTATACTCCAAGACACCAGAAGAGCATGCTGAACATCTCAGGATTGTACTGGGAGAATTAAGGAAACATCAGTTATACGCCAAGTTCAACAAATGTGAATTTTGGTTAAGACAAGTTGGTTTTCTAGGCCATGTACTAACCCAAGAAGGTGTTGTCGTAGACCTGGAAAAAGTCAAGTCCGTACTTGGCTGGAAACCACCAGCCAGCGTAACGGATGTACAAAGTTTCTTGGGAATGGCAGGATACTACCGAAGATTTATTGAAGGATTCTCCACCATAGCAAAACCAATGATGCAGTTACTCAAGAAGGATAAAAAGTTTGCATGGACTGAAGCCTGCGAGAAAAGTTTCCAAGAACTCAAAAGGAAATTAACAATAGCACCAGTATTGGTTATACCAGACATACACAAGAGTTTTGAAGTATATTGTGACGCATCCCAGAAGGGCCTCGGATGCGTATGAATGCAAGAAGGCAAAGTAGTCACATACGCATCCAGGCAATTGAGGAAGCATGAAGAGAATTATCCCACACATGACTTGGAGTTGGCAGCAGTCATTCATGCAAACAAGGAGTGGAGACACTTTTTGCTTGGGAATCATTGTGAAATATATACGGACCATAAAAGCCTCAAATATATCTTCACACAACCAGAACTCAATTTGCGACAACGACGCTGGTTGGAATTCGTGAAATATTATGATGTTGGCATTCACTACCATCCAGGAAAAGCAAATGTAGTGGCGGATGCCCTTAGTCGGAACCCGAGCTTGGGCAACGACAGTCTACCAAATTTGAGACCTGAATTTCAGCAGGAGTTTGCTAAACTCAACTTGGTGATGGTCACCGAAGGCAATGTGTCGAACTTGGAAATACAACCTACCCTGATAGAAAAGATTAAGGAGGCTCAACGTGGACACCCCAGCATTGAAGGCATAAAAAGGAAAGTGAGTTTGGGCAAGGCCTCAGAATTTGTCATAAACGAGCAGGGAATATTGTGGTACAGAGATAGGCTTTGCGTACCAAATATCGAGGACCTTAAATAGCAAATTCTAGCTGAAGGCCACATCGCTCCATATTCAATCCATCCTGGAGGAACCAAAATGTACGAGGACCTTCAGGAAAAAATTTTGTGGCACGGTATGAAAAGGGACATAGCCACATTCATTGCATGTTGTGATTCATGCCAACGCATTAAGGCCGAGCACCAGAAACCAGCCGGACTATTACAGCCAAACAAGATACCCGAGTGGAAATGGGACGAGATTGGAATGGATTTTATTGTCGGACTACCCCGGTCACGATAAGGAAATGATGCCATATGGGTCATCACAGATAGACTGACTAAGGTGGCACATTTCATTCCAGTAAAGACAACCCACACCACTCAAAAGCTTGCCAGGCTTTATCTCTCCCGTATCGTCTGTCTGCATGGAGTTCCAAAGACTACAGTATCTGACAGAGGCACCCAATTCGTCTCTAGTTTTTGGGAACAATTACAACAAGCCCTGGGAACTCAACTAGCATTCAGTGCGGCATAACACCCCCAGACTGATGGACAAACTGAACGGGTAAACCAAATACTAGAGGACATGCTGAGAGCGTGTGTCCTCACCTATGGAACCAGTTGGGAAGAAAGCTTGCCGTATGCCGAGTTCGCATACAACAACAATTACCAAGCTAGCCTACAAATGGCACCTTTTGAAGCCTTGTACGGGCGGAGATGTTGTACCCCACTAAATTGGTCAGAGACCGGAGACAGTCGTATCTTCAGCCCAGACATGCTCAAGGAGGCTGAGGAGAAGGTTAAGCTAATCAGGGACCGACTCAAGACAGCTCAAAGTCGACAGAAGAGTTATTACGATCGAAAACATCGGGGAGTCAGTTTTGAACCCGGTGAGTATGTGTACCTACGAGTATCACCTATGAGGGGCCTACAACGATTCAAGGTTAAAGGAAAGCTAGCACCAAGATTCATCGGACCCTTTTGTGTAGTTGCACGAAGAGGCACAGTAGCCTACCAGCTAGACCTACCCGAAGAACCGTCAGACGTCCACGACGTGTTCCACGTATCACAGTTGAGGAAGTGCGTAAGAAACCCAGAGAAGCATGTATCCCATGAAGACATTGACGTGCAACCAGACCTCTCCTACAAGAACGTCCAATAAAAATATTGGAGGAGTCTGAAAGGAGGACCCGTCCGAAAACAATCAAGTTTTTCAGAGTTTAGTGGAGCAATCACACCGAGAATGAAGCAACATGGGAAAGAGAGGATTTTCTTTGGACAGAGCACCCACACCTATTTGAGGACCAGCTGAAATCTCGGGGACGAGATTTTTCCTAAGGGGGTTGGTGTTGTGACACTCCAAAAATTTTTATTTGGTTTTCAGCGAATTCTTTGTTTGATTTGAAGGAGGCTATTCAAAATCTTTTAAAAAGACTCTCCTTCTCAAATATTTTCTCTTATGTCAAAATCTTTTTATTTTGGGTCATCCTCAACCTTGATGTTTGGCTTTGAAAGCCTTTCATGGGTGTTGACACATCACAATTTATTTTTGAAGGTTTTTCAATTAAAAGGAAATCATATGGGTTTTTGATCTATTTTTTTTCAAACCACTCACTGTTGCGATGCCCCATGTTTAAAAATTTCTCCCAAAACCTCTCCCTCCACTTTGGGCCAAGTCAAATATCCAATCCTAGCAAGTCCAACACTATTCTTGATTTTTATTCCATCTATTTTATCCCCAAAACCATTTCTGCCTTTTATTTGGAACCTAGGTGAGTTACAAAGGAAGTACCTGAATTCTTTTGAGTTTTGATCCCAAACCAACTCCTCTGACTAGTCCTTAGCACTCCCAACCTAGATCCATCAAGATCCACTCTTCCACAATTCAAAATTTTCAAGTTTTGCTCACTTCAAGTTTGGACCAGATTTATCATTTTTGGTGAAATTCAATATTTCTCTTCTCCAAAAATTCTGGGATAAATCAGGCAGCCTCCAGGTGCATTGAGTGGTCACCTCACCAAAGATCAGCTCCAGAAAATTTCCCCACATGCCAAAATCATTTCGTCAAACACCTGGCGTGCACTGTTGTTGTTCAAATTCAGAAAAGTTCAGACTTTCAGAGGTGCAGTTGCGCTGTCAATGTTGTTTTCTTCAGAGCACGGCGTCGATCTCGCCAGTAACTGCAGTGGCGCCTTGCTCCCTGTTTCCCCTCCTTATCCAGAGCGCCGCATGGTCATTTGGACGGGCACCATCATCGGTGGTGACTTGTCCCGCCAACGCCGGCAGCTTCTACGGTGGCAGAGCCACCCGTGGTGGCCAGCAGGGATCAGCTCCAGCTTTCAGCGCCGTCCAGCACCGCCCAAGCCACCCGGGGCCTCCGCGTGGCCGTCTGCTTGCCTACGCACGCTGCGGCACCGTCGCTGTGGCCTGAGTAGCGCAGAGCGTGCTCCCTGCCGCTGACGAGCTCCGTGCGCCGTTCCGTTCGGAACTTGGAGTATCAACCAAGGCAGGCCAAGCTTAGCACTGGAATGGAACCATTAGGCCCTCATGGTGACGCCTAGCCCCCTAAACCACCTGACCGACCTCTGCCCCGGTGTAATTGTCACCGGAGTTATCTCGTTCGCGGCCACTGCCTCGGATCAGCTATAAAAGGAGCCCTCGGGCTCGTTCTCGACCCCGCACCACACCTCCACCGCACCAGAGCCCCGCCTAGCCGCTAGGAGGACCCCGAGGAGGTCTCCTTCCCCGACTCCGGCCACACCGATCCGCCTCGGGCTCCGGCTTGATCCACTCAGGTGAGGCCATCCCCGCCTCCCAAACCACGTCAACAGCCCTCTGGTGCACCCAGTACTCTAACCCGAGCCTCAATTCAACCTTTGCAGCCCTCCCCGACGAGATCCACCGATGCCCGAACCACCATCCGCCGGAGTTGAGGCCGCCGTCGACGTGGTGCTCGCCGACAACCAACTCTACCACCCACAGGTGCGGAAGGACCCAAGGAACCCGTAGGTGCCCTCCTTTCTCCCTACCTCGCCGTGGATCGCCGCCGACGACCACCGCGGCCTTCGGGCGCCGACGACTCTGTTTCAGAGTTTAAACCTGATGGGTGGGACCCCCTGTCAGCCTTTTTTTTCTTTTTGAACCATTTTATGAAAATGCCTTCGGGCAATGTACGTGTTCCCTCTAGGTTGGCGTATTTTCAAACGAAGCGTTTTCTGTTTTTCTAAGCTAGCCCCTGGAAACTTTCTATTTCATCACAGATAAGTCCTTGGACTAAAACTTTAATAACTTTTAAACAGAAAATGATTTTTGATTGATTCTTCGTCTGTTATCTTTATTTTTATGTCTAGTTTTTTATAAGATTTATTTGAAAAATATTTGTAACAATTTTTGTGCACATATGGTATTTACGTTAGTGCATATTTTCTTTATACCGTAGATACCGGAGGAGGTGACGGAACCGCGAACTTCACCGAGCTAGACTCCGACTACTCCGAACCAGGCAAGCATGTTTGAACCTTTGATATGATGAGTGTTTTGCATGTTTGCATTGAGTAGTTAGTTCATGGCATGTTTATATGCATAGCAGTAAGTGTTATATTGCATGCAAAGCTGATGCAAGTGAGCTTCGAAACTCCATATGTTATTTGATGTGAGTTTACATGATCATGTGGTGACATGAGAGGTGGTAAGATGGCAGTGTTGAAGCATGCCAGTCTTATGCCAAACCATTTAACTCCAGAGTCAACGTGGATCAAGTCACATTACCATCCATTTCTTTTTGTGCTACCACATGCACTACTAGAAAAACCCCTACTAATGGCGCACCTATTATGGCCATTAATGGCGCATCTGTGGTGCGCCACTAACAGCACGCCATTAGTAATTTTTACTAATGGCGCACCAGTGGTGCGCCATTAGTATCTGGTATACTAATGGCGCACCACTGGTGCGCCATTAGTATAGGCCACGGTGCGCCATTAGTATGCCTCCCAGGGGCCAGGTGCTTTGGATACTAATGGCGCACCACAACTGGATGCGCCATTAGTAACCGCGGCATACTAATGGCGCACTTTCCTGTGATGCGCCATTAGTGATGCGCCATTTTGAATCTAGATCTGGATCGTGATTTTTTGCCCATTTTTTGCTCGTTTTTTTGCTTGTTTTTTGGCACGACAATATTCTCAAATTTTGTTCCTGTTGTTTTTGGATCTTGTTGCCATGGTCTTTTGCCGGAGAGGAGTTCACCGGAGAGGAGGAGGAGGTCGCTGGAGAGGAGGGAGGAGGAGCTCACCGGAGAGGAGGGAGGAGGAGCTCACCGGAGAGGAGGGAGGAGGAGCTCACCGGAGAGGAGGGAGGAGGAGCTCACCGGAGAGGAGGGGATTTTTTGCCTCACCGGAGAGGAGGGAGGAGGGAGAGGAGGGAGGAGGAGCTGACCGGAGAGGAGGGAGGAGGAGCTCACCGGAGAGGAGGGAGGAGGAGCTCACCGGAGAGGAGGGAGAAGAAACCATGAGGGGAGGGGAGGGGAGGGGAGGGGAGGGGAGGAGGAGGGGAGGGGAGGGGAGGAGGAAGGAGGGAGGAGGAGGTCGCCGCAGAGGAGGAGGAGGTCACCGGAGAGGAGAAGTATGGTGGAGGAGAGAAGGGAAGATGAAATGAAGAGAGGAGGAGAGGACCAGCCATATATACGGCATACTAATGGCGCGGGCAGGTGCGCCATTAGTAATTTTTTTTATTTTTTTGATTTATTTTGAATTTTGAAGGCGGGAAGATACTAATGGCGCACCATGGTCAGGTGCGCCATTAGTATTTTTTTTTGACTTATTTTGAATTTTGAAGGAGGGAAGATACTAATGGCGCACCATGGGCAGGTGCGCCATTAGTAAGTTTGAATTTTTTTTGATTTTTTTGCCTCTCTAGATCTTAAAAGCCCCGTATCTTTTTTTCTGTTAGGTTTTGAGGATTTTGAAAATGTTTAACGGGGTTCCCAACAACTAGATGTAACTTTTCGAGTAGATGATTTTTCATATAAAAAACTTTTTCATCCGAGTTAGTATGCAAAAGTTATGCCCATTTTTACAAATTCTCGCGAGATTTTGCAAATGAAGTCAAAATTCATATTTGCAAATTTTCCCAACAACTAGGCCACATATCACATGGGAAACTTATTTTCTTTTATTTTTTTGACATTTTTATCATTTTGTTTTATTTTTTTTAAAACTGAAAAGGCAATCCACGGGGGGGGGGGGGTGCATTCGGTGGAAGTGGTGGCCAAGGTTACTAATGGCGCACCGTGGCATGGTGCGCCATTACTAGTTTAACTAGTAATGGCACACGATGCCACGGTGCGCCATTAGTATGTTTGGACAGGCGCACTAGTTCAAAAAAAAATAATTTTGGTACTAATGGCGCACCGTAGGCAGGGTGCGCCATTAGTAGTTTCAACACTAATGGCGCATCAGAAGGTGGTGCGCCATTAGTATATACTAATGGCGCACCACATGTCTGGTGCGCCATTAGTGTCATTTCCATCTATAGCCCTTTTCCTAGTAGTGATGTTTTCTACAAAGAATATGGTTTAGTAAGTTGCAAACCGCTTTCCTCATACACACCAAATAGAGAGGTCGTGATGAGGGTTCCATGGCCCTGGATTACAGCCAGTCATCCGGTCAGGGGGCATGGGTGTTTCCGGTTGGGACTGAGAGGGGGGAACCCCTTAGAGCACGCGAATATAAATTTGATCCCATGCTATTCGAGGTTGTGGCCTCCCTGTCTCAAAGTTTTCTTGAACGTTGCCTAGGGTGATTCCTGGCATCGTGAGGTGGAATGGGTGTGTACTGGTTAGATGTGTTTCTACCGAAATACTGTAAACGGAACTAGTTCTTCGTGACTACTGAAATCCGTTGGCTGTGGTTAAATAGTGCAAACTCTGCAGAGTCAAAATCATTCGAGTAACCGTGTCTATGGTTAAGGACTGTGTTCAACTTATCTTTGTCAGTCTCAGTGTCATTCTCAGTGACAAATCTCCGGTGAACAAACATGAGTGTTATGTCCGGCTAAATGATTACTCCTGTGGATGGACTAACCCGTTTATTATTATGTACTGAGTATTTTCCTTGAGTGAGTTAACTTCATGAATTTATTGAATACGAATGATGAAATATAAGCCCTTTCTGTGATGTCGCTCAGACGTCCGACTGTGGCACTCTTGTTATTTACTTTCAATATAAGACCTTTATGTGATGTCGCTCAGACGTCCGACTATGGCACACCTGCCATTTACTTTCGATATAAGCCCTTTACGTGATGTCGCTCAGACGTCCGACTGTGGCATCAGTATTATTTATTTTCATTATAAGCTCTTTCCAAGATGTCGCATGGACGTCCGACTGTGGCATCACTATTATTTATTTTGATTATAAGCCCTTTCTGAGATCTCGCGTAGACGTCCGACTGTGGCATCACTGCTATTTATTTCCATTATAAGCCCTTTCCGAGATGTCGCTTAGAGGTCCGACTGTGGCACGCACTGTAATTTACTTTTCAATATAAGCCCTTTATGTGGTGTCGCTCAGACGCCCGACTGCGGCATGTTAATTTATTTTACCTTTCGAGGCGTCTCTTCAGACACCCGATCGGTTTTCAGTTATTTTTGGGATTTCGGGAGGACTACCGCCTGACTTCCTTTTTATTTAACATGTTGTTCAAGTTTATTATTTGAGTGTGCATTGCTAACTACTCATGGTGCATCATGTTTGCATTTGTTATATCTTATGTCCGAACTGTCTTGCGAGTACATTCAAAGTACTCACCTGGCTTGTTGATTTGGCCAGATGTTGACGAAGGCGATCTCATGGATGAAGAGTATGATAGCGAGTCCGACGCCTAGAGGAGTCCCATTCAGTCCCGTGTGATCCTGGATTTGGTCACTTGTATCATATACGCTTCCGCTACCCGAATAAAATCATCGAGCCTCACTTTGACGCTCGATGAGCTGCAGGATTAGGAGTCATGTCACCCACTTCACTGTGACATATCCACCACCACTTCTACTACGAGTCAGTAGTATGCCACCACACCCTTGTGTCATATCCGCCCTTATGTATAATATTGGCGTTTTTGTAATAAATTGTTGAGCAACCTCAGCCAACCCTGTATAATATTTAGTACTACTAGATTTTTGTATCAAGTATTTGTCTACCAGTAAGGAGGATTTTCCTATACTGGTCTATATAAAGGTCGGTTTCTCAATATGTCTTTTATTGGAAAACCGGTCATGACAGAGGTGACATGTTCCCTCTCGGAACTAGGAGCCTTCTTGAGGGAAGCTCTGGTTTGCAATAAGCCTACACAAAATCTTGTCCCAGTTCGGCCAAAGAAATTACGGGAACATGTTGGTGCCATGTCATGAGACCATGCCAAGTTTCATGATTTCCAGCCGTGTTTTGGATTTACAGGAATTAATAAACCAAGTTTCTCAATCTTTCCGGCCAAGCCACAACGCCCAGATGTTTGACTTTCAGTCCCATCTCTTGCATGGGACCTAGAATTTCACCCAAAGACACACATGTGATTTTTTCAAACAACTTTGGTGCATTGGAGCACGTGCTTGTAGTTCAAATTTGAATTATGCACACTAAATGCCCGGAAACTCAATTAATATATAAAAAAGGCCAAACGAACCTGGAATAATTCCAAAATTTAGTACGATACTTCTATTTGGTCTAATCTGCTAGTGTACAAAAATTAAGGCGGGAGAAGGCAGTGTACGTATGTCGTTTCGCACACGGAGGTGACACGTTCCCTCTTTGGACCAGGAGCCTTCTTCAGGGAAGCTCCTGTTTGCAAGAAGCATGCACCAAAGCTTGTCCCAATTCGGCCCAAAAATTATTGAAGCATGTTGGTGCCATGTCATGACACCATGCCAAGTTTCATGATTTTCTGTCGTGTTTTGGATTTATAGGAATTAAAAAACCAAGTTTCTCAATCATTCCGGCCGAGCTACGACACCCAGATGTTTGAATTTTATTCCCATTTCTTGCATAGGACCTATAAAGTCACCCAAAGACACACATGTGATTTTTCAGCAAACTTTGGTTCATTGGAGCATGTTCTTGTAGTTTAAATTTGAATTATGCACAATAAATGCACAGAAACTCAATTAACGTATAAAAAAAGACCAAACGAACATGGAATAATTCCAAAAATTAGCACGATACTTCTATTTCGTCTAATCTGCCTGTGTAAAAAAATTAAGGTGGGAAAAGGTAGTGTACGTATGTCGTTTCGCATGCAGAGGAGACACGTTCCCTCTCGGAACCACAAGCCTTCTTGAGAGAAGCTCCTGTTTGCAAGAAGCTTACACCAAAGCTTGTCCCAATTCGGCCAAAAAAATTACCGCCACATGTTGGTACCATGTCATGAGACCCTGCAAAGTTTCATGATTTTCAGGCGTGTTTTGGAATTACCGGAATTAAAAAAACCAATTTTCTCAATCTTTTCGGCCGAGACACAAGGCCTAGATGTTTGAATTTCAATCCCATCTCTTGCATGGGACATAGAAATTCACCCAAGGACACACATGTGATTTTTCAAACAACTATGGTGAACTAGAGCATGTGCTTGTAGTTCAAATTTAAATTATACACATTTAATGCACAGAAACTCAATTAATGTATAAAAAGGGAAAACGAACACGGAATAATTCCAAAATTTAGCACGATACTTCTATTTGGTCTAAGCTGCCTATGTAAAAAATTAAGGCGGGAGAAGGCAGTGTATGTATGTCGTTTCGCACACGGAAGTGACATGTTCCCTCTTGGAACAACGAGCCTTCTTGAGGGAAGCTCCGGTTTGCAAGAAGCGTACACCAAAGCTTGTCCCAATTCGGCCAAAGAAATTACCGCAACATGTTGCTGGCATGTCATGAGACCATGCCAAGTTTCATGATTTTCAGGCGTGTTTTGGAATTACAGGAATTAAAAACCAAGTTTCTCAATCTTTCTGGCCGAGCCACGACACCCAGATGTTTGAAATTCACTCCCATCTCTTGCATGTGACCTAGAAATTCACCCAAGGACACACATGTGATTTTTCAAACAACTTTGGTGCACTAGAGCACGTTCTTGTAGTTCAGATTTGAATTATGCACATTAAATGCCTAGAAGCTCAATTAATGTATAAAAAATGCCAAATGAACACGGAATAATTCCAAAATTTAGCATGATACTTCTATTTGGTCTAATATGCCTGTGTAAAAAAATTAAGGCGGGAGAAGGCAGTGTACGTATGTCATTTCGCACATGGAGGTGACACGTTCCCTCTCGGAACCAAGAGCCTTCATGAGGGAAGCTCCGGTTTGCAAGAAGCCTACACCAAAGCTTGTCCCAATTCGGCCAAAAAAATTACCGCAGCAAGTTGGTGCCATGTCATGACACCATGCCAAGTTTCATGATTTTCAGGCGTGTTTTGAAATTACAGGAATTAAAAAACCAAGTTTCTCAATCTTTCTGGCAGAGCCACGACGCCCAGATGTTTGAATTTCACTCCCATCTCTTGCATGGGACCTTGAAATTCACACAAGGACTCACATGTATTTTTGAAACAACTTTGGTGCACTGGAGCACGTGCTTGTAGTTCAAATTTGAATTATAGATATTAAATTCACAGAAACTCAAGTAATTTATAAAAAAGACCAAACAAATACGGAATAATTCCAAATTTTAGCACGATACTTCTATTTGGTCTAATCTGTCTGTGTAGAGAAATTAAGGCAGGAGAAGGCAGTGTACGAATGTCATTTTGCATACGGAGGTGACATGTTCCCTCTCAGAACTAGGAGCCTTCTGAGGGAAGCTCCGGTTTGCAATAAGCCTACACCAAAGGTTGTCCCAATTCGGCCAAAGAAATTACCGCAACATGTTGGTGCCATGTCATGAGACCATGCCAAGTTTCATCATTTTCAGCCGTGTTTTGGATTTACAACAATTAATAAACCAAGTTTCTCAATCTTTCCGGCCAAGCCACGACGCCCAGATGTTTGACTTTCACTCCCATCTCTTGCATGGGACCTAGAATTTCACTCAAACAACTTTGGTGCATTGGAGCACGTGCTTGTAGTTCAAGTTTGAATTATGCACACTAAATGCCCAGAAACTCAATTAATATATAAAAAAGGCCAAACGAACCCAGAATAATTCCAAAATTTAGCACAATACTTCTATTTGTTCTAATCTGCCAGTATACAAAAATTAAGGCGGGAGAAGGCAGTGTACGTATGTTGTTTCACACATGGTGGTGACACGTTCCCTCTTTGTACCAGGAGCCTTCTTGAGGGAAGCTCTAGTTTGCAAGAAGCATGCACCAAAGCTTGTCCCAATTCGGCCCAAAAATTGCTGCAGCATGTTGGTGCCATGTCATGACACCATGCAAAGTTTCAAGATTTTCGATCATGTTTCGGATTTACAGGAATTAAAAAACCAAGTTTCTCAATCATTCCGGCCGAGCGACGACACCCAAATGTTTGAATTTTATTCCCATTTCTTGCATAGGACCTATAAAGTCACCCAAAGGCACACATGAGATTTTTTAGCAAACTTTGGTGCATTGGAGCATGTGCTTGTAGTTCAAATTTGAATTATGCACATTAAATGCACAGAAACTCAACTAATGTATAAAAAAGGCCAAACGAACACGGAACAATTCCAAAATTTAGCACGATACTTCTATTTGGTCTAATCTGCATGTGTAAAAAAATTATGGCGGGAGAAGGCAGTGTACGTATGTCGTTTCGCACACGGAGGTGACACCTTCCCTCTTGGAACCACGAGCCTTCTTGAGGGAAGCTCCGGTTTGCAAGAAGCTTACACCAAAGCTTGTTCCAATTCGGCCAAAAAAATTACCGCAGTATGTTGGTGCCATGTCATGATACCATGCCAAGTTTCATGATTTTCTGGCATGTTTTGGAAATAAAGGAATTAAAAAACCAAGTTTCTCAATATTTTCGGCCGAGCCACAAAGCCCAGATGTTTGAATTTCACTCCCATCTCTTGCATGCACATGTGATTTTTCAAACAACTTTGGTGCACTGGACCATGTGCTTGTAGTTCAAATTTGAATTATGCACATTAAATGCCCATAAACTCAATTAATGTATAAAAAAGGCGAAATGAGCCCAGAATAATTCCAAAATTTAGCACGGTACTTCTATTTGGTCTAATCTGGCTGTGTAAAAAAATTAAGACGGGAGAAGGCAGTGTACGTATGTTGTTTCACACATGGAGGTGACACATTCCCTCTCGGAACCACGAGCCTTCTTGAGGGAAGCTCCGGTTTGCAAGAAGCTTACACCAAAGCTTGTCCAAATTCGGCAAAAAAATTACCGCAACATGTTGGTGCCATGTAATGAGATCATGCCAAGTTTTATGATTTTCAGTAGTGTTTTGGAATTACAGGAATTAAAAAACCATATTTCTCAATCTTTCTGGCCGAGCCACGATGCCCAGATGTTTGAATTTCACTCCCATCTCTTGCATGGGACCTAGAAATTCACCCAAGGACACACATGTGATTTTTCAAACAACTTTGGTGAACTGGAACACGTGCTTGTAGTTCAAATTTGAATTATACACATTGAATGCACAGAAACTCAATTAATGTATAAAAAGGCCAAGAAAACACATAATAATTCCAAAATTTAGCATGATACTTCTATTTGGTCTAATCTGCCTGTGTAAAAAATTGAGCCAGCAGAAGGCAGTGTATGTATGTCGTTTCGCACACGGATGTGACACGTTCCCTCTTGGAACCATGAGCCTTCTTAAGGGAAGCTCCGGTTTGGAAGAAGCCTTCACCAAAGCTTGTCCCAATTCGGCCAAAAAAATTACGGCAGCATGTTGGTGCCATGTCATGAGACCATGTTTCATGATTTTCAGGCGTGTTTTGGAATTACAGGAATTAAAAAACCAAGTTTCTCAATCTTTCTAGCCGAACCACGGCGCCCAGATGTTTGAATTTCACTCCCATCTCTTGCATGCACATGTGATTTTTCAAACAACTTTGCTGCACTGGAGCACGAGCTTGTAGTTCAAATTTGAATTATGCACATTAAATGCCCAGAAACTCAATTAAGGTATAAAAAGTCCAAACGAACAGAGAATAATTCCAAAATTTAGCATGATACTTCTATTTGGTCTAATCTGCCTGTGTAAAAAAATTAAGGCGGGAGAAGACAGTGTACGTATGTTGTTTCGCACATGGAGGTGACACGTTCCCTCTTGGAACCAGGAGCCTTCTTGAGGGAAGCTCTGGTTTGCAAGAAGCCTACACCAACGCTTGTCCCAATTCGGCCAAAAAAATTACCACGGCATGTCGGTGCCATGTCATGAGACCATGCCAAGTTTCATGATTTTCAGGCGTGTTTTGGAATTATAGGAATTAAAAAACCAAGTTTCTCAATCTTTCCGGCTGAGCCACGATGCCCAGATGTTTGAATTTCACTCCCATCTCTTGCATGGGACCTAGAAATTCACCCAAGGACACACATGTTATTTTTCAAACAACTTTGGTGAACTGGAGCACATGCTTGTAGTTCAAATTTGAATTATACATATTAAATGCACAGAAACTCAATTAATGTATAAAATGGCCAAACGAGCACATAATAATTCCAAAATTTAGCACGATACTTCTATTTTGTCTAATCTGCCTGTGTAAAAAAATTATGGCGGGAGGAGGTAGTGTACGTATGTTGTTTCGCACACGGAGGTGACACGTTCCCTCACGGAACTAGGAGCCTTCTTGAGGGAAGCTCTAGTTTGCAGTAAGCCTACGCCAAAGCTTGTCCCAATTCGGCCAAAGAAATTACCGCAGCATGTTGGTGCTATCTCATGAGACCATGCCAAGTTTCATGATTTTCAGCCGTGTTTTGGACTTACATGAATTAATAAACCAAGTTTCTCAATCTTTCCGGCCAAGCCACGTCGTCCAGATATTTGAATTTCACTCCCCTCTCTTGCATGGGACCTTGAATTTCACCCAAAGACACACATGTGATTTTTCAAAGAACTTTGGTGCATTGGAGCACGTGCTTGTAGTTCAAATTTGAATTATGGACACCAAATGCCCAGAAACTCAATTAATATATAAAAAAGGCCAAACGAACCCGGAATAATTCCAAAATTTAGAACGATACTTCTATTTGGTCTAATCTGCTAGTGTACAAAAATTAAGGCGGGAGAAGGTAGTGTAAGTATGTTGTTTCGCACACGGAGGTGACACGTTCCCTCTCGGAACCAAGAGCCTTCTTGAGGGAAGCTCCAATTCGCAAGAAGAATATACCAAACCTTGGCCCAATTCGACCAAAAAAATTATGGCAGCATATTGGTGCCATGTCATGATACCATGCGAAGTTTCATGATTTTCAGCCGTGTTTTGGATTTACAGGAATTAAAAAACCAACTTTCTCAATCATTTCGGCCAAGCCACGACACCCAGATGTTTGAATTTTATTCCCATTTCTTGCATAGGACCTATAAGTTCACCCGACACACATGTGATTTTTCAGCAAACTTTGGTGCATTGGAGCATGTGCTTGTAGTTCAAATTTGAATTATGCACATTAAATACACAGAAACTCAATTAATGTATAAAAAAGGTCAAACGAACACGGAATAATTCCAAAATTTAGCACTATACTTCTATTTCGTCTAATCTGCCTGTGTAAAAAAATGAAGGCGGGAGAAGGCAGTGTACGTATGTCGTTTCGCACACGGAGGTGATACTTTCCCTCTCGGAACCACGAGCCTTCTTGAGGGAAGCTCCGGTTTGCCAGAAGCTTACACCAAAGCTTGTTCCAATTCGGCCAAAAAAATTACCGCAGCATGTTGGTGCCATGTCATGACACCATGCCAAGTTTCATGATTTTCCAGCATGTTTTGGAATTACACGAATTAAAAAACCAAGTTTCTCAATCTTTCTGGCCGAGCCACGACGCCCAGATCTTTGAATTTCACACCCATCTCTTGCATGGGACCTAGAAATTCACCCAGGGACACACATGTGATTTTTCAAACAACTTTGGTGCACTGGAGCACGTGCTTGTAGTTCAAATTTGAATTATACACATTAAATGCACCAAAACTCAATTAATGTATAAAAAAGGCCAAACGAACATGGAATAATTCCAAAATTCAGCACCAAACTTCTATTTGGTCTAATCTGCATGTATAGAAAAATTGAGGTGGGAGTAGGCAGTGTATGTATGTCATTTCGCAAACGGAGATGACACGGTCCCTCTCGGAACCACGAGCCTTCTTGAGGGAAGCTCCGGTTTGCAAGTAGCTTACAGCAAAGCTTGTCCCAATTCGGCCAAAAAAAATACCGCAACATGTTGGTGCCATGTCATGAGACCATGCCAAGTTTCATGATTTTAAGCCGTGTTTGGGAATTACAGCAATTAAAAATCCAAGTTTCTCAATCTTTCCGGCCGAGCCACTACGCCCAGATGTTTGAATTTCACTCCCATCTCTTGCCTGGGACCTAGAAATTCACCCAAGGACACACATATGATTTTTCAAACAACTTTGGTGAACTAGAGCACGTGCTTGTAGTTCAAATTTGAATTATACACATTAAATGCATAGAAACTCAGTTAATGTATAAAAAGGCCAAACAAACACGTAATAATTCCAAAATTTAGCATGATACTTCTATTTGGTCTAATCTGCCTGTGTTAAAAATTTAAGGCAGGAGAAGGCAGTGTATGTATGTCGTTTCGCACACGGAGGTGACACGTTCCCTCTCGAAACCACGAGCCTTCTTGAGGGAATCTTCGGTTTGCAAGAAGCCTTCACCAAAGCTGTCCCAATTCGGCCAAAAAAATTACCGCAGCATGTTGGTGCCATGTCATAAGACCATTCCAAATTTCAGGATTTTCAGGCAAGTTTTGGAATTACAGGAATTAATAAACCAAGTTTCTCAATCTTTCTGGCCGAGCCACGGCGCCCAGATGTTTGAATTTCACTCCCATCTCTTGCATGGGACCTAGAAATTCACCCAAGGACACACATGTGATTTTTCAAACAACTTTGGTGCACTGGAGCACGAGCTTGTAGTTCAAATTTGAATTATGCACATTAAATGCCCAAAAACTCAATTAAGGTATAAAAAGGCCAAACAAACACAGAATAATTCCAAAATTTAGCACGATACTTCTATTTGGTCTAATGTGCTTGTGTAAAAAAATTAAGGCGGGAGAGGCAGTGTACGTATGTTGTTTCGCACGCAGAGGTGACACGTTACCTCTCGGAACCACGAGCCTTCTTGAGGGAAGCTCCGGTTTGCAAGAAGCCTACACCAAAGCTTGTCCCAATTTGGCCAAAAACATTACCGCAGCATGTTGGTGTCATGTCATGAGACCATGCCAAGTTTCATGATTTTCAGTCGTGTTTTGCGTGTATAGGAATTAATAAACCAAGTTTCTCAATCTTTCCGGCCAAGCCACGGCGCCCAGATGTTTGAATTTCACTCCCATCTCTTGCATGGGACCTAGAATTTCACCCAAAGACACACATGTGATTTTTCAAACAACTTTGGTGCATTGGAGCACGTGCTTGTAGTTCAAATTTGAATTCTGCACACTGAATGCCCAGAAACTCAATTAATATATAAAAAACGCCAAACGAACCCGGAATAATTCCAAAATTTAGCACGATACTTCTATTTGTTCTAATCTGCCAGTATACAAAAATTAAGGCGGTAGAAGGCAATGTAAGTATGTCGTTTTGCACACAGAGGTGACACGTTCCCTCTCGGAACCAAGAGCCTTCTTGAGGGAAGCTCCGATTCGCAAGAAGCACACACCAAAGCTTGTCCCAATTCGGCCAAAAAATTTACTGCAGCATGTTGGTGCCATGTCATGAAACCATGGCAAGTTTCATGAGTTTCAGCCGTGTTTTGGATTTACAGGAATTAAAAAACCAAGTTTCTCAATCATTCCGGCCGAGCCACGACACCTAGATGTTTGAATTTTATTCCCATTTCTTGCATAGGACCTATAAATTCACCCAAAGGCACACATGTGATTTTTCAGAAAACTTTGGTGCATTGGAGCATGTGCTTGTAGTTCAAATTTGAATTGTGCAGATTAAATGGCCAGAAACTCAATTAATGCATAAAATGCCAAACGAACCCGGAATAATTCCAAATTTAAACACGACACTCATGTACTAGTTGCATGTTCACTGTACGTAAATGTTCTAGAAATTAAAACACCATCATTTCCCTCCATAAATCCATTTTGTCTTTCAAAACATAATGAAAAAATCAGGTATACCACTAACAGTTTACTAGAAAGAATCATGTGGGATACGATATAAAATATCTTGGCGCACCGTCTTGTCTGGCTTACGCAGGAAGCTTCATCGTCTACAGTCCACCGCCCCCGCTTGAACCACACTTGCGCACCAGTTTCTCGCGGCACCGAGCGGAATTTTTTGGCTAGCACGGAAATATCTATCTCGCCGCCCCTCCTTCCTACCAAAAGCCACATTTTCACTATTTCTCCTTGCTTTCCAAGTTCAAACCTTCACTGTTGCTTACTAGCAGCTCAGCCTCCTCGCCGGCGACCCTTATTCTTGTAGCGCCGCCTCCTCCCCGGCTACCCTTCTTCTTGCAGCGCCGGCTCCTCGCCGACGACCCTTCTTCTTGCAGCGCCGCCTCCTTGCCAACGACCCTTCTTCTTGCTACGCGGCCTCCTCGCCGCCGACCCTTCTTCTTGCTGTGCGGCCTCGACGATATGGTCAGGTAATCCACACCCCACCCACACCATCCTCCTCCTTTCCCGTCCCACATGCCCTAACTAACGGAGCTACACCTTCCACTAAAATCACTATCGCCCTCCTCGAATTAAGCGCCGCCCACAACCATTTTACGCGTAGTATAACATGGAGCTGAGTAGCATGCGGCCGCACGCGCAAACGAGGTCACTATGGATGACATGTGTGTCGACCGCCAGATCTTGGAGGAGCACCTCGTCATCGAGGCCACCATCGACACTGCCGCGTAGTTGTCTACTTTCAAATATAGTTCGTGATGTTTTCTCGAGGCCACCGCCAGTGCCTTCTAGTGATTTGTCCTCTGTAATGTTAATATGCAATCTGATGTTCAGTTAACAGTTTGGTTCTCTGAAATGTAATGTTCAGTTAACACTTTGGTCCAACAATTGCTACATTTCATAATACTGTTCTCAAGCATTCTTTGTTTTGTTAACTGTCTTATCTTCTAGTACATGTTTCTATTCTGCAATGTCGTGCTCAATTAACTATTTTGGTTCATTTGGTTTGCTGTCCATTTAACTGTTTGGTTCAGTTCTGCAATTTGATTTTCATTTGATGTGGGTGCAATTTTGTATTGTTATGCATGTGATACCAATAAAATTTGGTTGTACTCAATACATATTCTACTGATAGTATGGCAACTCTTAGTTAACCTGATCAAGATCTTCCTTATGTGCGTTGCAGGGAAACAATGGGAGACACTATGGTTTACCATCGAGGTCTGTTCAAGCAGGGTCCTTTGGCTAATAGCACATTATTGTGCAGTTGCAGGAATCATTCTAATATTTAGGTTTCATACAATTTGGTCTTGCACATGTAGGTCCTGCTGTCGAGGCTTAGATCCATTATTTCACCCATTTTAGATATGGGAAAATGAGATGTCCATGAATACTAGTCAAGTCAAGAAACTCAGAAAGATTGTTAGGATGAAGAAACTTGCGATGAATAACAGCAAGATCTTTGTTTGCACAATGAAGAAGACATCAGTCAACTATAGGATGGTACCAACTCTTTTACCTTGTTTTTACCCCTTGCGCCATTTCAAAATTTACAACAGCAATTTATGTATAGCTTTGTTTTCAGTACTTTTCAAAGCAGTTCACTTGGCATGGTCTCATGACATGACACCAACATGCTGTGGTAATTTTTTTTGGCCGAATTGGGACAAGCTTTGGTGTAGGCTTCTTGCAAACTGGAACTTCCCTCAAGAAGACTCGTGGTTCCGAGAGGGAACGTGTCACCTCCGTGTGCGAAACGACGTACGTACACTGCCTTCTCCCGCCTTAATTTTTTTACATGGGCAGATTACACCAAATAGAAGTATCGTGCTAAATTTTGGAATTATTTCGTGTTCGTTTGGTCTTTTTTATACATTAATTGAGTTTCTGTGCATTTAATGTGTATAATTCAAATTTGAACTACAAGCACGTGCTCCAGTGCACCAAAGTTGTTTGAAAAATCACACTTGTGTCCTTGGGTGAATTTCTAGGTCACATGCAAGAGATGGGAGTGAAATTCAAACATCCGAGCATCGTGGCTCGGCCAGAAAGATTAAGAAACTTGGTTTTTTAATTCCTATAAATCCAAAACACGCCTGAAAATCATGAAACTTGGCATGGTGTCATGACCTGGCACCAACATGCTGCGGTAATTTCTTTGGCCGAATTGGGACATGCTTTGGTGTAGGCTTATTGCAAACCGGTGCTTCCCTCAGGAAGGCTCCTGGTTCCGAGAGGGAACGTGTCACCTCCGTGTGCGAAACGACATACGTACACTGCCTTCTCCCGCCTTAATTTTTTTACACAGGCATATAAGACCAAATAGAAGTATCGTGCTAAATTTTGGAATTATTCTGTGTTCATTTGGCGTTTTTATACATTAATTGAGTTTCTGCGCATTTAATGTGTATAATTCAAATTTGAACTACAAGCATGTGCGCCAGTGCACCAAAGTTGTTTGAAAAATCACATGTGTGTCCTTGGGTGAATTTCCAGGTCCCATGCAAGAGATGGGAGTGAAATTCAAACATCTGGGCGTCGTGCTTCGGCCGGAAAGATTGAGAAACTTGTTTTTTTAATTCCTGTAATTCCAAAACACGATTGAAAATCATGAAACTTGGCATGGTCTCATGACATGGCACGAACATGTTGCGGTAATTTTTTTGCCCGAATTGGGACAAGCTTTGGTGTAAGCTTCTTGCAAACCGGAGCTTCCTCAAGAAGGCTCGTGGTTCCGAGAGGGAATGTGTCACCTGATGACCCAAAAGTGTAGGGGATCTATCGTAGTCCTTTCGATAAGTAAAAGTGTTGAACCCAATGAGGAGTAGAAGGAAATGACAAGCGGTTTTGAGTAAGGTATTCTCTGCAAGCACTGAAATTATCGGTAATAGATAGTTTTGTGATAAGGTAATTCGTAACAGGTAACAAGTAATAAGGTGCAGTAAGCTGGACCAATCCTTTTTGTAGTGAAGGACAAGCCTGGACAAATTCTTATATGAAGGAAAACGCTCCCGAGGACACATGGGAATTATCGTCAAGTTAGTTTTCATCACGCTCATATGATTCACGTTCGTTACTTTGATAATTTGATATGTGGCTGGACCGGTGCTTAAGTACTGCCCTTTCTTGGACAAGCATCCCACTTATGATTAACCCCTATTGCAAGCATCCACAACTACAAAAGAAGTATTAAGGTAAACCTAACCATAGCATCTCTTACGAAGCATCCACAACTACAAAAGAAGTATTAAGGTAAACCTAACCACAACTACAACATATCGCTCCAAATCAGCCCCTGACGAAGCAACTCATAAACTAGGGTTTAAGCTTCTGTCACTCTAGCAACCCATCATCTACTTATTACTTCCCAATGCCTTCCTCTAGGCCCAAACAATGGTGAAGTGTCATGTAGTCGACGTTCACATAACACCACTAGCAGAAAGACAACATACGTCTCATCAAAATATCGAACGAATACCAAATTCACATGACTACTTATAGCAAGACTTCTCCCATGTCCTCCTGAACAAACGTAACTACTCACAAATCATATTCATGTTCATAATCAGAGGGGTATTAATGTGCATATAGGATCTGAACATATGATCTTCCACCGAATAAACCAACTAGCATCAACTACAAGGAGTAATCAACACTACTAGCAACCCACAGGTACCAATCTGAGGCTTTGAGACAAAGGTCAAATACAAGAGATGAACTAGGGTTTGAGAGGAGATGGTGCTGGTGAAGATGTTGATGGAGATTGACCCCCTCCGATGAGAGGATCGATGGTGATGATGATGGTGATGATTTCCCCCTCCCGGAGGGATGTTTCCCCGGCAGAACAGCTCCGCCGGAGCCCTAGATTGGTTCCGCCTCGTGGCGGCGGTGTCTCGTCCCAAAAGCTTGCTTATGATTTTTTTTCTAGGGTAAAATACTTCATATAGCAGAAGATGGGCACAGGAGGCCTGCCAGGTGGCCCACGAGGCAGGGGGCGTGCCCAGGGGGTAGGGCACGCCCCCCACCCTCGTGGATGGTGGGTGGCCCCCCTCTGGTATTTTCCTCGCTCAGTATTTTTTATTAATTCCAAAAATAACTCCCGTGGAGTTTTAGGACTTTTGGAGTTGTGCAGAATAGATCTCTAATATTCGCTCCTTTTCCAGCCCAGAATTCCAGCTGTCGGCATTCTCCCTCTTCGTGTAAACCTTGTAAAATAAGAGAGAAAAGGCATAAGTATTGTGACATAACTACTAATAATGCAATAAATATCAATATCAAAGCATCATGCAAAATGGACGTATCATCACCTCCGTGTGCGAAACGACATACGTACACTGCCTTCTCCAGCCTTAATTTTTTTACACGGGAAGATTAGACCATATAGAAGTATCGTGCTAAATTTTGGAATTATTCCGTGTTCGTTTGGCCTTTTTTATACATTAATTGAGTTTTTGTGCATTTAATGTGTATAATTCAAATTTGAACTACAAGCAAGTGCTCCAGTGCACCAAAATTGCTTGAAAAATCACATGTATGTCCTTGGTCGAATTTCTAGGTCCCATGCAAGAGATGGGAGTGAAATTCAAACATCTGGGCGTCATGGCTCGGCCGGAAAGATTGAGAAACTTGGTTTTTTAATTCCTATAAATCCAATGCACGCCTAAAAATCATGAAACTTGGCATGGTGTCATGACGTGGCACCAACATGTTGTGGTAATTTCTTTGGCCCAATTGGGACAAGCTTTGGTGTAGGCTTATTGCAAACCGGAGCTTCCCTCAAGAAGGCTTCTGGTTCCGAGAGGGAACGTGTCACCTTCGTGTGCAAAACGACACACGTACACTGCCTTCTCCCACATTAATTTTTTTACACAGGCAAATTAGACCAAATAGAAGTATTGTGCTAAATTTTGGAATTATTCCGTGTTTGCTTTGCCTTTTTTAAACATTAATTGAGTTTATGCGCATTTAATGTGTATAATTCAAATTTGAACTACAAGCACGTGCTCCAGTGCACCAAAGTTATTTGAAAAATCACATGTGTGTCCTTGGGTGAATTTCTAGGTCCCATGCAAGAGATGGGAATGAAATTCAAACATCTGGGTGTCATAGCTCGGCCGGAAAGATTGAGAAACTTGGTTTTTTAATTCCTGTAATTCCAAAACACGCCTGAAAATCATGAAACTTGGCATGGTCTCATGACATGGCACCAACATGTTGCGGTAATTTTTTGGGCCGAATTGGGACAAGCTTTGGTGTAAGCTTCTTGCAAGTCGGAGCTTCCCTCAAGAAGGCTCGTGGTTCCGAGAGGGAACATGTCACCTCCGTGTGTGAAATGACATACGTACACTGCCTTCTCCTGCCTTAATTTTTTACACAGCCAGATTAGACCAAATAGAAGTACCGTGTTAAATTTCGGAATTATTCCAGGTTCGTTTGGACTTTTTATAAATTATTTGAGTTCCTAGGCATTTAATGTGAATAATTCAAATTTGAACTACAAGCACATGCTCCAGTGCACCAAAGTTGTTTGAAAAATCACATGTGTGTCATTGGGTGAATTTCTAGGTCCCATGCAAGAGATGGGAGTGAAATTCAAACATCTGGGCGTTGTGGCTCGGCCGGAAAGATTGAGAAACTTGGTTTTCTAATTCCTGTAAATCCAAAACATGCCTGAAAATCATGAAACTTGGTATGGTGTCATGACATGGCACCAACATGCTGCGGTAATTTTTTGACCAAATTGGGACAAGCTTTGGTGTAAGCTTGTTGCAAACCGGAGCTTCCCTCAAGAAGGCTCGTGGTTCCGAGAGGGAACATGTCACCTCCGTGTGCGAAACGACATACGTACACTGCCTTCTCCCTCCTTAATTTTGTTACACAGCCAAATTAGACCAAATAGAAGTACCGTGCTAAATTTTGGAATTATTCTGGGTTCGTTTAGCCTTTTTTATACTTTAATTGAGTTTCTGGGCATTTAAAGTGCATAATTCAAATTCGAACTACAAGCACATGCTCCAGTGCACAAAAGTTGTTTGAAAAATCATATGTGTGTCCTTGGGTGACTTTCTAGGTCCCATGCAAGAGATGGGAGTGAAATTTAAACATCTGGGCGTCGTGGCTCGGCCGGTAAGATTGAGAAACTTGGTTTTTTAATTCCTGTAATTCCAAAACACGCCTGAAAATCATGAAACTTGGCATGGTCTCATGACATGGCACCAACATGCTGTGGTAATTTTTTTGTCCGATTTGTGATGGAGCACACATTAACAATCAACAAAGTCATTTTGGAACAAGTGTTGTCACATTACAAATCAGAAACACAAGTATTATTGAAACCGTGGGCGTTCGACTTACTAATTACTCGCGGCAATGCATCCCATTTTTTTATTGGCTAGGAGGGGTCGTGCGGGGTAGCTATTTGAGTGTCGGAGGCATGCGATCAAACCCCTGCGTGTGCTCATCGGGAGGAGAGCCCTTTGACCGCTACCCGCCGCGCACCTTCCTCCCAACGTCTCCATTAATGGCGCTCGAGCACCTGTTCGACGACGTGGCTATATGTCTCACTGGACTGAGATTTAAGAGAGAAAAATGAAAATCTAAAAAGAAAGTTTTGCACGAATCTTGATGTAAGATCCGACGGACCTATATAGCACCGACTACGACTTTTAGCAAGCATGATGAATATAAGGGCGATGACAGTGGATAATAATTGTCTTACATATTTAGAAACATAATTAAAAAAGCCACATGCGGCAACGCATGAAATACACAAGGGCAAAAGAAGAAACAAGACAACGATCTGGCTTGCTGATCTCTACTTTCTTTATGTGTTGCTGCAGGCCGCGGGAACTAGTCTTCGCGGCGAGCGGCGACGAGCTCTTTCTTGTCCTCAAGATGATGGTTGAGAGCATCCACGGATTCCTCCACCAGCCTTCTGCGCTCGATGCGCAGCATGGCATTCTCGTCCATAAGTTTCTTGACGATGATGTCGTTCCTCTTCAACAAGGCAGTGGTTTGCTCTTGCTGCTCCGTACTTCCGACAATCTCTTCCCTCAACAGGTCATGCTTGCCCCAGAGCTTTGCATTTCTCTCATTTAGTTGCCAGATGACGTCCGTAGACTGTTCAAACGAGGCTTTTTGGTCATCCTGCAACCTCGCCCACCTGGAGATCTGATCCATCTGCCTAAGGACGAGGCGACGCATGCGCCTGTACGAATCCTCGCCTACCCACGAGGCATTTTCCCAGGCCGCCACTGCGCGGGAGGACATCTCTGCTGCATTCGCAGCGCGGCGGGACATCTCTTCTACTTCCGTGGCGCGGCCGGACCAGTCTGCTGCATCAACGACGCTGCGGGTCCTCCGTGCTGCTTCGGCGCGCGGTGGGACCTCTCTGCTGGTATGGCCGTTGAGGGAGTCCAGGATTAGGGTTATCCGAACAGCCGGACTATATACTTTGGCCAGACTATTGGAGTATGAAGATACAAGACTCAAGACTCCGTCCCGTGTCCGGATGGGACTCTCCTTTGCGTGGAAGACAAGTTTGGTGATCTGGATATTATATTTCCTTCTTTGTAACCGACTCCATGTAAACCCTAGCCCTCTCCAGTGTCTATATAAACTGGAGAGTTTAGTCCTTAGGGGGACGATCAGAATCATAATCATCATAGGCTAGCTTCTAGGGTTTAGCCTCTACGATCTCGTGGTAGATCAACTCTTGTACTACTCATATCATCAATATCAATCAAGCAGGAAGTACGGTTTTACTTCCATCGAGAGGGCCCGAACCTGGGTAAACATTGTGTCCCTTGCCTCCTGTTACCATTAGCCTAAGACACATAGATCGGGACCCCCTACCCGAGATCCGCCGGTTTTGACACCGACATTGGTGCTTTCATTGAGAGTTCCTCTGTGTCATCGCTGCAAGGCTTGATGGCTCCTTCAATCGTAAACAACACGATACAGGATGAGACTTTCCTCCCCGGACAGATCGTCGTGTTTGGCGGCTTCACACCGCGGGCCAGTTCGCTTGGCCAACTGGAGCAGATCGACAGCTACGCCCCTGGCCACCAGGCCAGATTCGGAAACCTGAACTACACGGCCGATATCTGCAGAGACTTGATCTTCAATGGGTTCGGGCCTACGACAGGAGCGCTGCACAGCTTAGACCTGCTGTCGGACAATGCTCGGGATATCGCCCCTGCAGGAGCCCCGGACCTAAATTCGGAGCAGATTGCGTTGCCCAAGGACGGGTGGATGGACCCCGCCCCGCAGACCGCACACTCATCGGTGATAGAGCCGAACACAGACTTCACCCCCAAGAAGCCTGTGACACCGGACCACCGGACTCATATCCGGTTGTAGGTTCCAGTCCGCGCGCCTCCAAGCCCACCGAATCTAGTTGGGCTTCGGTAATGGAGTTCACCGCTGCGGATATCTTCCAGCACTCGCCCTTTGGCGACATGCTGAACTCTTTAAGGTCCCTCTATTTGTCAGGAGACTCTCGGCCGAACTATGTCCGGCTCGAATGGGAAGCAAGAGACGAAGGAATTCGTTGCCCCCCACCACCCACTTCATAGCCACTGTCGAGGATGTATCAGACATGCTTGACTTCGACCCTGATGATACCGACGGTATGGACGTCGGCGCAGGAGACGATTCAGAATCAACGGGGCGCTGGACTGCCACCTCATCATATGATATATATACATGGTGGATACGCCTAAGGAGGACGACAGTGACAATTTGGAAGATAAAAACCCCCGGGCAAAAGCCAAAATGATGGCGCAAACGCCGCTCCAAGTCTAGTAACAGTAAAAATAGCGATAAGAGCACCAGAAAGATCGACACCCCAGTCAACTCCAAAGGCAACAACGACCATATGGACCCAGCAATGGAGCAGGATGAGCCAGGTCACGCCGAACATAGCTCGGAGCAGACGCCTGATCACAATGATCCCGACGGACGAATTCATCAAACCGCCCCGGGACAAGAACACAGTCCGGATGACAATGCATTCATCATCCCGGAAACACGCTTGGAACGAGATAACCGCCATAGAAGGCTTATGGCCACTACAAGAAGTCTAAAGAAGCAGAAGCGATGGCTAAAGGTCGCATAGGAAACGCTGAATCGCAGATGGAATAAAGTGCTAGACACTGAAGAAAAGTACGGCGACGATCGCCATACAAAGAGCTATCCAAAGCGCAAGCTGCTACCAGAATTCGACGACGAGGCCGTTCCACCAAAGAACAACACGGCCAGGAGGCCGGACAAACAACTTCATAACCGCAACAGAGCAGCTACCGACGCCGCACACGATTTACGTGAGCTCCTGGATAAGAAAGCCCATGCGGCTAGGTCCATCTATGGATCTAAAGGACACACCCCAGTGTAGGACTATGGTCACCAAAACGATCATACGAAACAGATACCAGTTCGGAATCAGCACCGGACACAACAACAGACGACGGCACGCCATAGCACGTCCAGATACAGAGGGGCTGCTCACCCCCTGTGCTTCACCAAAGAAGTACTGGACCATGAATTTCCATAGGGTTTTAAACCTGTGAACATAGAGGCATACGATGGAACGACAGACCCAGGGGTCTGGATCGAGGATTTTATCCTGCATATACACATGGCTCACGGGGACGACCTCCATGCCATCAAATACCTTCCCCTCAAGTTGAAGGGGCCAGCTCGACACTGGTTGAAAAGCCTCCCCGAAAATTCAATTGGAAGTTGGGAGGAACTCGAGGACGCTTTCAGGGCCAATTTTCAAGGGACTTATGTCCGGCCTCCAGATGCGGACGATTTAAGTCACATAATCCAACAGCCCGGAGAGTCCGCCCGCAAGCTTTGGAACAGATTCCTCACTAAGAAGAATCAAATTGTCGATTGTCCGGATGCCGAAGCCTTAGCGGCCTTCAAACACAGCATCCGGGACGAGTGGCTCGCCAGACACCTCGGCTAAGAAAAGCCGAGGACAATGGCAGCCTTAACAGGCCTTATGACCCGCTTTTGCGCGGGTGAAGATAGTTGGTTGGCCCGTAAAGGCACCAGCGACACAAGTACATCCGAAATAAGGGATGGAAATGAGAAGCCATTTAAAGGAAGAGAGCCCGGACAACACAATGGTCAACACCGGATTCAGGGGCTCTCAACCCGGTCAACAGAAGAAGCCATTTAAAGGCAGCAAAGAGGGACCGTCCGGCCTAAACAAAGTACTAGACAGACTGTGCCAAATTCATGGCACCCCCGACAAACCTGCGAACCACACTCACAGAGAGTGTTGGGTCTTCAAGCAGGCTGGCAAATTAAATGCCAAACACAAGGGAAGGGAAACACCAAGTGAAGACGAGGATGAGCCTCACCAGCCGAACACTGGCGGACAGAAAAGATTCCCACCAGAGGTAAAAACAGTAAACATGATCCACGCGACTCACACCCACGAGAATGCGCGAACACGCACTCAGAGACGCATACTCTATAAGGCCCATCACCCCCTGTCGATGTCAAAACCGGCGGATCTCGGGTAGGGGGTCCCAAACTGTGCGTCTAGGTGGATGGTAACAGGAGACAAGGGACCATGGTGTTTTTACCCAGGTTTGGGCCCTCTCGATGGAGGTAAAACCCTACTCCTATTTGATTAATATTGATGATATGGGTAGTACAAGAGTTGATCTACCACGAGATGAGAGAGGCTAAACCCTAGAAGCTAGCCTATGGTATGATTGTTGTCCGTCCTATGGACTAAAACTCTCCGGTTTATATAGACACCAGAGAGGGCAAGGGTTACACAGAGTCGGTTACAATGGGAGGAGAGCTTCATATCGTATCGCCAAGCTTGCCTTCCATGCCAAGGAAAGTCCTATCTGGACACGGGACGAAGTCTTCAATGTTGTTTCTTCATAGTCTGGGAGTCCGGCCAAAGGTCATAGTCCGGCTATCCGGACACCCCCTAATCCAGGACTCCCTCAGTAGCCCCTGAACCAGGCTTCAATGACGACGAGTCCGGCACGCAAATTGTCTTCGGCATTGCAAGGCGGGTTCTTCCTCCGAATACTTCATAGAAGATGTTTGAACACAAGGATAGTGTCCGGCTCTACAAAATAAGTTCCACATACCATCGTAGAGAGAATAATATTTACACAAATCTAATCTACTGACGTATTCCGTAGTGTGACATCACGCCACGGCCAAGCATTTATTTGTTTCATTTTATTGTCCCACCTCAGCGTGTTTAGTGAGGCGGTTTCCTTGGCACGTCTTGTCAAAGCAGAGATCGTGTCCCCTTATTCTGGGATTCTCATCAATAAGGGCATGGGTAATCCAACCGCGCCATTAACCGCAGCGCTTGGGAGATAAGCGAGTTTTATTAGGCCGGTGGGGGCTCATAGTTTCAGCCGCCCATATAAGGGGATAAGGATCCACCCTTTCCATCTACGCCTTCTTCCTCCTTTGCTTATCCATTCCTGCGCACTCGAGCTCCAACACCCAAGTCCGCACTTCCCACCTCAACCTTGTCCAATCATGTCCGGAGCAGGAGGTAGATGGATGGCCTCCACCGTCACGGAGGGGCACATCAAAAAGTTGAGGAAGGCCGGATACTTGTGTAACGACATCGCGCACCGGCTTCCAGATGAGGGGCAACTCATCCCCACCCCTAGGCCCCATGAGAGGGTCATGTTTCTCCCCCATTTCCTCCGCGGACTGGGCTTTCCTCTTCACCCGTTCGTCCGGGGGCTCATGTTCTACTATGGCCTGGACTTCCACGATCTGGCCCCGAACTTCATCCTCAACATCTCGGCGTTCATCGTCGTGTGTGAGGTCTTTCTCCGCATCCAGCCCCACTTCGGCTTATGGCTGAAGACCTTCAATGTCAAGCCGAAGGTTGTGGGCGGCCGGCAAGCGGAGTGCGGAGGCGCCATGGTGGGCAAGATGCCCAACGTCATATGGCTCGAGGGATCCTTTGTAGAAACCATCAAAGGGTGGCAATCGGGGTGGTTCTACATAACCGAGTTGCGTGACCCTGAGTGGGCAGCGGCCCCCGAATTCCAATCTGGCATCCCCACCCGGCTCACATCCTGGAAAGAGACGGGCCTGTTGTGGGGTAATCCGGAAGAGGTGGACGGACTCCAAACCTGCGTCCAAGACCTGGTGAACAAGAAGGTTAAACTTGTCAACGTAGTCCAGGCCATGCTCTTCCGCCGGATCCTCCCGTGTCAACAACGGGCTTTCAACTTGTGGGAGTTCGACCCGGCTCAGCACCAGACTTTGTCCAGGATCTTCGACACAAAGCACGAGGACGCCTGGGAGGTGCTATTCAAGAGCTCCGAGGTCTCCCCTCCCGTCACCGAGGATTGCGGATTCTGCGCCAAGCGCCAAGCCACCGAAGTAAGCTTGTTTTTATCCTTTACAGGATACTCAATTTTCATAGTTTGACTCTATGCAGGATCTAAACTCCCGCTCCTTTAACAAGACTGGAAGAGGACGTCCGAACAGTTTGACTGTTCGGCCCCTTTACCCGAAGGCCTAGCAGATGCACGCTTGTCGAAGCTGCTGGTCCCGGCACCTCACGTGGTGCCGGAGAAGAAGTCCACGGGGACTCGAAAGAGTTCCCGATGCCTGGTGGTGTCGAATTCATCGCCCGACGACCCCGAAGCTCCCTCCGCCTCTGAAGACAAGGAGGAGGAAGAAGAAGCCTCTCCCCCTTCAGTGGGGGAGGAAAGAAAAGGAAGGCCGCCCCAACTGGGGAGGCCGGAGGGTCCAAGAAGGGGAAGAACCTTCTTTCGGACTACGCCTCCGACGCCGAAGACGGCGGAGAGGAATGGCCATCCAGGGTCAAGCCCCTGGCAAAATCGTAAGTATCCGGATACCAGAATAACTTATGGTGTTCCTCTATTGTACAATACCTTCTGACGCTGAATTCAATCATGCAGTCCGCCCAAGGCTCGGCTCGGCGATTCGTCGAGCGGCTCCCTGGGTTCGTCGGATGTGAATAGCGCTTCACACCCGACGGCCTCCTCCCCTCGCCCTACGGACAATGCTGAGGTGGAGTCCCAAAAGGGACTAAACCAGGAGGAGGTGGTCCTGGAGACGCCGCAAGGCGACCTCCCAGACTCCAGGCCCAAAGGGGGTGAAGCCCCAGAGGGATCTAAGTCCGGCCCTGGGCCGGACACCGCTCCGGAACCTTCAGTGGTTCCGGAGTCCGGCAGGCGGCCCCTTCGCAAGAAGGGCAAGCCTATGACGCCGGCGGCCTCCGTCCAACCAGAGGCGCCGGTCAATTTGCTGGAGGTGCTTAACGGCGCCTCCATCGACGAGGAGCACCGCACTGTTATGAGTGCGGTGATTCAGAAGGTTCAGTCCGCCAAGAGCGGGCTGACAGAAGCCTGTACCAGCCTTCTAACAGGCTTTGAGGTATGTGTTTAAAACATATAAAAATGCTACCGCATAGACAGTAGCCCCTAATGCTCAGTTTGGTGTTTGGAAGGAAAAGCCGGACTGAGGATCTAAAAAAAAGATATACGCAGGAGTCTAACATAAATATGTCAATATGGGAATGCAGGCTGCGCTGCTGACCTCTGCCGCACTGACTGCGGAGGTCGATGCATTGAAGTAGAGCCCCGAGCGGTCCGAGAACAAGCTCGGCCGTGCCAAGAAGCAGCTCGAGGACAAGGAAGGTATGTAATACCTTATGTAATGGTATATATAAATACCTGGTTACAAATGATGACAGGACCAACGTGAATATTTCAGGGGCCACAACCAAGGTGGCGACCCTGAAGGAAGCGCTTTCCAAGGCCGAAGACAATGCGGCCATGGAGCGCTCAGAGCGAGAGAAGCAAGAGGCGCAGGTGACGGAGCTGCGGCAAGAGCTTGATGCTCTTGTGAAAAAACATGAGTGGTTAGAGCTTGACTCGAAGACTCGAGAGTCCGAGCTTTCCTCGGCACTTGAAAGCGACAAATCTGCCAAGGCCGAAGCCCAAAAAGCCCTCCAGGAGATTGAGGCGATGAAAAAGATTGCGGCGGGTAAGGCATTCTTTATGCAAAGCAAGCACGTGAAAGTAAATTACCTGTTACTTATCCGCATCCGGAGCTCTCCAGGAGCATTCGCGGACCTGCCCCGCAGTGTATCTGACGCCGCCGCATTCTACCGGGCCGAGGAAGGAAGCTCGACGGGGAAGGTGTTCTGGTCCTAGTATGCTGAGGCCGATTTCCCGGTGCCCTTGAACGACCAGCTGAAGCAGTTGGTCGAGCTTCATAAGGAAGCCGAACAGGCCATGAAGGGCCTGATAGGCCGGCTGTGGCCTGGGGAGGTCATGCCTTTGAGCTACTTTGGGCTGGTGCGACGGCTGGTGGATGCCTGTCCACGGCTTGAAGTCATCAAGCGCTCTGTGTGCATCGAGGGCGCCCGTAGGGCTTTTGCCCGTGCTAAAGTGCACTAGGGCAAGCTGGATGCTGAGAAGCTGGTGAAGGATGGGCCACCGGAGGGGAAGGAGCATCGCAGGCCCGAGATGTATTATGAGGGCGTCCTGAAGGGTGCCCGTCTTGTAGCGAATGAAAGTACCGGGGATGTAATTTTTGAGTAAACTCGCTCTTGTTTATCCTGTGCGCTGAAAACTTGTTCATATGCGCTAAGCAACGCTTTTTGAATTTAAAATATTACCTTATGTGCGGCCGTTTATGAAATCTGAGAGATGCAAGTCATCGGCTTCTACCCCCATGCCACGATTGCTGGGGTTTTCGGGATAAACCTGAGTGCTCTTGTTCCCATTCTTGGGTCCATCTAGGGAGACGCTCAGCACAACAAACAAGGCCATCGGACTTATAATGCTTTATCACTCTCAGTTAGCCATAGAATTCTATAACTTTAAATTTCGGTGAAGCCCCTAGTATTCGGAAGACCGAGTTCGGGGCGCTATCCACGCCTAGGCCGGATAAATCCAGCTCCTCGCTCTAAGCGGCATAAGTCTTTAGGGACTCGAAAAACCTCTCGAACAGCGACCGGTCTCTCGCCCTATCATGCGGTCATTTTTAGCTTTCTCTACTGAGGTGTTAACCCAGCTCAACTGGGGCACAATCGCAGTAGTTCTCCCAGTGCTACCTTAGCCGACATTGCGGAACGTAAGGTACCAAAACATGGTAGCTGGGCAAACCCAACTATTGACCCAAGACATGATTCGAAGCCGATGCATATAGTGCTATAAGTTCGGGGTGCCGCACTCATGAGGTGTTCGGTCTTCTCACACCGTATTATGGGGTACTTAAGCCCCTGGTGTATTGGCCGTACCAAAGTGTACGGTTGCATAATGTCATGACTGAACATATTTATATAAAAATGAATGAATACAATAACAGACAAGAGCTATGTATTGTTTATTAAAGGGCTGCTATGAAAGCAGAACGATACAAATAGTGCGATAAGCAAGAGATGGGATTATTTGACATTCCCCCTCCAATGGCAAGCTGCAGGATTTTAAGTAAGACAGGTATTTAGCTCATTATAGAGACCACATGGATATTTGACGTGGCTTGTTGTCTCACTGGCTATTGCATCGTGTGTTTGGTGAATGTATTGCCGGACAGGCCTTCCGAATAGTGGAGTCCTGAAAGTATATATAAAAAAAGAAATGGCAAAATCGGGAGCCCCTAGTGCGGTTGAGCCGCATTCTGGGCGTGCCGTGGTTGTGCCCCTCCCCTTATGCCCATGGTATTTCCAGAGCGTAGTTATGTACACGTGGTACTGCTATCGCGATCTCGCGAGGGCTGGGGTTGGGGCCGCACTGCTATGCTTGCTCTGAACATGCCAGCCGGTTTTGTTGTAGGCTACTTCGGGCGCGCTTGACGTTGTCCGGACATTTAACAGTCGGATTGGAGAATGGCCTTAAGAGGCTACTTTGTACATCCACCGCCAGGGCCGCCGTGTGCTCCTCTGTTCGGAGAGAGCGTTCGGTGTTTCCATTGACCGTAATGACTCCGCGAGGGCCTGGCATCTTTAGCTTGAGATATGCGTAGTGCAGCACCGCATTAAATTTTGCGAATGCGGTTCGTCCGAGCAGGGCGTGATAGCCATTGCGGAACGGGACTATGTCGAAGATTAACTCTTCGCTTTGGAAATTATCCGGGGATCCGAAGACCACTTCAAGTGTGACTGAGCCTGTACAGCTGGCTTCTACACCTGGTATGACGCCTTTAAAGGTCGTCTTTGTGGGTTTAATCCTTGAGGGATCTATACCCATTTTTTGCACCGTATCCTGATAAAGCAGGTTTAGGCTGCTGCTGCCGTCCATAAGGACTCTAGTGAGGTGAAATCCATCAATGATTGGGTCTAGGACCAATGCGGCAAATCCGCCGTGGCGAATGCTAGTGGGGTGGTCCCTTTGATCGAAAGTGATCGGGCAGGAGGACCATGGGTTGAACTTTCGGGCGACTGGCTCCAACGCATAGACGTCCTTGAGAGCATGCTTCCGCTCCCTTTTGGGGATATGGGTTGCGTATATCATGTTCACCGTCCGCACTTGTGGGGGGAAGCCCTTCTGTCCTCTGTTGTTCGGCAGCCGGGTCTCCTCCTCGTCATCGCTATGCAGCCCCTTGTCTCTGTTTTCGGCACTTAACTTGCCTGCCTGCTTGAACACCCAACAATCCCTATTGGTGTGATTGGCTGGTACTTCGGGGGTGCCGTGTATCTGGCATGAGCGATCGAGTATCCGGTCTAAACTGGATGGGCCCGGAGGATTTCTTTTGAATGGCTTCTTCCGCTGACCGGGTTTAGAGCCTCTGAATCCGACATTAACTGTCGTATCCTCAGTATTATCGCCGTTAATGCGGCGCTTGTGCTTGTTACGATGTGACCTGCCATTGTTGTCCTTGGTATCTGAGTTACCAGGGCTCTTGGTTATGTTATTGCTACAAGCTAGCCAGTTGTCTTCTCCCGCGCAAAAGCGGGTCATGAGTGTCGTGAGGGCTGCCATAGATTTCGGCTTTTCCTATCCTAGGTGTCGGGCAAGATTTTCGTCTAGGATGTTGTGCCTTAAGGCTGCAAGAGCCTCTGCGTCCGGACAGTCGACTATTTGATTTTTCTTGGTTAGGAACCGTGTCCAGAATTGTCTGGCCGATTCCTCTGGCTGCTGAATTATGTGGCTGAGGTCATCGGCGTCTGGTGGTCGCACATAAGTGCCGTGGAAGTTGTCGAGGAATGCGGATTCCAGGTCCTCCCAGCAACTAATTGCCTCTGTTGGCAGGATGTTAAGCCAATGCCGAGCTGGTCCTTTAAGCTTGAGCGGGAGGTATTTGATGGCGTGTAGATCATCACCACGGGCCATGTGGATATGAAGGAGATAATCCTCGATCCATACCACAGGATCTGTTGTGCCATCGTATGATTCGATGTTTACGGGTTTAAAACCTTCGGGGATTTGATGATCCATTACTTTGTCTGTGAAGCATAGTGGGTGTGCGGCACCCCTGTACTGGGCTATATTGCGACGTAGCTCAGATGAGCTTTGTCTATTGTGTTCGGTCTGGCCGTATTTGTCATATCCGGGATGACGGTTATCGTCACGTGACGTGGGGTGCCCACACGATCCGTAGATTGATCTTGTTTGCCTTGCCTTATCCTCCAATATGTCTTGCAGGTCTGGTCCATTTCCCCGTGCTCTGGTATTTTTTGAGCGGCGTCGGGGTGCGGCTTGAGTTGAGGGCCGAGAGGCCTCTTTGTCGCGGCCACGGGGTGGCCGATCGGCCGCATCATACGCTGGTGATGTAGGTTTAGTTGCTTCCTCCTCTAGTTGGGGTAGCAGCCTGTGCTTTGGGTAGTTCTTGGAGGTGCGTTCGGGTTTGTACTCTTCGGCCGCCAGGACTTCAGTCCATCTGTCGGCTAGCAAATCTTGGTCAGCTCTGAGCTGCTGCTGTTTTTTCTTGAGGCTGCTTGCCGTGGCCATAAGCCTGCGTTTGAAACGCTCTTGTTCGACGGGATCCTCTGGCATGACGAATTCGTCGTCATCGAGGCTTGCCTCGTCTTCGGAGGGGGGCATATAATTGTCATCCTCGACCTCCCTGTCTGCCGCTCTCTCATGAGGGCTGGCTTCTCCGTCCTCCTGCGCTGAATCCTGCTAGAGGGGGTTGTCTTCGGCACTGTCCAGGGTGTTGTTATCTACAGTGCCGGACTCGCCGTTTTTGCTTTGGTGGGATTTAGAGCGGCGCCGCTGACGTCGGCGCTTAGGTTGTTTCTTGGAGGGGTCATCCTCCGTTTTTTCCTCGCCATTCCCTGCTTTTGGGGTGTCCACCATGTATATGTCATATGATGAGGTGGCTTTCCAGTGCCCTATAGGTGCTGGTTCTGGGTCGTCTCCTTCATCGGCGTCCATACCATCGATGTCTTGGGAGTCGAAGTCGAGCTTGTCGGTTAAATCGTCGACAGTGGCTACGAAGTGGGTGGTGGGTGGGTTTCGAATTTCTTCGTTGTCCGCATCCCAACCTTGCTGACCATAGTCCGGCCAGGGCTCTCCTGACAAAGAGAGAGACTTTAGTGACTTCAGGATGTCGCCAAAGGGCGAGTGCTGAAAGACGTCCGCGGCGGTGAACTCCATGATTGGAGCCCAATTGGGTTCGATTGGAAGGGGTGCGGAAGATTCAGAATCCAGATAGGAGTCCGGCACCTTGGAGTCACAGGCCTCACAAAGGACTGGGCTGGTATTCAGCTCGACCGCCATAGAGATTGCAGCTTCTGGGGCGGCGTCCAACCGTCCGTCCCCGATTGGCGCGGTCGGCTCCGATCTGAGGGTCGGAGCGGACACCTAAGCGGCGCTCTGAGCGCTGTCCGGCGGCAGAGCTAGATCATGCCCATCGTGAAAGTGTGGAGCGCTCGGCCGTGGCTCGAATCCGTCGAAGATCAAGTCCCCGTGGATGTTAGCCGTGTAGTTCAAACTTCCAAATCTGACCTGATGGCCAGGGACGTAGCTTTCGATCTACTCCAAATGGCCAAGATAATTGGCCCGCAGTGCGAAGCCGCCGAACACGAAGATCTGTCCAGGGAGAAAAGTCTCACCCTGAACCGCGTTGTGGTTGATGATCGAAGAAGCCATCGGGCCTAAAGGTGACGACACAGAGGAACTCTCAATGAAAGAACCAATGTCGGTGTCAAAACTAGCGGATCTCGGGTAGGAGGTCTCGAACTGTGCGTCTAGGCGGATGGTAACAGGAGACAAGGGACACGGTGTTTTTACCCAGGTTCGGGCCCTCTCGATGGAGGTAAAACCCTACTCCTGCTTGATTAATATTGATTATATGGGTAGTACAAGAGTTGATCTACCACGAGATCAGAGAAGCTAAACCCTAGAAGCTAGCCTATGGTATGATTGTTGTACGTCCTATGGACTAAAACTCTCCGGTTTATATAGACACTGGAGAGGGCTAGGGTTACACAGAGTCGGTTACAATGGGAGGAGATCTTCATATCATATCGCCAAGCTTGCCTTCCACGCCAAGGAAAGTCCTATCCGAACACGGGAAGAAGTCTTCAATCTTTTTTCTTCATAGTCCGGGAGTCTGGCCAAAGGTCATAGTCCGGCCATCCGTACACCCCCTAATCCAGGACTCCCTCACCCCCAAACTCAACCACTGGTCGGCCTGCCCGATCACCTTCGATCACAGGGACTGCCCGACTAGTATGCGGCACGGAGGATCAGCTGCCTTGGTGCTCGACCTAATAATCGACATACCATCTCACTCGCGTCGTCATGGATGGTGGTAGTAGTCTCAATTTAATATACCAGGACACTGTCCGCAGGATGGGGATAGACCCATACAGAATCAGCCAAAGCAACACCACCTTTGAAGGGGTGATACCAGGCGTTGAAGCCCACAGCAGGGGCTCCATCATACTGGAGGTAACATTCGGTTACCCCGGCAACTCCAGAAGCAAAGAACTACTCTTCACCATCGCCCCCCTCCAAGGAGGCTATCACGCATTGCTCGGGAGAACGGCATTCGCCCACTTCAACACAGTACCGCATTACGCCTACCTCACACTCAAGATGCCCGGTCCACACGGCATCATCACCGTTAATGGAAACACAGAGCACTCCTCACGCGTGGAGGAATACGGGACGGCTCTAGCAGCCGGACTCTAAGCGGCCTCTAATACAAAAAAGCATGACTGGTCGTTAAGACCACAGACACGGTTAGACGAGTCCGGCAGCCCGGATAAACCTGAGCTAGGGCACCATGTACGTAATCCCATAGAGGACACCAGGGGCTATAGATATTTAATACAGCCCCACCGTTGGCTTGACCTTATTAATAGGCCAATGCCGTACACTTTTACTATCCATCGCACGCTTACGTTATACTCTTCTACAGGAGTTTTTCTTTTTTACAGACACAATTCGTGCGATACCCTTTCAGGAAACGGCACAACAGATACAAAGGCGCAGACGTGCAGCAGGGCCCCGCTCAAAGGTTTCTCTTTAGATTAAGCCCCTGTGTAAACCTTTTTATTGTCTCTTGTTGTTTCCACACCCCATGGGTACTATACCGACAGAGGGTACTGCCGTTATTGGCATTTTGCCACAACAGACTGATGCACGTACCTGGAACTACAGGGTTCATAATGAAAGGGCATTCTTCAGCCCATTTTATGTTGCAAAGTCCGAATACCTTAAGGAGTGTTTGGCGTCACGAGTTTGGCCTTATATGCATCAGCTCTGAATCATGTGTTTGGTCAAATGTTGGGTTTGCCCGGCTCCTGGGTTTTCCAGCTTACGTTCCGTTCTTATCGGCTAAGGCGGCCAAAGGAGAACTACTGCGATTGTGCCTTGGTTATTCCGGATGAGCACCTCAGTAGAGAAAGCCGAAAACTGACTGTCATGATACAGCGAGAGATTGTTCAACCACTTGAAGACTTACCGGAATCTTTAGGATTCCTCCGCATTAACGAAGGACCGTTTCCCGATCATGTACACACGCGCCCGTATTTGGATGCACGCAAAGGTACCAGGGGCTACATAGCAGCCCCACCGTCAAACTCTATGGCTAAGTGAAAGTGTTACAGCTATATAGTCCGGTTGCCTAGTTCGACATGCGATCACCTCCTTAATGGACCAAGACGTTAGATCAAGTGTGATTACGCATATTTTTCACAAACACCCCTGCATTATATGCATGGGGGCTGAAGCCAACGACTCCTAACTTTCAGATTACACATATACATAAAAACGGCCGCACAGGAGGCACAATAATACTTTCGGGCACAAAGTATAAATATAGCCTCATAATCAAAATAAAATTATTTTTTACAATGAAACGATTTGTCACTCGAACATGACATTCTTCGAGCACTGAGCCTCTATTAAGCGAGCACCTTCTATTACCTGCTCCAAGTAGTGTTCGGCTGGATCCTGGCCTCCCGCCGGATTCTGGGTCGCAATGATGGTGGCCTCCATATCTGTCCAATATGCTTTAACACGGGCAAGTGCCATCCGTGCACCCTCTATACACGCCGACCTCCTCATGGCATCGATCTGAGATACGGCACCGAGTAATTGTTGCACCAAACCAAAATAACTGTTCGGCTTAGGCCCCTTCGGCCAAAGATGGTCTATTACAGACCACATTGCAAGCCCGGACAACCTATGAAGCTCAGCCACAGCAGCCATCTTATCACTCAACGGCAATGGGCACGCGGGAGCATTGAATTGCGACCAGAATAGCTTCTCCACTTATTTATCACCTTGATCATCGAAAAACTTGGCCGCATCAGCCGTACTCTTCGCCAAGTCCGCATACGCGTCTGCAGGGCTCCAACGTCGATCCAGGGGAGCATACTTCGGATCTAAAAACTTCATCCGCAATAAGTAGTGGTTTCCAGCCGCGATTTCTCTGGCCAGACGAAGCTCCTCCCGCGCATCCCTGCTCTCAGACCGCGTCTCCTTGGCCGTATCAAGTGCCTTCTTCAGATCAGCCAAATTCACCTGATTCTCCTTCTCAAGGAGCCCATACCGGCTGGCGGCATTTTTCAGCTACACAGCCATTTCGGCTATTTTGTCTTCGCTTCGGCGATGACCAGCCTGTTCGGCTCTCAACTCTTCGGCCACCTTTAGGGCAGCCGCATTGCTAGCCCGAGCTTGTTCCTTGGCCTGGGCAAGTTCCGCCCTCAGGGCTTCCATGACAGCAGCACCGTCTGCAGTCCGAGCATATCGCATTAATATTATGCTCCTCTCAATTTTTCCTATACAACATAATAAGGAAAGCAGGGCACATACCTTGTGATTCGTTAAGCCGCTCGTTCACCAGCGTGATATCGACATCAATAGCTCCAATCTGCCTCCTTAGTTCGGCAACTTCAATGGACCGGTCGGCTGCTGGATCCTTAGACACCTGTGCATATATACAGCAATCATTACTTACTCAATATGATCCTTCATTTGCCGCCTAGGGCGGGCAACCAGAGTCTCAGGGGCTACTATCCATATGGAGCACACCTAGCATGTGCGTCACAGCCAAAAATTATGTATTTTTCATTACATACCTCAAAGCCTCTAAGCAGGCTCGTAAATGCTTCATTCAAACCGCTTGTGGCGGATGAAATCTTCTTGAGCACCGTGCTCATTAATGAGCGGTGCTCCTCTGAAAGAGCAGCTCGTTCCAGAAGGCCCGTCAGTATGTCTGCCGGACACCGAACTGTGCCGGACCCTTCTCATCACCCCCCGTGGGAGCCGAACGCTTCGGGCTCAGGGCGGCTGAAGGATTAGCTTTTGGCTTCGGCAGATCCGGACTCCTCCGTGATTACACCTCGGGGTCGCCCGCTTCATGAGGCGGAGAGGTTGGTGGGGTCTCACTCTCCATCATCTCCGGAGGGAGATCCCCCGAAGACAAACTCTATCGAGAAGAGCTGCTAACCAGACTGCAAAAAATGGATCCTAGTTATTGTTCTCGGAGAAAAGAAGTACCTTCGAATTTACGATTAACTTATAGCTAGGTTGAGGGCTGGCCCGTTGGCGGCATGACGCGGTAAGGGCGCCCTTCGGGGCAGGGCCCCCTGGTGACGCTTTCTTCCCCTGTTTGGGCACCTCCATCTCCAAGTCTTTGGAGGGGGCCCTCTTCTTCCCGCACGGGGAGGAGGCCTTAGATTCCCCTCCCCGATTATCCTCCTTTGGGGAGGTAGCAATTCCCCCAGTTTGGATGCGCAGTGTGTGAAGTTCGGCTTCTTTGTTCTTCCCTTCATCTTTCCCTGAGGGCATTTTGCTAAGCACTCGGCCAAGCATCTTGGCTATGGTAGGACTAGGCGAGCCTTCGGGAAGTGGCGCCAGACACCTGATTCTCTCTGCCTTGCTGAGCCATTCCTGGCCATGGAGGATTTTCAGAATAATGATTATGATAAATATAAACGAAGTGTTCGGTTTTAGGGTTACTTACTTGGGTATCTGGGCGATTGCAGCTTAGGCCCGCATCCTCGGTGGTGTCCGGACACTTTACTTGTGGTCCGAAGAATAATTTAGACATCCCTTCAAGCATCAGGCCGAAGAAGTGCAGAATAGTCCGCGGACCCTCTGGATTGATCTCCCACATCCGGAGAGGCCGGCGTTTGCACGACAACATCCATCGGACTAGGATTACCTGAATTATGCTGACAAGGTTAATGTCCCTCTCAAGAAGCTCCCGGATACGGCTCTGCGGTGTTGGTACATCACTAGAAGACCCCCAATCCCATCCTACATTGGTCCATGACGCCAGTTGTGATGGAGGGCCCGAACAAAAGTCGGGGGCAGCCACCCACGTTGTGCCTCTACGAGCCGTGACGTAAAACCACATCCGCTGCCATAGATTGGGTACCTCTAGGAAAGAACCCTCTAGCCATGGGGCATCGGTGTTCCTGCTTATTACGGCACCTCTGCACTCCGCATGTTGCCCCGCAATCATCTTAGGCTTCACATTGAAGGTCTTGAGCCATAAGCTGAAGTGTGGAGTGACGTGGAGAAAAGCCTCGCACACAATGATGAACGACGAGATATGGAGGATGGCGTCTAGAGCTAGGTCGTGAAAATCTAACCCATAATAGAACATGAGCCCCCTCACAAAGGAATCAAGGGTGAGGCCCAAGCCGCGGAGGAAGTGAGAAACAAATACGACGCTCTCATTAGGCTCGGGAGTAGGGATGACCTGCCCCGGAGCAGGAAGCCTGTGCTGGATGTCGGTAGTCAGATATCCGACCTCCCTAAGCCTCGCAATGTCCTCCTCTTTGACCGAGGAGGCCACCCACCGGCCTTGAGGGTTGGATCCGAACATATTGGAGGATCTGGGGTGTTTGAGTTTGGGTCTCGGGTGTCAGAACTCGAGAGGCGAAAAGGCGCAAGAGTGGTGGACAAGAGGTACAGGCCTCGGCGCCTTTATAAAGGGGGAGAATATCAAGAGTCCTAAGCATGACCGCTTGAGACTTATCTAAAAACACGGAGTCATGCCAACAGTCATCGTGGGGTTGCGCACACCCGTATTGATGGAAGATCCCGCTATAAGGGGAACACGATCTCTACTTTGGCAGGGCGTGCCAATAAAACCGCCTTGCAACGCGTATCGAAGCGGGCTAAGAAGAACCGGTTCGTGATTGGGCCGGGCCACGATGTGGGGGCACGACATACAAAAATTGCAAGAAGATTAGATTTATGCTATGCTCTCTACGGTGGTATGTGAAGATCATCTTGCAGATCCGGACACGGTTTAAGTGTTCAATAATTACTAAGGAATATTCGGAGATGGAACCCGCCCTGCAATGTCGAAGATGAAACTGCGCGCCCGACTCATCCTCATTGAAGCCTGGTTCAGGGGCTACTGAGGGAGTCCTGGATTAGGGGGTATCCGGACAGCCGGACTATATACTTTGGCCGGACTATTGGAGCATGAAGATACAGGACTCAAGACTCCGTCTCGTGTCCATATGGGACTCTCCTTTGCATGGAAGACAAGTTTGGCGATCCGGCTATTATATTTCCTTCTTTGTAACCGACTCCGTGTAAACCCTAGCCCTCTCCGGTGTTTATATACACCGGAGAGTTTAGTCCTTAGGGGGACGATCAGAATCATAATCATCATAGGCTAGCTTCTAGGGTTTAGCTGATGAAGCCATGTACCTAGGGTAGGGTCATGGACCTATCCAAAGTACCCTCCCCAAGGACATCTCTAGAAGAAACTACCTTTCAGTCGACCTGGAAGGATTTCACTCGACGAAATCGAAGACACTCAACCATGAAACCAACCACTCGACCGTTAGGAGATCTAGAGTCACTCTGCACACAAACGGTTTGTCATTAAGTAGTCTTTATGGTCATGATAGCACTTTATGTGGGTGTTACCAGTAACCCCCTGTCTTAATGTACTTTAAACCCTGCATAACTAAGGGCTGGAGAGGACTAGCGAACTCTATATAAGCCACCCCCCTCCTTAGTGTAAAGGGTTCGCACCCCTATAACTCATACGCATATAATCCAGTCGATCGCCTCCGGGCTCCGAGACGTAGGGCTATTACTTCCTTCGAGAAGGGCCTGAACTCGTAAATCTCTTGCGTATACAACTACTCCATCGCTAGGATCTTGCCTCTTCATACCTACCCCCCTTTCTACTGTCAGACTTAGAACCACGACAGTTGGTGCCACCATTGGGCAGGTGTCTTAGTGACTTATTGGAGAAGTTGCATTTTTTTCCGATCGCCTTCATCATGGTTTTTGGCGGAGTTTTGGTTGAGGGCCACGAGATCCGTCTCGGCGCGCTCACATTCATCGCCGATGACTCCGCTTGGCTTCAGGAGGCTCCACACGACATCGATGCACTCCCCGTCCGTGGGGCGATGCACTTTCGCGCTTGTGTCCGCGGTGTCCTCCTGCAGCAACCGTCGACCCAGTATTGGTTAGTCGTTGTGTCATCCTCCCTCCCTGCTTCCCGCCAGCGCAAGTGCTCCGGTCGGTCGAGGCTTCAGCGGTGGGTGAGACACGCGGTGGCACGCCAGTCGGCCACCCCCCAAGTCACGGCAATCGAGCCTGATGAATCTCTCTATGGCCTGTTTGACCTATCGACTGGCTCCATAGAGACTACATCCGAGTGCGACAGCAGTGATCCAGCGGCTGAGGTCCTGATGGTCAATGGACCGCGCAGTCCCACCGGCTTCCCCTGCACCGACAGAGGCGACGGTGGAGGCGACCCAGCGCAGGTCCACGAGGAGTATCAACCCGAGCCACTCACTTCGCTGCAAAGGGAAGATCTTCGCTGCCGGAACATGGATGCGCTGCATACTCCTATCGTTGGAGAAACCCCCGAAGCTCGCGCCTTAGAGGATGCACGCTTGGCCAACTTGGCTGAGTGCACTCGACTGGAGAACCTCCAGCGAGCACTCGATGAGTGTGCATGGCAACGGGTCCCGGACTCCAGTCGACGTCAGCTCTTTCCACCATCGACTCAGGTATATCGAACTCCGATTCAGAACTTAGCAGCTACAGCCCGTATAGCAGAGTCAATTCAGCCTTCCCAGTCAGAGGCTGGCCGAGGCTTGATGCAGATCAGAGATTTGCTCCAGGCAGCAGGAGATCAAAATTCAGCCGTATCACAGTCGCGGAACAGGATTCACAGCAGATCCGTCGCTGCGAATACAGTCCAGTCGGCCCATAGCCCTAGATCGCCCCCGATGCGTGAGGGACGTGGAGGTCGGCGTGATCAGTGTGATGACCGATTCGATCGCGATGATCGGCATCGAGTGCCCACTCCACCCCCAAGAGGTGGGTGTACGCCCCTCGACAGCAAGATGACAGACGCCAGCACAGTGCTGGGTGAAGGGTTCCAGTCGATCCCAGAGAACCAGTCTTTGATGCGAGATCCATCATCATTTAAGGTTTGGTCGATCAGAACAGAGCCCACCAGGAAGGCCATGATAGAGATGCGCCCACCAGCAGCAGAGTTCATGTCTCAGGACCAGAGTGTTTTAGCAGAGCCATCGGGGTCGTAGTGATTCCTCCCAATTTCAGGTTGGCGACTGGAGTCAGTAAGTTCACCAGCGAGTCCAAGCCCGACACTTGGCTTGAGGATTACCGAGTGGCTGTTCAGATTGGCGGCGGCAATGATGAGGTAGCCATGAAACACCTACCTCTTATGTTGGAGGGCTCGGCCAGAGCATGGCTGAATCAGTTGGCGCCTAGCTGTATTTACACTTGGGAAGATCTTGCCCGAGTGTTTGTCAGAACATTTTAAGGAACTTGCAAGCGACCAGCAGGGTTGACAGAGCTGCAAGTTTGTGTGCAAAAGTCGAATGAGACTCTGAGGGACTACATCCATATGTGGATCACGTTGCACCATACGGTGGAGAATGTATCTGATCACCAGGCAGTTTGTGCCTTCAAGGAAGGCGTTAAGAACAGGGAGTTAAGTTTGAAATTCGGTCGGACCGGAGACATGACATTGAGTCGAATGATGGAAGTTGCCACCAAATATGCCAATGGTGAAGAAGAGGATCGACTCTGGAGTGCCAAGTAAAAGCCAACCTCTCATGAAACCGGGGGAGGAAACTCCAGTCGGAAGCAGAAGCAGAAAGCCGAGCCAGCTGCTCCTGGAGAAGCCTTGGCTGTGACTCAAGGAAAGTTTAAAGGGAAGCCCAAAGGACCTTGGAACCCTAAGAAGGTGAAAGAGAAGGAGGCAAATGACGTGATGGATTTGCCATGCCACATCCACACGAAGAAAGATGAGGAGGGTAACTTCATTTACCCGAAGCATACCACTCGACAGTGTCGGCTCTTGATACAGCAATTCCATGGGAAACAGCCCAAAGATAAGGAAAAGGAGTTGGACAAAATTGAGGACAAGGGGGATAGCGATGAGGAATTTCCCCAGGTGAATTCCACTCTGTTGATTTTTGCTGATGTTGAGAGCAAAAGTCGATTGGAAGTTATCAACCGAGAAGTGAATATGGTTGCTCTAGAGACTCCCAATTATCTAAAATGGTCTCAGACTACCATCACCTTTGACCAGTCTGATCACCCGACACACATAGCCACCCCTGGGAGGCAAGCTCTGGTGGTCGACCCAGTCGTCGAAGGCACTCGACTGACTAAAGTATTGATGGATGGTGGCAGTAGCTTGAATATACTGTACACAGAGACGCTGAAAGGGATGGGAATTTCGATGTCCAGACTCAGTACCAGCAACATGAGTTTCTATGGAGTCATTCCTGGCAAGAAGGCTACGTCACTCGGCCAGATTGCTCTTGATGTGGTTTTCGGAGATTCCAAACATTTCCGCAAAGAAAAGTTGACATTTGAGGTTGTGGATTTCCAGAGTGCCTATCACACTATTTTTGGCAGGCCAGCTTACGCACGTTTTATGGCTCGACCATGTTATGTGTACCTCAAATTGAAGATGCCTGGCCCCAAAGGTGTGATCACTATTACTGGCAATCGCAAGAAGGCGGAAGAGTGCTTTCAGAAAGGCTCGAAGATCGCCGATGCTCAGATGGTAGCAGAAGAGTGGCAGGAACACCAGAAAAATGCAGACCCGAGTGATTTATTGCGAGCCAAGAAGCCCGGCACGGAGTCAGCGTTCCAGTCGTCCGGTGAGACGAAGCCCGTTCACATTCACCCGACCGACCCCAGTGCTGCTCCAACTCATATCTCCACAACACTTGACTCCAAATAGGAAGAAGCTCTCATCCAGTTCCTCCATGAAAACTGTGACATCTTCGCATGGAAGCCTGCTGACATGCCGGGTGTTCCCAGGGGGCTGGCTGAGCATCGTCTGCGAGTCGACTCAAAAGTTAAACCTGTCAAAGAACATCCCCGACGGTCCGCCGTCCAGAAGAGAAAAGCCATTGGCGAAGAGGTGGCTCGGCTCTTAGCAGTAGAGTTTATCCGAGAGATTTACCACTCCGAGTGGCTCGCCAATGTTGTCATGGTCCCCAAGAAGGACAAGTCACTTCGCATGTGCATTGACTTTAAACATATCAATTGGGCCTGCCCGAAAGATCATTTTCCTCTCCCCCGCATCGACCAAATAGTCGACTCGACTGCGGGATGTGAGCGACTGTCTTTCTTAGACGCCTATTCCGGGTACCATCAGATCCGTCTGTATGGACCCGATGAGATCAAAATAGCTTTCATCACCCCATTCAGGTGCTTCTGTTATGTCACCATGCCATTCGGCCTCAAAAATGCCGGAGCCACGTTCATGAGGATGATTCAGAAGTGTTTGCTCACTCAAATCAGTCGGAATGTGGAAGCGTACATGGATGATATTATGGTCAAGTCACGAAAAGGTTCCGACCTGCTGACTGACCTTGCTTAAACATTTGCCAACCTCAGGAGGTATGATATCAAGCTTAATCCATCAAAGTGCACATTCGGAGTTCCGGGCTGAAAATTACTCGGTTTTCTCATTTCCGAACGAGGAATTGACGCAAATCCAGAGAAAGTGGGCACTATACTCCGAATGAAAAGACCTGTGCGTGTGCACGATATTCAGAAGCTTACTGGTTGCTTGGCCGCCTTAAGTCGATTCATCTCTCGTCTCGGTGAAAAGGCATTGCCTCTTTACCGACTGATGAAGAAGTCAGACAAGTTCGAGTGTACTCCTGAAGCTGATGCAGCGTTTGTAGAGCTAAAAGCCCTGCTTTCCACCCAGCCGGTGCTTGCTGCCCCGATCAGCAAAGAGCCTTTGCTGCTTTACATTACAGCCACAGGACAAGTTGTCAGTACAGTACTTACGGTCGAGCGGGAAGAAGAAGGAAAAGCCTTTAAAGTTCAGCACCCAGTATATTATATTTCTGAAGTTCTGACCCCGTCAAAGCAAAGATACCCTCATTATCAGAAGCTTGTATACGGGATCTATATGACCACGAAGAAAGTTGCTCACTACTTCTCTGACCATACCATCACAGTCGTCAGCGACGCCCCATTGTAGAGATTCTGCATAACAGAGATTCAACTGGTCGAGTGGCAAAATGGGCGATTGAAATCCTTCCCCTGGATATCCGATTTGAGGCAAAGAAAGCTATCAAGTCCCAAGCAAAAGCAGATTTCCTCGCCGAGTGGGATGAGCAGCAACTGCCGACTCAAGTTCACTCGGAGCACTGGACCATGTTCTTTGATGGCTCTAAGATGTTGAATGGTTCTGGTGCTGGGGTAGTGTTGGTTTCCCCCCGAGGAGACAAGCTCAGATATGTACTCCAGATTCACTTTGATTCCTCCAACAACGAAGCAGAATACGAAGCACTTTTGTACGGGTTGCGTATGGCAATTTCACTCGGCGTCCGTCGCCTCATGGTCTACGGCGACTTAGATTTGGTGGTTAACCAAGTGATGAAGGAGTGGGACGTCAGAAGCCCAGCTATGACTGGTTACTGCGATGCAGTAAGAAAGCTGGAGAAGAAATTCGAGGGGTTAGAGCTTTGTCATATACCCCGACTGAAGAATCAAGCAGTTGATGATTTGGCAAAGATAGGTTCCAAGAGAGAGGCCATTCCCAGTGGTGTGTTTTTGGAACATATCCACACGCCGTCGGTTCAAGAGGACCCATTCACCAAAGAAACCCCATAGCCAAAAAGTGCCACGGATCCGACTGAAGTCGAGGTCCCAGCCGTGGTCGACCTGATTATGGAAGTTTTGGTTATCACTCCCGACTGGACTGTGCCTTACATCGCATACATCCTAAGGAAAGAGATCCCAAAGAATGAAGAAGAGGTTCGATAGATCGTCCGTCGATCCAAGGCCTTTACTGTCATGAAGGGACAGTTGTACAGAGAAAGCGCGACTGGAGCCAGTCAGAAGTGCATAACCTCGGAAGAGGATCAGATAATTCTCAACGACATCCACTCGGGGACCTGCCATTATGTGTCCTCTCGGACTATTGTGGCTAAAGCATACCGAGCGGGTTTCTACTGGCCCAGAGCAAATGAAATGGTGAAAGAGATAGTAGACAAGTGTGAAGGTTGTCAGTTCTACTCCAATATGTCGCACAAGCCCGCCTCAGCATTGAAGACCACTCCAATCGTCTGGCCCTTCGCTATTTGGGGGGTTAGATATGGTTGGGCCACTGAGAACTGGCAAGAGCAGCTTCACTCATGTACTGGTGGCAGTCGACAAGTTCACCAAGTGGATCGAAGCCAAACCTATTAAAAATCTTGATGCCGGCACTGCCGTCAGCTTCATCAGAGAATTGATATTCAGATATGGAGTTCCGCATAGCATTATCAACGATAATGGGTCAAACTTCGATTTCGACCAATTCAAAGCCTTCTATGCTTCTCAAGGCACATGAGTCGACTACGCTTCAGTCATTCACCCCCAGTCGAATGGACAAGCGGAAAGAGCCAACGGCCTAATTCTCAAAGGACTGAAACCCCATTTGATGCATGACCTCAAACACACAGCAGGAGCATGGGTCGACGAACTTCCATAAGTTCTTTGGGGATTGAGGACTACTCCAAATCGATCGACTGGGAGAACTCCATACTTTCTGGTCTATGGAGCTGAAGCGCTCCTGCCGAGTGATCTGCTTCACAATGCACGACGAGTCGAGCTCTACTCTAAAGTTGAAGCAGAGCAAGCCCGGCAGGACGCAGTCGACCTTTTGGGAGAAGAAAGAGAGATGGCCATGATCCGATCGACCATCTATCAGTAAGACTTGCGCCGATTCTACGCCAGAAATGTGAAGAGTCGGGCCTTCCAAGAACGAGACTTGGTCCTCCAAGTGGACCAACAGAAGCCGCACAAACTTGCCCCTACTTGGGAAGGTCCTTACATCATCACCAAAGTTCTCCACAATGGAGCATACCGTATTTACAATGTCGGTAGCCAGGTTGATGAGCCACGAGCTTGGAATGCAGACCTGCTCCGCCCCTTTTACACTTAAAGTATTCACTCGAATGAGTTGTAATAAAAGTACTCCTATAGTTTGCTTATCAAAGACAAAAGTTTTATAATTTTCTCATTGATTGTTGCTGCTTTTGTTTATAAAAGAAATCCCCCAGTGGGTGGCTTAGCTGCAAATCCGTTTCGCCTAAGTTTGTAAAAAAAATCCTTGCCGAGTGGTAAGCCAGCCTCCCACTCGGGGGCTTAGCTGCGAATCCGTTTCACCTAAGTGTTTAAAATCCTACCGAGTGGTGAGCCAGCCTCCCACTCGGAGGCTTAGCTGCAGTCCAAGTACTCACCTAAGTGTTTAAAATCCTACCGAGTGGTGAGCCAGCCTCCCACTCGGAGGCTTAGCTGCAGTCCAAGTACTCGCCTAAGTGTATAAAATCCTACCGAGTGGTGAGCCAGCCTCCCACTCGGAGGCTTAGCTGCAGTCCAAGTACTCGCCTAAGTGTTTAAAATCCTACCGAGTGCTGAGCCAGCCTCCCACTCGGAGGCTTAGCTGCAGTCCAAGTACTCGCCTAAGTATTAAATACAATGTGCGCTCTGCAAGGATGACGAGGTACAGGTCGACTGCTACCTTCTCCTTCCGAGCTACGCCACAAATACAATGTGCGCCCTGCAAGGATGACGAGGTACAAGTCGACTGCTACCTTCTCCTTCCGAGCGACGCCACAAATACAATGTGTGCTCTACAAGGATGACGAGGTGCAGGCCGACTGCCACCTTCTCCTTCGGAGCTACACCACAAATACGAAAATCCTACCGAGTGGAGAGCAATCCTCCCACTCGGGGGCTTAGCTGCAGTCCAGCACTCGCCTAAGTTTGAAAAATCCTACCGAGTGGAGAGCAAACCTCCCACTCATGGGCTTAGCTGCAGCCCAGCGCTCGCCTAAGTATCTGAAAATCCTACTGAGTGGAGAGCAAACCTCCCACTCGGGGGCTTAGCTGCAGTCCAGTACTCGCCTAAATCTGAAAAATCTACCGAGTGGAGAGCAATCCTCCCACTCGGGGGCTTAGCTGCAGTCCATTACTTGCCTAAGTGTTTAAAAATCCTACCGAGTGGAGAGCAAACCTCCCACTCGGGGGCTTAGCCGCAGCCCAACGCTCGCCTAAGTATCTAAAAATCCTACCGAGTGGAGAGCAAACCTCCCACTCGGGGGCTTAGCTGCAGCCCAGTGCTCGCCTAAGTATCTAAAAACCCTACCGAGTGGAGAGCAAACCTCCCACTCGTGGGCCTTAGCTGCAGCCCAGAGCTCGCCTAAGTATGAAATCCATTTCAACTCACAAGGACGACGAGGTGCAGGTCGACTGCCACCCTCACCTTCCGAGCTACGCCACAAATAGAATGTGCACTCTGCAAGGACGACAAGGTGCGGGTCGACTGATATCTTCTCCTTCTGAGCTTCGCCACAAATACAATGTGCGCTATGTCCCAACCCGCAAGGATGCAGGTCGACTGCAATCTATACTCCAACCTGCAAGAGTAAGTCACCAGCACTAAAATATATTCCGAGTGTAGAGTAATGTTCACTCGAAAGCAGATGCAAACATATTCAATGGCAAACCCAAGTTCAGATAGCATCCTACGGATCCAGAAGTGCTCAGGCATCGAGCCTGTTAAAGTTTATCAGTTACAAAAACCACTCGGCATTCTGAGGCAAATTTAAGGCATCAAGCATAGAAGTTTTTTACTCCTCTAGTGGAGGACTGGAAGGCGCGACAAACTCGTCCAGGTCGATTCCATCTGCAATCCGAGTGGCAGCAGCAATGAAGGTCTCCATGAAAGATCGGAAGTCATGCTTCTTGGTATTGGCCACCTTGAGAGACGCCAGCTTGTCCTCTCGCGCATCCTTGCAGTGAACACGAACCAGAGACAGAGCAACATCAGCACCACACCTGGCAGAAGACTTCTTCCATTCTTGCACTCGACTTGGAACTTCGTTCAGTCGAGTCATTAGAGACTCGAGGTCATTCTGGAGTGTTTCCCCTGGCCAGAGTGTTGTGTCGATGCGCGACGTTGCAACCTTCAGTCTAGCAAGATAGTCGACCACAACAGCAACACGAGACTCCAGTCGGAGCACGTTCATGGCAGCTTCATCCTTCACAGGAGAGTTGATGGGATCCAGGCTTGTCTCCACTCGACTAGTCTCTTCCTCAAAGTTTTGGCAGAATTCTGTAAACACAACCCAAGGATAAGCTAGCAGTACTACAATAAGTCAGTGATTACAAGTCAGTCGGATATAAGGGGTTACCTTCGAGCATGAGGAATAACTTCTTGGCGAGCCCTCCCAGATAAGCCTCTAAGTCGTTCTTCTTTCCCACCAGTTCGCTAGCCTTGTCGCTCAGAGCTATCTTGTCATTCTTCAGTCGACTGACCTCCTTGTTGGCCGCGTCGAGATCAGCTTTCAGATTGGTATTCTCCTCTTCAAGTTTGCTGATTGAAGCCAGCTTTTCTTCTGCGAGTTTCGTCTTGTCCGAAGCCGCTTTTTGTGGCTCGGCGAGGTCAAGGTCCTTCTTCTTCAGAGCATCCTTCAGTTTATCTGCAAAATGATAGTGAGATCAGACTGAGGAATGGACAAAAAATAAGGGTAGTCGTCAAGGTTCTCACCAAACATACCTTTTGCCTCCTCCTTCGCCTTCGTGAAGTTCTCCTGGACAAGCTTCAGATCAAGTTCAAGCTGGATATGCTTGTTGTCCAACTCAGTATAATGAGCCACAAGCTCGCAAGATTTCTACGAAAGATCAGTTGACAGACATCAAAGATAGGTCACTTCCGAGTGACTAATAGAAAAATCGTAGCATTTCTAAGACTATAGCTGAATCAAAATATTCAACTGGAGTCTCGGGGACTACACCCAGTGGGTGCACTCAGCGTGCCCCCACTGGTTCTACCGGCTCAGATCGATCAGCCGACCGATAGAGACAAAAAGGTTATGATCATAAATCATAGCTAACTGCCAGCAGTCAGCCATAGTAAAAAAAGTTCTTCAGACCATAGTCGACTGCCAGCAGTCGACCACGGTCTCGGGGACTACACCCAGTGGGTGCACTCAGTGTGCCCCCACTGGTTCCATCATTCCATTCGACCAGACCGAGTGGAGAAAGTAAAGAGAAAAAGTTCAAGGTTTAAAGACTATAGTCGACTGCCAGCAGTCCACCATAGTCTCAGGGACTACACCCAGTGGATGCACTCAGCGTGCCCCCACCAATCCAGATATTCAATCGACACACCCAGTGGGTGTACAGATACTAAGATCTTAAGAAAGAAAATTTTTCAGGTACCATATCCTAACAGAACAAGCGGTGATCAACTAACCTGGACATTGCTCTGAAGGGCTGAGCTTGCATCATAAGCTGCTTGGCTGGCATCTCGGATCGCCTTCACCTGCTCCATCATGACCCCCGCTTGGCGTATAGCTTCCTTGGCAGCACCTGCTTGGTCCTCTGGGACGTGGTGTGTGGAGAAGAGGGAAGGCGGAGCAGCACTCAACGACGAAGGGCGGGCACTCATCAGCGGCACCGCAAAGGACACGGTAGCCCGAGTGGCGTTGCCTCCCTCCGGAACCAGCGTCTCAGGTGCTGATACAACCTGAGCAGTCTTGCCGACAGACGTCTTCCTGTTCCTCCTTTGCCTCAGCGGCTCCTCATCGTCATCATCGGGGAGATCAATGACATGAGGTGGGGCTACAAGAAAGATTCAAAGTTAAAAATGAAGATCCAATCGACTTAAAGCGAAACCATAGAGATCATACCAAGGTTGGAGGTAGCAGCATCATCCATTTCATGGTCCTCGTTCCTGGCTAAGGTCTCGGAGGTAGCAGCACTGCAGATCCCGGAAATCAGTCGATTAGCTAACGAGTCGACCAAGAGTTTACTCATGCCAAATGAGAAAACACAAGTTCTACTATTACCCAGAAATAGTGGGGATCGCCATCCTCATCTTCGGCAGGGCCTTCATCGGCTTTGATGATGCCGCTCGGGGTTGCTTCGACGCTTTCTCAGTCAGCGCCGGAGAGGTCATCCAAGGACGTTTAGTCGACTGCCCAGCAGGCACAGTCGCTTTGCCACGCTCGACTGCGGGGTCATGGGTGAGCTTGGATCGCCTTTCAGTGCGAGGAGGGTCGACCTCTTCCTCCTCTTCCTCCTCATCCTCTTCACCAGAATCATCATCTTCTTCATCCTCCTCACCGTCAGACTGCCACTCCTCATGACTTTCACCTCCGCTACCCTCCTCCTCCTCGACCTGTTCTTGCGCCCCATTGGGCATCGAGTACATCCCGGTGGTGACCTGGAAGAGAACAAACAAGACAAGAACCAGTCGACTGAATCCTAACAACACGGAATGAAGGAAGCAGGATCAGAGTCGGAGGTATAGAATTGGACCTTGTCTGGCTGGTACGAATTGTCGAGTGGAGGGATCCTCCTGGATCCTCGGGGGTTGTCCTTGTTCCCTATTATGGTAGTCATCCACCTCTCCAACATGGCATCCTCGACCTCCTCCGGGTGGACCCAAGTGGTGTCTTCAGTGCCAGAGTACATCCACATCGGATGGTCTCTATATTGGAGCGGCTGGATGCACCGTCGAAGGAAAACCTCCAGCAGGTCCATGCCAGTCACCCCATCGCGGATAAGTTGAACTACACGCTCGACCAACACCTTAACCTGAGCCTTCTCCTCCGGGACCACCTTCAGAGAGGATGGCTTGCTCACTCGGTCCATGGAGAAAGGAGGGAGTCTAGTCGACTGCCCTGGCATCGGCTGGTCTTGGCAGTAGAACCAGGTCGACTGCCACCCTCGAACCGACTCAGGAAGGACCATGGCTAGAAAAGCGCTTTTACCCCTCATTTGGACCCCGGGACCCCCACACATTTGAATCACTTGGGTTCTCTCGTCACTCGGATTGGCTTTCTTCACCGTCTGAGAGCGACAGGTGAAGATGTGTTTGAAAAGGCCCCAATGCGGCCGGCAACCTAAGAAATTCTCACACAAAGACATGAAAGCTGCAAGATACACTATGGAGTTGGGTGTGAAGTGGTGGAGTTGAGCCCCAAAGAAGTTCAGAAATCCCCGAAAGAAAGGGTGGGGCAGCAAAGAAAATCCGCGGTCAACATGGGTGGCCAAGAGGACGCACTCACCCTCCTAAGGCTGCGGCTGCCACTCCTTCCCCGAGAGCCTCGCTGATCCATGGGGGATCAGTCCTTCATTGTCCAGGTCATCGAGGTCCTTCTGACGGATCGTCGAGCGGATCCAATCGCCTGGATCCAGCCCTGCGGCAGGCTAGCCCTTGACGAGGATCCGCCCCGACTGGTCGCCCTTCCCTTCGCCTTCGCCGTCACCTTCTTCGCCCGCTCCAAAGCCTCCGTTACTCTTTCACCATCGTTGCCGGCAAAGCGTGCAAGGAGCAGTAATGCGGGGATGGAGGTGAGCGCAGCGGACGAGTTTGAGGAAGAAGGAGAGGGGAACGAGAGCGCACTGTTCAAAAAAAACCCGTCCGGCGCCTTATATGGGGTCGCTTCCGAGTGACTGACTGGTAGGCCCGGACGATCTTGTCAAATCCTGCAACAGTCATGCACGCGATACATGGCGAAAAAGGTGGCACAAAGATTGAGGCGTCCCTATCTTATCCTGTCTGAGTACCGCGGTCTCCTCCGCCTCGCGCGCTTCCCGAAATTTAGATCCCGCTAAATCCGCGAACAACAGAACAACCTGTCAGACTGGAGATTTCCTCCGATCCGTCGCTCGGAAATCTTCAAGTGCAGAAAAGTCACTCGACCAATACAAAGAATGGATCAAGGCGACTGAAAAAGAAGTTGGTGTCGTCACCTAAGGTCATTGATCCAGAATAAGACATACTCATAGCACAAAAGATGGGTCGGAAGAATTCTCAACTCCTTCCTCACTCAAACCTCGATCCATTCAGGGGCTAATGATGAAGCCATGTACCTAGGGTAGGGTCATGGACCTATCCAAAGTACCCTCCCCAAGGACATCTCTAGAAGAAACTACCTTTCAGTCAACCTGGAAGGATTTCACTCGACGAACTCGAAGACACTCGACCATGAAACCAACCACTCGACCGTCAGGAGACCTAGAGTCACTCTGCACACAAACGGTCTATCATTAAGTAGTCTTTATGGTCATGATAGCACTTTATGTGGGCGTTACCAGTAACCCCCTGTCTTAATGTACTTTAAACCCTGCATAACTGAGGGCTGGAGAGAACTGGCGAACTCTATATAAGCCACCCCCCTCCTCAATGTAAAGGGTTCGCACCCCTGTAACTCATACGCATATAATCCAGTCGACCGCCTCCGGGCTCCAAGACGTAGGGCTGTTACTTCCTCCGAGAAGGGCCTGAACTCGTAAATCTCTTGCGTATACAACTACTCCATAGCTAGGATCTTGCCTCTCCATACCTACCCCCTTTCTACTGTCAGACTTAGAACCACGAGATTAGCCTCTATGATCTCGTGGTAGATCAACTCTTGTACTACTGATATCATCAATATCAATCAAGCAGGAAGTAGGGTTTTACCTCCATCTAGAGGGCCCGAACCTGGGTAAACATTGTGTCCCTTGCCTCCTGTTACCATTAGCCTAAGACGCACAGATCGGGACCCCCTACCCGAGATCCGCCTGTTTTGACACCGACAGCCGTGCGGTGAGACATGTTGGCTGCTTTTGTGGTGAGGCGGGACATCTGTCATGCTTCCGCTTCCAGGCTCACCTCTCCCTGGTGGCAATCTCTCGACCCAGAACTCACGCTGGCCATGGCGGACGCATGGGAACGATGATGAATGACTTGTTTGTTTTTGACTTTTTGTGGATGAGAAGTTGAGGAGGAATGTGCAGTCATCTTGGAGTAGTAGTATTTATAACCACGTAGTAATACGCTCCTATGTGGGAAACTGTATAGGTTTTTATCAGTGTGAACAGGTTTGCAATTTGGAATGTGACAGGATGCTGCCTCCCTGTTCTTCTAAAAGAAATTTGTGACGGGAGGAATTCTCAAAATTTACTGATGGTTATAAGTGTGGCACTATTCCTGGAAGGCGTAACGTGGGCACGTACGCCTTCTCGGCCGCGTACGTAGCGTTTGCACCATAGGGTGCACCGCAATAGGCAATGTCAGCACACTTCTTGTTCCAACAACCGTGTGCGCTCATTATTACCATTGCGCATGCTTCTTTTAATTAGAATGGTTGTGCCCATCTAGCGCACACACGGTGATCTATCTAACTGTTTCAGTTTGTTGTGGCTAATCGCAAATGGTTCATCCATGTGAAGTGTATGCCATCAATCGCAGACACTTTGATCTGGCTTACCCGTTTCCGTTCTGTTGCCTAATTGCAAATAGTTAATCCTTCTGAAGCGTATGCCCTCAATAACACACACCTTGATCTGGCTGACCATTTCTTTTGTGTTGCCTAATCACAAACAGTTCATCCAAGTGAACCGTACGTTGTATATCGCACACACCTTCATATGGCTTCCCGTTCTTTTGTGTTGCCTAATCACAAACAGTTCATCCGAGTGAACCGTATGTTCTATATCGCACACGCCTTCATCAGGCTGCTCGTTTCTTTTGTTCCTGTACTGAACCATATGCCCTGGATCGCACATGCAACTAAAATCTGAACCGTGTTTGATGCATCATCCATTGCAAATGTTTTGCACCTTTTTGATGGGTTTTTTACATCCTCGTTTGTGATTAATGCATCGCACATAGTTTCATGAAAGGGTCTCTGACCATAGTGTTGCGTTAGCAGCATCCTGCAGTAGTGTTTGGTTCACATCATAGGAACTTTTCTATTGAATCTAGAGATGACATGTATCTCAATTCCTATGAGGAGGGATTGGAAAAGAGATGTCATTTGGTTCACATCATAGGAACTTTTCTATTGAATCTAGGCTAATGTTTATTTTCCTTTGAAATTGTGGGAGTACAGGAATCCATTCATGTTTATTTTCCTATGAAATGTGGAGTATATGAATCTATTCCTACGAACCAATTGGCTCAAAGGAAAAAATCCTATAAAAATCATATCATATAGAGTTTCTATGATATTCCTCCACACCAAAGGATGGTTGAAATTGTTGCAGGTGATACGGCGGTCTTTCTTTGTACACTCCTCCCCCATCTTTATAGTTACCTCTCGAAGATGAGTGAAATGATATATACTGGGTATTCTACATGTGCATTTTGGTATACGAAAACTCAGTAAAAGTTTGCGAGGTTCGAATTTTCAATAAAGTTATATGCACTACATTTTGGAATGGAGGAAGGAGCATACGGCAGTTGCTAACACTCACGTGGATGTTTTGTGTGTCGGAGGAGTGGCTGGTATGTTAAATGCCATGGCAAAACTGATGCTATCGGATGACGATCTAACGGTTCTTACGACGTTCATCGGGAAACGGCTTGTGGCAAACGTTTTTAAGATATGATTTACGGACACATGCATTGCATTCATACGTGCCCCCTCTCTCTCACGCACACACGCACCCTCATGAGTCACGACTCTCCTGAGTCCTCTCGCACCCACCGTCTATCTATAGGTAGACGTCATACACATATGTGCTCTTCACACCCTACCCTCAGAACTTCTAAAAACTAAAAGACGTCGTGCACCTTTTATTTTAACTCACACGTCACACACTTATACTATTATTCTTGTGGCAAACATTCTTTGGGCGTAGTATATTGTACTCTCACGAAGAGAAGTAGCGCACGCACGCACTAGTTCTCTCACATCCACTCACGAGTACACGTAGGAGCGCATTTTTAAGCTAGAAGCACATTTGTTTACAAAGAGGCATCCCAATTGAGATTCTGAGTAGTTTCGTTTTCAACTTGATGGAGGGTCGGGGACCACATGTGAATGATACAGTACATAGTGCATCCTGGACGCGGTGATTTGATAGTGCGACCTGGAAGCGGTGGCACATTATTGATCAAGTTTCATTTTTACTTGAAATTTAAATGAAAATAGTGGTTCACGCATATTCAATTTAATAACAGTTGCTACAACAAAATCACTCCACTATATATATAAGCAGGAGCCTCAGCGCTTGCTTTACTAGGGTTCCTCTCTTTCACTCTCTCATGCTCTCCAGATCTAAGCAATACATAGGTGGCCACACTCTCTCTCTGCTCACGGCTGGTCACAAATCCGGCCAGACCACCTCAGTCGGGGCAGGAGTGTAGGTGCATCGTTCATGCGGTCGTTGGCGGCAAAGGAGGAGACCACCAGCTATCCACGTGTCCTGATCGGCGGCCGTGTCATTCTCTCCGAGACAGCACCGGCTCGGGAAGGCCTCCGACCCGTTCTTCCTCCCTGTGGTATTGTGGCCAATATGCGGCCTCCCGATGCCGTCTTTACCACATCCCACAACCCTCAGGTATATATTCCTTCGAAACCTGCCTTGCTCTACTGCCCCAGCTCCCCACGTGGCTGCGTGTGGATCTTTTTCTACTTCTATTGGTTGTTCCAAAGCCACCTAGACTTCTACTATTATTAGAGGTAAAGCTAGTTCATACAGTCAAATCTAAGAGTTGGTTCAAACAGGGAAGAAAGTGGGAAAGCTGTAGCATGAATCTAGGACTTGGTTCTAAGAGGAAATGGGGGAAAGTAGTAGATACTGGCTACCCAACCGGTCTCTTGGTTAAAAAGGCGAAGAAAGTGGGGTGGATGGCGAAGGATGGGGGGAAGTGGACATGTCTCTTGGTCAAAAAAGGAAAGAAAGTGAGGGGTGTTGGGGGACAACGGAAATGACAACGAGCAGGTCTAGATTTCCTGTGCTCACATAGGAAACTGTCGCCGTGGAGATAAAAAATGGGACAAATGCAGACATGTTGCCTGAATGTTTATCGCTCTCGGCAACCACATCTGCCTCATAACTTTATGCTCCGGCTGTCCCTACACCCATATCGCTACCGTTAATGTAAAATCACATGAAGCATGAAGCAATGCCACCTTATGTCACTATTAAGTAATGGTCTAGTGTCGTCGATAAATTGAAGCAATGCCACCTAATGTCACTATTAAGTAATGGTCTCGCACCGTCGATAAATTGAAGCAATGACACCACCATTTTATGAAGTGCTTCTGTCTTGCTTTATTTCCCATGAATTGTGTTTTTGCAGTTACACTTAAATCTCACACTGCTAAAATTCCTTCATCCTAGTGGAACTCCACAAATTTGATTGCACATTTACTGACCATGTGCTACTCTCATGACAGTAATACTAATGCTATTGTTCTGCATGTTAATCTAGTGGCAGTGTTGATGTGATGTGATGGTACTTCTTACTTAATGGCACTCTCATACTGTTAATGTAGTGCCAATTATAACACAATAGATGCTGCCATTAATCATATGCCACTGCAAATAATGTCATGGTTTAAATAACCGTATTTCATATTTGCGCAAACAGGGATGTCTGTCTCCATATCGTTTCTATCTGTGCAATCAAAAGTAAACACCTCAGTTTTAGTAGAACTGCACAAAATGAGATGGCTATTCCTAGCTGTCGTCGTCTAACCTCCTGTATTCCAGGTATTCCTACATTGGTAGTAACTAGGTAGAATGGCCAACACAATCTAAAAGAAGCTGATTCGTACATTTTACTTCCTAATTGTAGTGTAGGGACGAGCAGAAACAACTGTATCCTAGTTGGGAATGCACTTCTCCCAATTCACGGATGGAAAGAGGACTAGCTGGCACGGCTGCACAGATTTTTTTGGGACAGGTGCATGGACAAGAGGCATTGTGGTCTGCTTGTTTCTGCAAATAGCGGTGCTTACATTTAGTGGAACTGCACAAGAAGTTCAAATGTTCAGTACACTACATGGTTCAGTTCAGCATTCCAAATGAGAACACAATCATAATTGGTTACTCTGGAATGAGAGAACCTAACCTTGGATGGTGCAACAAGAAAAACAAGAGTGAACTCCTGGAAATTTAAGCCTGCCTAGGGAGGCCCTTTGCTCAGAGAAGCCTTGCTTGATTTTGCCTGATTTGTAAACCTTCTCACAACTTTGTCTTTTGTTGTGACTAGTAATGTTTGTTATGTTCTATGAATCATTGAGATCTATAAAATTGCTTAACTTATGCTTTTCAAGTATTTTATGAAGCTGCGTTTAATGTGAATGTTCCACATGAATGCTGGACTAGCATGTGAATGTTTGGAATTTACATTGTGGCCTCAGTTAACTGCATGAACCACTATAACAAGATACATAGTTGCTTATATGTTAGACAGATTATTGATTGTTAGCTGGTCGGTAGCCGACTTTTCTAGTGTTGAAGCGAGCTGTGCCAATGTTCCATCTCCTACACAACTGCCATGTTTACTAGTACTTAACCAGTCTTACGTACCCTATCTCTACGTCGGCGCACACTTCTCGAACAAGTACTCTATTTCATCAAACACACACTACTCGTATGATAAACCATGACAACTTATGTCTTACCATGCCATATTACATGAAAAAACTAGTGAGGACGCATCGGTTTCGGCAACAATTAGGATGGTTCTCACAACATTCACGGGCATACAAAAGTAGCAGTAGCTCCCATAGACGGATTCAAACAGAGTACTAGACCTAGAGGGCTTGATAATAGGCAAGGTTCGGATAATTAGACACAATCCAAACTACTTTTAAACACTAGCTGGGGCAACTATTTGATGCCTCGATCTAATTTGGGATGGACACAAGACAGACCTTGCCATGAACATCATCGAGGATGTCTGGCAGCAGCTCAATCCTGTGATCCTTCCTGAAGATAACCTTGTGTCCTTGCCACTCATAAGCTTGTTTGTGGAGGCATGCCACATCATCTTCCTACGTAAGCTTGACAAGAATAGTATGCCTCACAAACAAAGGAGTAGCTTTGAACTTCTTGTGCTTCAGTACACCCTGGACAACACGCCTGACAACAGTGAGGCTGGAATACATCTCGACTTTGGTATAAGTGCAAATGGCTTCCAGGATCCAACAACCTAAGAACTTTGTTTTCCTAGTGCGTATATTCAGGTCATCCGCCTCATAGTGAGTGACATGTACAACCACATAATCCTTGTCTGCATCAGGGCTCTAATTGAAACAGAAACGAATTCTGAATTACTTTCCAATATAAAAAACACAAGTTATTTAAACCTCTATGTAGAGTCAAAAGTATGCATGGCAGGGAAGGTAGCATGGCATCGAAGGTAATAAAATTTTGCATTATTTATCACCACATACTTAGATGAAAAACCACAATCAAGATCGGCAAAGAAGAAAAATCTTGGGCAGCTCAGCGGGGGGGGGGGCACATCCTTGAAGTGGGAAAACTGCTCCTGTAGGGCCACGTGGGCTGTAACCTCAAACGGGGGATTGGCCATCTCAGTAGTGGCCGTGAGCGTATTTGGGGTCGGCTCGGTGGAGGCCTCCATCTTCTTGGAGCTCTCTGTCTCGTGGGGATCAGCCTCTCGCGTTTGCTCCAACATCACCAGATCTTTGACGGGTTCCACTTGGTCCATCATGAAACTGACGAATGTGAAACAACTGAAAGGAAAACACAATCGCAATGCATGACAATGAAACAAAAAAGAGAGTGAGGATCGGTTACCACTTTGCAAAAGTTCTTTTTTCTGAAAGAAAATATACCAACATCATGGATCCGCTTACCTTCCTTTTGTTGGGAAAGAAGAACAATGGTAGATGCGAGTGTTGGATTTCTTGAAGACGGTGAGGAATAAGGGGATTCAGCAAAGAGTGAAATTATGGTTGCTTCATCCATCAAACTTAGACTGCGGGGAGGTGGGGTTTTGTGATATGACGGCTCGTTACTGCCGCACTACGACTGGGGTGACTCTCCGCCTACATACCGCCCTCTAATTTGGTGGATGGCATTTGGGCCCGCGTGCTGCATGGCCCGCATGTCACTGAACCAAAGTAAATGGCCTTCGGTAAAGGGAAACATTTCGATGACCTCGGAGGAGCCAGAAGCGGTAGTGTATCCATTGTACTAGTAGTAATTGTTTTTCTGGGTAGTTGTAGTGTCTCCACTATACTAGTAGTAATTGTTTCTATGGACCCAAGACAAAATAGCCTATCCACACTACTAGATAATATAATCAATTCAAAAGCCCATATATTTACGTAATGAGAGGAGCTACCCAGCACACCGCCCCCCAAAAAACATGGGTGCTCTTCTTCCTCCTCACTCCCACCCACCTCACGTCAGCTCGCTCCACTCATACCCCCAAATTCCTCACCTCACTCCTACAGAAAACCCCAGCTCCCCTTCTTCCTCACTACTACAGAAAACCCCAGCTCCCCTTCTTCTTCACTCGCACTACAACTAGGCTCGTCATTCGTTACTCTGCTCAAATTCGTGAGCTTGGCGTGATGCCCTCGAGGAAAATGGAGTTGGCTGACCCTAGTGCCAAGAAGATGAGACTCCCGCTAGTGGCAACGCCTATTGTAGATCCCGCACCTGGTAGCGTGGGGAGAAGCAGCGAGCCCACCCTCACCGAATCCCAAAAACCCGTAGAATATTGGGTGGACCGCATCAGCGATCTCCTGGAAGCCATCCTTGGGGAGATCATATCGCTTCTCCCCGCCAAGGATTGTTGCCGCACCCAAGTCCTCTCAACTCGGTGGCGCCCTCTACGGTGTGCCGCGCCCCTTAATCTTGACTGTCGTCAGCTATCTCTCTTTAATGATTTTGAACTCCTAGATCCATCATCTCCTCGGACCAGGGCTCTGTTCAAAGCCTCTGCATCCCGGCAGGCTACCTGAGCATGCATAGCATGCCATGCATGGTGGATGCCTGGCTGAAATCCCCTGAATTCATAGAACTACAACTGCTTGAGTTTTACTATTCCCCCGAAAATCACATTGATACCAAACGCCATGTACTTGTGCCTCAGCACCGATGTCCATCTCACGGTTTTCTTCCTCTCTCCACACCGCCACCTTTGTGTTATGCTCCCTACCAAACAATCTTGTACTAAACCTTCAACTCCCATTTCTCAAAAAAAAAATCAATTGTATGGGTTCGTATGTCAGAGGCCTCATTGCACAATATCATCCACTCCAGTTTCCTTGCCCTGGAGAGCTTGGTGCTTGTTTTCATAGTTAGAATCGATTGTCTCGAAATAAAGTGGCCTAACCTTGTAAGAATTGGAATTTCTTTTGACGGAAGGTAGCTCATCATTGAAGATGTCCCTTCACTTCAAAGGTTGATCCTTGATTCTAGTTATTCGCCGTCAGAAATTACTGTTGTATCTACGCCTAAACCGGAGACCTTGGGTGTAATACATGATCTCTATGCTCATTTCAAGATGGTGTTTGGCTCCATAGTTCTTGAAGTACTGTAAATTATCATCTACACTTGTAATCATAAGATGCATTTTAAATTTCTGCGCATAAGTTCTATATCATCTTGGAGTACACATTTTGTACTAATATTATGTTCTATGCTCAATGAAGAGTTTGTCCATGGATAGCCTATCAATGGTGTTGGATTCTATCAATATCTTATATATCCAAATGAATAGTTTTGATCCGAACAAGATTATTGGCTTCCTGCAATGCTTTCCATGTATGGAGAAGTTGTATATAAAGGTGATAATTTCACGCATATTGGAAGCCCACATATAGTGTACTAGAATTAACTGTTTAGCTATTGCTCTTTCGATACTCTTTTTTGATACCTTAAGTGTTTTCAATCTTCATGTCTATTTAGGCAACAGGATGGGGTAACAAAGTTATAACCAATCGTTGGATTCGTAAGCACCAGGATTTTCTCACTTCTCATGACATTCGATTGAAGACAACGCTGGAAAGATATGTAGCCAACCATGCAAACACAAGATTTTTCACATTCTTCCTGCTGAATGCGATGTTACTATATTATCCATCAGGCTTAAGTTTATCAGCCGCATGGTTTTGATGGATGGGTATGTCGAAGAGCAAAAAAAGGAGTTTCAGGTGGACAAAAGGGCGTATGAACGTGTCGGGCTTCTATTTACAACATCTTGTGGTCATATCCAGTAAATTTTATGACCCAAGATGCTCATTCTATGGACCTGATCGATCCATTTGACTGTGACTGCTGAAAACAGTGCTAGAGTTAGATGTTTTTGCCCTTTTCAATCTGGGTTTGTCTAAACCTGGTGAACAATTAACCCTCGTGCTTTTGTACAGTTTGCAGGATGGAGTTACATGTTGTTATCCTTTTCAACTCAACTGTGACTATCATATTTTCTTTGAAACAAATACCAACCAAGGGAAAAAACATCACTCTCGCCGGTTGCTAAAGCTCACTATGCATTACACAACCCAAGTGATTAGCCCCCACCAGCACTCACAAACTTATTTTGAACCAGCACACCAAATGGGCTATAAATTTTCATAAGAAAGGTTGCATGACCGTGACAGATTTGGATTCTAACATCTGGAACCCACAAGGAAAAAGTCTATCCGAGGTGGTGTGGACTTAATTACTAGTCAATAGACAATTCTGCCTACCAGCCGTTGGATTGACATCCAACATCTGTCGTGTATCTTCTATCTCTTGTCTTCTTCCTCCAGCCGCCCAAACCAAACCACCCCATCGGTTCCGCCTGCTCCCACCTCTCATGGTTGTCTATGCCTCCACTGCCCTACCGTACCCTCAAACATTGGCCAGTCCCTCCCTCTATTCCCCCACACGTCTTGTTATTCTCCGGCGATGTTAGCCCACAAGCACCCCCACCCGAACCAGTCAACCCACGTACTCCCCTCCGCCTGCGAATAGGCTGGCGCATCTTCCATGGCTCCTGTTCATTCCGTCTGAGGCCTCGCTGTCGTCCTTCGCCTTGGTTCGCTCGCCATGCGCGGTGCACCGCCGTCTGGCGTTGTCAACATTGTCAACAACCGAGAGGAATAAGGATATGACTATACCTGGAGAGGATGATAGTAGGGACCCACGAGGGTCATGGCAGTATGCAAGCAAGTGCCTCGTTATTACAAGCCCAAAAAAATGGCTCCTCCTAATGGTTGGACATCTGGGGACCACGCCATTGTCAACATAGTCAATAAACGGGAGAATTACGGAACAAGCGGCTGACACCAGGGACACATCAGGTCGCGTAGTTGTTATATTTACTTTTTTAGGAATAAGCAGTTGTTATTTACTAGTTTTAGAGACAGATCAGGGTAACAACGGGGCTGTGCGGGGGCTGTGGCCCATCAAGATAGGGTTTTATTTTATGTTTACCACATCATGAGCCAGTTGTGTTTTTTCTTTCTGAAAATGGCTAGCCTAGTTCTACCTTTTTTAAAGAACGGAGGCCTACTTTCTTTCTCAGCCCTGCTGGGCTGCAAATCTTTCAAGGTGAGCTGCTGGGCTGCAAATCTTTCAAGGCGAGAGCGATGTATTCGCTTGCCCAGAGAATGAAGTAGTTCTGCTAAAAAAACGAAGTAGTAAGAAATGGGATGTAAATTTTAAAACGCAGCAAACCGGCAACTAGTTTCAAATATCTTTTTTTAAGATTTTGAATTTAATTGTTTTTTTTGCGAGGGAAATTATGTTGGATTTTAAATTGATATAAATTTATCATTTTAAAATTAGTTTGAACATGATTCAAAATTTCAGGATTAAAAACAGTTCGGACCGCATCGAAATATGAAATTTTGGTTGAATTTTTAACCGTGGCCAAAATATGGGCTATAATGGTAACAAAAAGAATATGGGCTTCAAAAAAATCCTTAAGAACTAGCCAATGGATTGTACATTTATTAGCAATAATGGCAGATGGGTTGTATGTTGTTTTCCACATATTTGAGGCTGAATTGTGGGCTTACTAGGTTGACGCGTATAGTTTCCTAAAAAAAGGTTGACGCACAGGCAAGGCCTTGTCAACTTAGTCAACACACGAGAGCAGTTACTATTGGATGTCCATCCAACGACCGTCATGCTTCTTCTATCTCTGCTCTTCTTGCTCCAGCCGCTCAAACCAGCACCGGCGGGACTGTCTTCTCCTTCTCCTATGGCCATCTGTGCTGCTGCACAGGCCTCACCGCCCCACCCTACTCCCATTGCTAGCCTGGCCATCCCTCTACTCGTACACACCTGCTGTTATTCTCCGGCTACGGCAGAAGAACCAGTAAACCCTTATACTTCCCTCCGCATGGGAAAGAATTGCCGAGTCTTCCCTGGCTCCATGTCATTCCCTTCCTAGGCCTCGCCGTCGTCCACCTCCCTGGTGCTCTCGGCGTGTCATGGTCAATGTGGTCAACGAACGAGATCCATCAGAAGAGGATTGTACGCGCACGCAAGAAAGTGCCTCCTTATTACGCGCAAAATAATGATTCCTCCACCTAACAACGGGGACCCACTGGAAGGGCCTCTGTATTTCACGAAAAAAACGTTCCTCCCACTAATAGATTGGACCCACCAGTTATATCTTCGCACGCAAGGAAGTGCCTCCTTATTACGCACAAAAAAATGAATACTCCCCTGCTAGCTGGGACCCACCATAGTTGGAGGCTCACTTGTGGGCCTACTAAGTTGACGCGGACGAAGGGTTTTGTCAACTTAGTCAGTACGAACTAGCTCTAGTGACTGTATGATGTCCATCCAACAGCCGTAGTGCTTCTTGAACCTATGGTCTTCTTGCTCCAGCCGCCCAAACCAGAACCGGTCATGTCGCCTGCTCCTGCCTCCCGTGGCCGGCTCTGCTGCCGTGTAGGCCTCACTGCCCCACCCTACTCCCATCGCCGGCCTGGCCATCCCTGTACTCACCCAGACCTCCTATTATTCTCCGGCGACGGCAGCCTCATACTACAACCCAACCAGTAAACCCTCATACTCCACTCCGCGTGGGAAACAACTGTCGAGTCTTCCCCGGCTCCGGGTCATTCCCTTCCTAGGCCTCGCCTGTTGGTTAACATAGTAATTCAAAAAAATCCTATGATCACGCAAGATCTACCTAGGAGAAGCATAGCAATGATACGGTACAGTGTGTCCATGTACCCTCGTAGACCGAAAGCGGAAGCGTTATGTAACACGGTTGATGTAGTCGAACGTCTTCATGATCCAACCGATCCAAGTACCGAACGTACGACACCTCCATGTTCAGCACATGTTCAGCACGATGACGTCCCTCAAGCTATTGATCCAGTAGAGGTTCGAGGGAGAGTTCCGTCAGCACGATGGCGTGGCAACGGTGTTGGTAATGTGATCCGCGCAGGGTTCGCCTAAGCACTACGACAATATGACCGAGGTGGTAAACTATGGAGGGGGGCACCGCACATGGCTAAGGAACAACTGTTGTGTCTATGGGGTGCCCCCCACCCCCGTATATAAAGGCGAAGGGGAGGAGGCGGCCGGCCTAGGGGCATGCCAAGTGTGGGGAGTCCTACTAAGACTCCCAAGTCCTAGTAGGATTCCCCTTTCCTTTTTTGGAGTGGGAAAGAGGGAAAGGGAGAGGGAGTAGGAAAGGGCAAGGGGGTGCCGCCCCCTCCCCTAGTCCAATTCAGACTCCATGGGGGGTGCGCCTCCTCCCTTGGCCTGCCTCCTCTTCTGCCCTATGTCCCAATAAGGCCCAATTACTTCCGTAGGGGGTTCCGGTAACCCCTCGGTACTCCGGTAAAATACTCGAATCACTCGGAACCATTCCGATGTCCGAATACAACCTTCCAATATATGAATATTTACCTGTCAACCATTTTGAGACTCCTCGTCATATCCATGATCTCATCCGGGACTATGAACAAACCTCGGTCACCAAAACACATAATTCATAGTACAAATCATCATCGAACATTAAGCGTGCGGACCCTACGGGTTCAAGAACTATGTAGACATGACCGAGACACATCTCCGGTTAATAACCAATAGCAGAACCTGGATGCTCATATTGGCTCCTACACATTCAACGAAGATCTTTATCGGTCAAACCGCATAACAATATACGTCATTCCCTTTGTCATCGATATGTTACTTGCCCGAGATTTGATCGTCGGCATCATCATACCTAGTTCAATCTCGTTACTGGCAAGTCTCTTTACTCGTTCCGTAATGCATCATCCCGTAACTAACTCATTAGTCACATTTCTTGCAAGGCTTATAGTGATGTGCATTACCGAGAGGGCCCAGAGATACCTCTCCGATACACGGAGTGACAAATCCTAATCTCGATCTATGCCAACTCAACAAACACCTTCGGAGACACCTGTAGAGCATCTTTATAATCACCCAGTTACATTGTGATGTTTGATAGCACACAAAGTGTTCCTCCGGTATTCGTGAGTTGCATAATCTCATAGTCAGAGGAATATGTATAAGTCATAAAGAAAGCAACAACAATAAAACTAAACGATCATAATGCCAAGCTAACGGATGGGTCTTGTCCATCACATCATTCTCTAATGATGTGATCCCGTTGATCAAATGACAACACATGTCTATGATCAGGAAACTTAACCATCTTTGATTAACGAGCTAGTCAAGTAGAGGCACACTAGGGACACTCTTTTTGTCTATGTATTCACACATGTACTAAGTTTCCGGTTAATACAATTCTAGCATGAATAATAAACATTTATCATGATATAAGGAAATATAAATAACAACTTTATTATTGCCTCTAGGGCATATTTCCTTCATCGCCGACGTCCATCGCCTTGGTGCTCTCGGTGCGGTGTGGTCAACGTGGTCAAGGAACGACTTACATCGAAAGAGGACTATACGTGGAGAGGTTGACAACTGGGTCCACGGCCGCACCAAGGAAGTGCCTCCTTATTACGTGCAAAATAATGTTTCCTCCACCTCACAGTGGCGACCTACCGGAAGGGCATCTGTATTTTGCGTAACAATCCCCCCTAACAGCAGGGACCCACCAGATATATCTTCAGACGCAAGGAAGTGCCTCCATATTAGGCGCGAAAAAATGAATCCTCCCCCTGACAGCTTGGACCCACCATCAATAACTTCGCACCCAAGGAAGTGCCTCCTTATCCTCCCTGACAGTCAGGACCCACCTGGTCGAAGCATATGTAGCATTGTCATTCTAGTCGTGAACGTGTACGTACATACTGGTCGATCAGTCTCTCTGCAATGAAGAACCAAAGCCGAGCAAGCAGCGGCACGTGTAGTAGTAGAGCCCCCGACGTAGCAGTTCAGGCAGTCCCTTCTAAACCATGTACGTACATATGGCAGGGTCTTGAACACCTACTCATGCATACGTACGGCCAGGGCTCGTGTACATGGAGAGGCAATAGATGGCAGCAATGGCGTCATTTTCATCAGGCAGCCAACTGGCTGGGTTGGAACGGAGAAATAGCATCCTGTTAATTGGGAGGCAACAGACTGGGTCAGAATGCGTCCTGTTCAACGGGAGCCAACCGGCTTGGATGGAACAGCCGAAATGGGGTCTGGCATACCATAGTACGAAGGAAACGGTCTTATGTTCGACTGGCTACGGTCAAAACAGCATCATGTTCATCGGGAGGGGTCTGGCGTACCGCAAAACAAAGGAAACAGACTTGTGTTGGAGCGCTACGGTTGAAATAGGGATCCTATTCATCGGGAGGGGTGTGGTGTACCGCAAAACGGGACTCCACGGGCTAACGTTCACCCACCGTCGACTTCCTTTAGCCTCCACCTACACTGTTCATCCACCACATCTCCCTCCTGCCTCCACCAGCTATTGTTCATCCAGCCCTCCACCGGCTACTATTCAACCAGCCCTCCACGGGGTCCTGTTCATCCACCCTCAACCAGCTCGGCTGTGGCGTCCTCCTCTCGTGGTCCTGTTCATCCAGCGGCAACGGCCTACTACCATGGGGTCATGTTATCCAACCCCCACCAGGAACTGTTCCAACCCCAACCACATACGTCTCGACACATTCAACCAATCCCCATGTTCACTTTTCATCAAGAGGCAGCAGGTTCGACCGGCTTCACTAAGCAGCAGCAGTGATCAATCGATCGATCGATCGGGTTCAGTTAGCAGCAATAGCGAAGGAATCGTTCGGATTCAGTTAAGATCGATCGCTCAGGTTCAGTTGGCAGTAGTAGCAAAGGAATCACTTGGGTTCAGTTAACAGCCAAGGGATCAATCGCTTGGGTTCAGTAATGTAGCTAGTGCAATTGCTCGAGTTCAGTAAGTGGACGCCTCGCTCGGGTTCGGTTAGAGCCTGCTACTTCTTGATCTTGTGTTGGTTTTTCTCTTGAAGAGGAAAGGGTGATGCAGCAAAGTAGAGATAAGTATTTCCCTGAGTTAAGAACCAAGGTATCAATCCAATAGGAGAAACACGTAAGTCCCCAATATATGCATCTACGCAAACAATCAAACACTTGCACCCAACGCGATGAAGGGGTTCAATACCTTCAGGGTCACTTGCAAATGTGAGATCTGATAGAGATAGATATAAAAGTAAATAAGTTGCAGCAAGGTATTTTTGGTATTTTTAATATATAGATCTGAAAATATATGAAGGAAAATAGACCCAAGGGCCATAGGTTTCACTAGAGGCTTCTCTCCTGAAGGCAAATAATACGGTGGGTGAACAAATTACTGCCGAGCAATTGATAGAAAAACGCAAAGTTACGACGATATCCAAGGCAATGATTATGCATATAGGCATCATGTCCGTGTCAAGTAGACCGACTCCTGCATGCATCTACTACTATTACTCCACACATCGACCGCTATCCAGCATGCATCTAGAGTATTAAGTTCATAAAGAATGGAGTAACGCCTTAAGTAAGATGACAAGATGTAGAGGGATAAACTAAAGCAATATGATGAAAACCCCATCTTTTTAACCTTGATGGCAACAATACAAATACGTGCCTCGCTACCTCTACTTTGTCACTGGGTGAGGACACCACAAGATTGAACCCAAAACTAAGCGCATCTCCCATTGCAAGAAAAACCAATATAGTTGGCCGAACCAAACCGATAATTCAAAGAGAAATACAAAGATATCAAATCATGCATTTAAGAATTCAGAGAAGATTCAAATAATATTCATAGATAAGCTGATCATAAATCCACAATTCGTCGATCTCGACAAACACACCGCAAAAGAAGATTACATTAGATAGATCTCCAAGAACATTGAGGAGAACATGGTATTGAGAGTCAAAGAGAGAGAAGAAGCCATCTAGCTACTAGCTATGGACACGTAGGTCTGTGGTAAACTACTCACGCTTCATCGAAGGGGCAATAGAGTTGATGTAGATGCCCTCCATGATCAAATCCCCCTCCGGCATGATGTCAGAAAGGCCCCAAGATGGGATGGAATAGAAGGTTACAGCGGAGGAAAAGTATATTGGTGTACACTTCTGTTGATATTGGAATATTTGTGAATTTATAGAGATGAGAGGGATGTCGGTGGACTCCCAGGGAGCCCACAAGCCAGGGGGCGCCGCCCCCCAGGGTGCGCTTGTGGTGCCCTCGGGACTCTTCTGACTTCATCTCCAAGTTCCGTGGATGTCTTCTGGTCTAAGAAAAATCATCACAAAAGTTTTATTCCATTTGAACTCCATTTGATATTCCTTTTCTGTAAAACTCAAAAAACAAGGAAAAAACTGAAACTGGCACTGGGCTCTAGGTTAATAAGTTAGTCCCAGAAATAATATAAAATAGCATATTAATGCATATAAAACATCCAAAACAGATAATATAATAGCATGGAACAATCAAAAATTATATATGCGTTGGAGACGTATCAGAGCCCAACGCCTCGCACACATGCGCGTACGTATATGAGAGAAACGAGCAAACCCCCGTGCATCGCTCGGCCCTGACCACCCACCGTAACCAGGAACTCCCCGAAATTTTCCTCGCCCTCCCTTCTACCATGAGTTTTTTCCATCATGGACGGCCCAAAGAATTTCATGCAGGTGCGTCTCCGACCTACCCAGGACGAAAGCCCATTTTTTGTCATAATTTTTTTCATATAAGTAGGATCCCACCACATCTAGGATGATACCGGGTTTTATCAAAATTATCATCATAGAAGTGTCATAAGCATGGCAGAAAAAAATTTGTTCGGCCCAAAATGTCACGGATGTGTCTTTTTTTCGTACTGTATCATTCTTCTCTCACACCTCAACTCCGCTCATCAGGAGGGTAGCCTCGGGTTTCCGCACAAAAAAGTGGTCGGGGTAGATGTGTTGATTCCTACGGAATCTAGGAATCAACACTATTGTGAATCGTTTCCTCTGGTATACTATAGCAGATTCCTTTGAAACGAACACAGCAAAGGAAAAAGAAAACGTGGAATCAACAATTCCTTAGGAATGTGTAGAAATCATGTGAAGCAAACGGGTGCTAGCTGGTGGCGGGAAACCGATGAGGCAAGAGGCCGGAAGCATTGGCGTGGATTGCGGAACACATGTATAATGCTATTAATTTTTGCATTTGGCGTCCGTGTTGGTAGGTACGATCTGGTATATGCATCTGCCGGCTTGTGGACGGCTATTACCTGCTATGTTCAACTACTATATGCAATAATTATGCATGTGCTTGCTCGCCATTGAGGCGACCGTGGCGTGCTCTGCTCACCGTTGAGGCGCCACGACACGCTCGGGTCGCGTACTTCCACGCGCACTCTGCAGTGCTTGGGCCAGCGATGATGCAGTTACGTGTGACACAATGGAGTTACACACTGCAAAAACCGCCATCCAAGCGTGTTGATATTCCAGGCCGTCCGGCCTCCCAATTAATTCTTGCGGCCATTATAACCTTAGTCGCTTCAACTTTTCAATTGTGCCCCATAACACAACAAGCACGCCCACGACGACACATACAGAGAGGATATCTAGCGGCGCTCCAATGGAGTTTGGCATGCATCGTGTGGACACCCACATGAATGAGAAGGACCTCTCGGTGGAGTATGTCATCGACCCAGCCGTGGTGGACTCTGTCAACAACATGGAGAAGTTGCTTGCTGAGGCTTTGACCTCCAGTACACCGGCAGTCATCCCGGGAAAAATCAGAAGGTTGTCTGATGTCTACTACACAACTTGTTCTTGTAGACTCGTGTTCGGCCTCCAAGCGCAGAGTTTTGTAGGATAGTAGCAATTTTCCCTCAAGTGGATGACCTAAGGTTTAAAACTCCGTGGGAGATGTAGGATGAAGAGGGTCTCTTTCAAACAACCCTGCAACCAAATAATAAAAAGTCTCTTGTTCCCCAACACACCAAATACAAATGGGAATTTGTATAGGTGCACTAGTTTGATGAAGAGATGGTGATGCAAGTGTAGTAATGATAATACATATTGATTGTAATAGTGACAATAAAAAACTGTAAGGTAGAAGTTTATAAAACGGAGCACAAATGGTATTGCAATGCTTAAAAATGAGGCCTAGGGTCCTGTTGGAAATATGCCCTAGAGGAAATAATAAAATGGTTATTATTATATTTCCTTGTTCATGATAATTGTCTATTGTTCATGCTATAATTGTATTGACCGGAAACCGTAATACATGTGTGAATACATAGACCACAACATGTCCCTAGTGAGCCCCTAGTTGACTAGCTCGTTGATCAACAGATGGTCATGGTTTCCGGACTATGGACATTGGATGTCATTGATAACGGGATCACATCATTAGGAGAATGATATGATGGACAAGACCCAACCCTAAGCATAGCACAAGATCGTGTAGTTCGTCTGCTAAAGCTTTTCTAATGTCAAGTATCATTTCCTTAGACCATGAGATTGTGTAACTCTAGGATACCATAGGAATGCTTTGGGTGTACCAAATGTCACAACGTAACTGGGTGGCTATAAAGGTGCACTACAGGTATCTCCGAAAGTGTCTGTTGGGTTGGCACGAAACGAGACTGGGATTTGTCACTCCGTATGACGGAGAGGTATCTCTGGGCCCACTCGGTAACACATCATCATAATGAGCTCAATGTGACTAAGTAGTTGGTCACGGGATCATGCATTACGGAACGAGTAAAGTGACTTGCCGGTAATGAGATTGAACGAGGTATTGGGATACCGACGATCAAATCTCGGGCAAGTAACGTACCGAATGACAAAGGGAATTGTATACGGGATTGCTTGAATCCTCGACATTGTGGTTCATCCGATGAGATCATCGTGGAACATGTGGGAGCCAACATGGGTATCCAGATTCCGCTGTTGGTTATTGGCCGGATAGCTGTCTCGGTCATGTCTACATGATTCCCGAACCCGTAGGGTCTACACACATAAGGTTCGATGACGCTAGGGTTATGAAGAAGGTTTGTACGTGGTTACTGAATGTTGTTCGGAGTCCCGGATGAGATCCCGGACGTCACGAGGAGTTCTAGAATAGTCCAGAGGTGAATATTTATATATGGGAAGTCATCATAGGTCACCAGAAGTATTCGGGGATTTACCGATATTGTACTGGGACCACCGAAGGGGTTCCGGGGGTCCACCGGGAGGGTCCACCTGCCCCGGAGGGCCCTTATGGGCTGTATGTGGATGGGAACCAGCCCCAAGTGGGATGGGTGCCATTCCTCCCTAGGTCCCATGCGCCTAGGGTTGGGGGGACCCTAAAGGGGGCGCCCCCTTGGCTTGGGGGGCAAGCCCCCTCCCCTCGGCCGCCACCCCCGCCCCATCTAGAGGGCCGGCCCCCTTCACCCTTCACCCTATAAATATAGGGGAGGAGGGAGGACAGCTGCACCACATCCAAGGCGCAGCCCTCCCCCTATCCAACACCTCTCCTCCTCCGTTTGAGCTTGGCAAAGCCCTGCCGGAGAACTGCTGCTCCACCACCACCACGCTGTCGTGCTGCTGCTGGAGCTGTCTTCCTCAACCTCTCCCTCCTCCTTGCTGGATCAAGGCGCGGGAGACGTCACCGGGCTGCACGTGTGTTGAACGCGGAGGTGCCGTTGTTCGGGGCTTAGATCGGAATCCACCATGATCTGAATCGCTACGAGTACAAATCCTTCATCCGCATTCTTGTAACGCTTCCGTGTCACGATCTTCAAGGGTATGAAGATGCACTCCCCTCTCTCTCGTTGCTAGTTTCTCCATAGATTGATCTTTGTGATGTGTAGAAAAATTTTAATTTCTGCCACGATCCCCAACAGTGGCATCATGAGCTAGGTCTACGCGTAGTTTCTATGCATGAGTAGAACACAATTTGTTGTGTCTTATCTTGATTCGGCGGCATCGTGGGATGAAGCGGCCCGGACCGACCTTACACGTACGCTTACGTGAGACAGGTTCCACCGACTGACATGCACTAGTTGCATAAGGTGGCTAGCGGGTGTTTGTCTCTCCCACTTTACTCGGATCGGATTTGATGTAAAGGGTCCTTATGAAGGGGTAAATAGCAATTGGCATATCACATTGTGGTTTTGGCGTAGGTAAGAAACGTTCTTGCTAGAAACCTATAGCGGCCACATAAAAAACTTGCAACAACAATTAGAGGACGTCTAACTTGTTTTTGCAGCATATGCCATGTGATGTGATATGGCCAAAAGGATGTGATGAATGATATATATGTGATGTATGAGATTGATCATGTTCTTGTAATAGGAATCACGACTTGCATGTCGATGAGTATGACAACCAGCAGGAGCCATAGGAGTTGTCTTAATTTATTGTATGACATGCGTGTCATTGAATAACGCCATGTAATTACTTTACTTTATTGCTAAACCGTTAGCCATAGTAGTAGAAATAATAGTTGGCGAGACAACTTCATGAAGACACGACGATGGAGATCATTGTGTCATGCCGGTGACGATGATGATCATGGTGCCCCGAAGATGGAGATCAAAAGGAGCAAAATGATATTGGCCATATCATGTCACTATTTGATTGCATGTGATGTTTATCATGTTTTTACATCTTATTTGCTTAGAACGACAGTAGCATAAATAAGATGATCCCTCATAAAATTCAAGAAGTGTTCCCCCTAACTGTGCACCGTTGCGAAGATTCGTTGTTTCGAAGCACCACATGATGATCAGGTGTGATAGATCCTAACATTCGAATACAATGGGTGTAAGCCAGATTTACACATGCAAAACACTTAGGTAGACTTGACGAGCCTAGCATGTACTGACATGGCCTCGGAACATAAGAGACCGAAAGGTCAAACATGAGTCGTATAGTAGATTCGATCAACATGAAGATGTTCACCGATGATGACTAGTCCGTCTCACGTGATGATCAGACACGGCATAGTTGACTCGGATCATGTATCACTTAGATGACTAGAGGGATGTCTATCTGAGTGGGAGTTCATTGAATAATTTGATTAGATGAACTTAATTATCATGAACTTAGTCTAAAATCTTTGCAATATGTCTTGTAGATCAAATGGCCCACGCTAATGTTGCCCTCAACTTCAACGTGTTCCTAGAGAAAACCGAGCTGAAAGACGATGGTAGCAACTATACGGACTGGGTCCGGAACTTGAGGATCATCCTCATAGCTGCCAAGAAAGCATATGTCCTAGATGCACCGCTAGGTGAAGCACCCGTTTTCCCAGCAACTCAAGATGTTATGAACGCTTGGCAGTCGCATAGTGATGATTACTCGCTGGTTCAGTGCGGCATGCTTTACAGCTTAGAACCGGGGCTCCAAAAGCGTTTTGAGCAGCACGGAGCATATGAGATGTTCCAAGAGCTGAAAATGGTTTTTCCAAGCTCATGCCTGGGTCGAGAGATATGAAGTCTCCGACAAGTTCTACAGTTGTAAGATGGAGGAGAATGGTTTTGTGAGCGAGCACATACTCAAAATGTGTGGGTTGCACAACCGCTTGTCTCAGCTGGGAGTTAATCTCCCGGATGACGCGGTCGTCGGCAGAATCCTCCAGTCGCTTCCACCTAGCTACAAGAGCTTTGTGATGAATTTAAATATGCATGGGGTGGTGAAAACCATTCCTGAGGTATATTTAATGCTGAAATCAGCGGAGGTGAAGATCAAAAAGGAACATCAAGTGTTGATGGTCAATAAAACCACTAGTTTCAAGAAAGGCAAGGGTAAGAAGAACTTCAAGAAGGATGGCAAGGGAGTTGCCGCGCCTGATAAGCCAGTTGTCGGGAAGAAGCCAAAGCATGGACCCAAACCTGAGACTGGCTGCTTTTATTGCAAGGGAAACGGTCACTGGAAGCAAAACTGCCCCAAGTACTTAGCGGACAAGAAGGCCGGCAACACCAAAGGTATATGTGATATACATGTAATTGATGTGTACCTTATCAGTACTCGTAGTAGCTCATGGGTATTTGATACCGGTGCGGTTGCTCATATTTGTAACTCCAAACAGGAGATGCGGAATAAGCGGAGCCTGGCGAAGGACGAGGTGACGATGCGCATCGGGAATGGTTCCAAGGTCGATGTGATCACCGTCGGCACGCTAGCTCTACATTTACCTATGGGATTAGTTTTAAACCTCAATAATTGTTATTTAGTGCCAGCTTTGAGCATGAACATTGTATCTGGATCTCGTTTAATGCGAGATGGCTACTCATTTAAATCCGAGAATAATGGTTGTTCTATTTAAATGAGAGATATGTTTTATGGTCATGCCCCGCTGGTCAATGGTTTATTCTTAATGAATCTCGAACGTGATGTTACACATATTTATAGTGTGAATAACAAAAGATGTAAAGTTGATAATGATAGTCCCACATATTTGTGGCAGTGCCGCCTTGGTCACATTGGTGTCAAACGTATGAAGAAGCTCCATGTAGATGGAATTTTGGAGTCTCTTAATTACGAATCATTTGCACGTGTGAACCATGCCTCATGGGAAAAATGACCAAGAGTCCGTTCTCCGGAACAATGGAGCGAGCAACCAACTTATTGGAAATCATACATACTGATGTGTGCGGTCCAACGAGCGTTGAGGCTCGCGGTGGCTATCGTTATGTTCTCACCCTCACCGATGACTTGAGTAGATATGGGTATGTCTACTTGATGAAACACAAGTCTGAGACCTTGGAAAAGTTCAAGGAATTTCAGAGTGAGGTAGAGAATCAACGTGACAGAAAAATAAAGTTCTTACAATCAGATCTAGGGGAGAATATTTGAGTCACGAATTTGGTACGCACTTAAGGAAATGTGGAATTGTTACACAACTCACTATGCCTGGAACACCTCAGTGTAACAGTGTGTCCGAACATCGTAATTGCACTCTATTGGATATGGTGCAATCTATGATGTCTCTTACCGATTTACCGCTATCATTTTGGGGATACGCTTTAGAGACAGCTACATTCACTTTAAATAGGGCACCGTCTAAATCCATTGAGATGACACCGTATGAATTATGGTTTGGTAAGAAACCTAAGCTATCGTTTCTAAAAGTTTGGGGATGCGATGCTTATGTCAAGAAACTTCAACCTGAAAAGCTCGAACCCAAGTCAGAAAAATGAGTCTTCATAGGATACCCTAAGGAAACCATTGGGTATACCTTCTACCTCAGATCCGAAGGCAAGATCTTTGTTGCCAAGAACGGGTCCTTTCTGGAGAAAGAGTTTATCTCGAGTGGGAGGAAAGTAGAACTTGATGAAGTACTACCTCTTGAACCGAAAAGTAGCGCAGCTCAGGAAGATGTTCCTGTGGTGCCTGCACCAACTAGAGAGGAAGTTAATGATTATGATCAAGGTACTTCGGATCAAGTTGCTACTAAACTTCATAGGTCCACAAGGACATGTTCCACACCAGAATGGTATGGCAACCCTGTCCTGGAAATCAACAACGGTGAACCTTCAAACTATGAAGAAGCAATGGCGGGCCCAGATTCCAACAAATGGCTTGAAGCCATGCAACCCGAGATAGGATCCATGTATGAAAACAAAGTATGGACTTTGACAGACTTGCCCGATGATCGGCGAGCGATAGAAAATAAATGGATCTTTAAGAAGAAGACGGACGCAGATGGTAATGTTACCATCTATATAGCTCGGCTTGTTGCTAAGGGTTATCGACAAGTTCAAGGGGTTGACTACGATGAGACCTTCTCACCCGTAGCGAAGCTGAAGTCCATCCGAATCATTTTAGCAATTGCCGCATTCTACGATTATGAGATATGGAAAATGGATGTCAAAACGGCATTCCTTTACAGCTTCCTTAAGGAAGAATTGTATATGATGCAGCCGAAAGGTTTTGTCGATCCTAAGAATGCTAACAAGATATGCAAGCTCGAGCGCTCCATCTATGGGCTAGTGCAAGCATCTCAGAGTTGGAACATTCACTTTGATGAAATGATCAAAATGTTTGGGTTTATGCAGACTTATGGAGAAGCCTGCGTTTACAAGAAAGTGAGTGGGACCTCTGTAGCATTTCTCATATTATATGTGGATGACATACTATTGATGGGAAATGATATAGAACTTTTGGAAAGCATAAAGGCCTACTTGAATAAGTGTTTTTCAATGAACGACCTTGCAGAAGCTGCTTCCATATTAGGCATCAAGATCTATAGAGATAGATCGAGACGCCTCATAGGTCTTTCACAAAGCACATACCTTGATAAGATATTGAAGAAGTTTAATATGGATCAGCCCAAGAAGGGTTTCTTGCCTGTATTGCAAGGTGAGAAATTGAGCTCGGCTCAAAGCCCGACCACGGCAGAAGATAGAGAAAAGATGAGTGTCATCCCCTATGCCTCAGCCATAGGGTCTATTATGTATGCCATCCCCTATGCCTCAGATCTGGATGACTCCAAGTCACAAACCGGATACATGTATATTTTGAATGGTGGGGCGGTAAGCTGTTGCAGTTGCAAGCAAAGCGTCGTGGCGGGATCTACATGTGAAGCAGAGTACATGGCAGCCTCGGAGGCAGCACATGAAGCAATCTGGATGAAGGAGTTCATTACCGACCTAGGAGTTATTCCCAATGTGTCGGGCCCGATGACTCTCTTCTGTGACAACACTGGAGCTATTGCCCTTGCCAAGGAGCCCAGGTTTCACAAGAAGGCCAGGCACATCAAGCGTCGCTTCAACTCCATTCGTGAAGATGTTCAAGACGGAGACATAGATATTTGTAAAATGCATACAGATATGAATGTCGCAGATCCGTTGACTAAACCTCTTCCACGAGCAAAACATGATAAACACCAGAACTCTATGTGTGTTCAATTCATCACAATGTAACTAGATTATTGACTCTAGTGCAAGTGGGAGACTGTTGAAAGTATGCCCTAGAGGCAATAATAAAATGGTTATTATTATATTTCCTTGTTCATGCTATAATTGTATTGACCAGAAACCGTAATACATGTGTGAATACAAAGACCTGAACATGTCCCTAGTGAGCCTCTAGTTGACTTTCTCATTGATCAACAGATGGTCATGGTTTCCTGACTATGGACATTGGATGTCATTGATAACGGGATCACATCATTAGGAGAATGATGTGATGGACAAAACCCAATCCTAAGCATTGCACAAGATTGTGTAGTTCGTCTGCTAAAGCTTCTCTAATGTCAAGTATCATTTCCTTAGACCATGAGATTGTGTAACTCCCGGATACCGTAGGAATGCTTTGGGTGTACCAAACGTCACAACGTAACTGGGTGGCTATAAAGGTGCACTACAGGTATCTCCGAAAGTGTTTGTTGGGTTGGCACGAATCGAGACTGGGATTTGTCACTCCGTATGACGGAGAGGTATCTCTGGGCCCACTCGGTAATGCATCATCATAATGACCTCAATGTGACTAAGTAGTTGGTCACGGGATCATGCATTACGGAACGAGTAAAGTGACTTGCTAGTAATGAGATTGAACGAGGTATTGGGGTACCGATGATCGAATCTTGGGCAAGTAACATACCGAATGACAAAGGGAATTGTATACGGGATTGCTTGAATCCTTGAATCGTGGTTCATCCGATGAGATCATCATGGAACATGTGGGAGACAACATGGGTATCCAGATCCCGCTGTTGGTTATTGGCCGGATAGCTGTCTCGGTCATGTCTGCATGATTCCCGAACCCGTAGGGTCTACACACTTAAGGTTCAATGACGCTAGGGTTATAAGGAAGGTTTGTACCTGGTTACCGAATGTTGTTTGGAGTCCTGGGTGAGATCCCGGACATCACGAGGAGTTCCGGAATAGTCCGGAGGTGAAGATTTATATATGGGAAGTCATCATACGGTCACTGGAAGTATTCGGGGATTTACCGGTATTGTACCAGGACCACCGAAGGGGTTCCGGGAGTCCACCGGGTGGGTACACCTACCCCTGAGGGCCCTTATGGGCTGTATGTGGAAGGGAACCAGCCCCAAGTGGGCTGGGCACCATCCCCCCTAGGGCCCATGCACCTAGGGTTGGGGGGAACCCTAAAGGGGGCACCCCCCTTGGCTTGGGGGGCAAGCCCCCTCCCCTTGGCCGCCCCCCCCCCCTCTAGATCTCATCTAGAAGGGCCGGCTCCCTTCCCCCTTCACCCTGTAAATAGAGGAGAGGAGGGAGGGCAGCTGCACCACATCCAAGGCGGAGCCCTCCCCCTCTCCAACACCTCTCCTCCTTCGTTTGAGCTTGGCGAAGCCCTGCCGGAGAACCGCTGCTCCACCACCACCACACTGTCGTGTTGCTGCTGGAGCTATCTTACTCAACTATACCTCCTCCTTGCTGGATCAAGGCGCGGGAGACGTCACCAGGCTGCACATGTGTTGAACACGGAGGTGTCATTATTCGACACTTAGATTGGAATCCACCGCAATATGAATCGCTACGAATACGACTCCTTCATCCGCGTTCTTGTAACGCTTCCGTGTCGCCATGTTCAAGGGTATGAAGATGCACTCCCCTCTCTCTCATTGCTAGTTTCTCCATAGATTGATCTTGGTAATGCATAGAATTTTTTTAATTTCTGCAGTGATCCCCAACAGGTTCGTACTTTCGCCAGTGCAATCTCTCAATAGTGCTAATATAATTGAATCATATAACCAGCCCTCAACGTGCGATGAAGAATCACTCCAAAGTTCCTATCTAGCAGAGAACATACGAAGAAATTGTTTGTAGCTATCTTTCCGATCGATCTATCCAAGAGTTCATACTAAAATAACACCAAGTTATTCTTTCCGATCGATCTATCAAGAGTTCCTACTAAAATAACATTAAGTTATTCTTTCCGATCGATCTATCAAGAGTTCGTACTAAAATAACACCAAAGCAAATTCAGATTCATAATACTCAATCCAACACAAAGAACCTCAAAGAGTGCCCCAAGATTTCTACCGGAGAAACAAAAGACGAGAACGTGCATCAACATCTATGCATAGATTACCCCAATGTCACCTCGGGAATCCGCGAGTTGAGTGCCAAAACAAATATCAAGTGAATCAATATGATACCCCATTGTCACCATGGGTACTCATAGCAAGACATACATCAAGTGCTCTCAAATCCATAAAAGTATTCAAACTAACAGAATGAAATCTCAAAGGGAAAACTCAATTCACAACAAGATAGAGAGGGGAAAACACCATATGATTCGACTATATTAACAAAGCCCGCGGTATATCAAGACCATGACATCTCAAGAACACGAGAGAGAGAGAGAGAGAGAGAGAGAGATTAAACACATAGCTATTGGTACAAACCCCCAGCCCTGTGGGTCGACTACTCCCTCTTCATCATGGTGGCCGCCGGGATGATGAAGATGGCCATCGGTGATGACTTCCCCCATTCGGCAGGGTGCCGGAATAAGGTCTAGCTTTGTTTTCCGTGGCTACAAAGGCTTGCGGCGGCGAAGCTTCTGATCTAGGGTTCTCTTCGTGGGTTTTGGAATATTTGGCAATTTATAGGGCAACGAGGCGGTGCGGGAGGCCACCGAGGTGGGCACAAACTACCTGGGCGTGCCTGGCCCAGGCCCGCCCTGGTGGGTTGTGCTCCCCTCGGAGCTCCCCTCTGGTACTTCTTTCGCCCACCTGGTGTCTTCTGGTCCAGAAAAAATCTCCAAAAAGTTTCACTGTGTTTGGACTCCGTTTGGTATTGATTTTCTGCGATGTAAAAAACAGCAAAAACATCAACTTGCATTGGGCACTATGTCAATAGGTTAGTCCCCAAAAATGATACAAAGTTGCTATAACATTATTCTAAAACATCCAAGAATAATAATATAGTAGCATGAATGCTTCATAAATTATAGATATGTTGGAGATGTACCAGCATCCCCAAGCTTAATTCCTACTTGTCCTTGAGTAGGTAAATGATAAAAGAAATAATTTATGAAGTGTGAATGCTAGCAAAGTGCATAAGTTTGATTAATGATAATTTCAATCACTTTTCCAAGCATCATAACAGGAATTCTTTATTATAAAACTTCTCATGTTAAAGTAGCAACCAATTCACATGTTAAGTTTCAAACAATGAATTCTCTTGAAACTCAACAACCTATATTATTAGTCACCAAACAATTGCAATTCAACTTATTTCAACAAACTATAAGTCAGAGCTCTACATACTCAATCATCATATAGTCTTCTATGATTGCTAGTACTCAAAGCTTATTCTTAGAGCAAATGGCATCCATCGAACACAGAGAAAGGTAGGGGCTTAATATTTTGCCTCCCAATTCATTTATCATAGAGATAATCGTCAACAATAATAAATCATGATCAAATATATTTTACTGGTCATATGTGCCTAGATCTTTCCCCACCACATGATGCTTGCTAACTAGAGAATAATTGAGGTTGAAATGAGAATGCATTCTATTGACTCTTGCATAAAAGTAAATACTGAAAAGTAAAAGATCATTATATTATCTGTTTTGGATGTTTTATATGCATTAATATGTTATTTTATATTATTTTTGGGACTAACCTATTAACCAAGAGCCTAGCGCCAGTTTCTGTTTTTTCCTTGTTTTTGAGTTTCGCAGAAAATACCAAACGGAGTCCAAACGGAATAAAACTTTCACGGCAATTTTTCTTGGACCAGAAGACACCCTGGAGACTTGGAGTTCAAGTCAGAAGAGCCATGAGGCGGCGGCAAGGGGGGAGGGCGCGCCCTGCCATCGGCCCCTCGTGACCCCCCTGACCTAGTTCTGCCTCCTATGTATTCACATATATTCCCAAACCACCAGAAGTATCCACGAAAACACTTTTCCACCATCACAACCTTCTGTTCCCATGAGATCCCATCTTGGGGCCTTTTCCAGCATCCTGCCGGAGGGGGATTCGAATATGGAGGGCATCTACATCAACTCTATGGCCCTTCCGATGAAGCGTGAGTAGTTTACCTCAGACCTACGGGTCCATAGCTAGTAGCTAGATGGCTTCTTCTCTCTCTTTGATTCTCAATACCATGGTCTCCTCGATGTTCTTGGAGATCTATCCGATGTGATCTTCTTTTGCGGTGTGTTTGTCGAGATCCGATGAATTGTGGATTTATGATCAGCTTATCTATGAATATTATTTGAATCTTCTCTGAATTCTTTTATGCATGATTTGATATCTTTGTAATTCTCTTCGAACTATCGGTTTGGTTTGGCCAACTAGATTGTTTTTTATTGCAATGGGAGAAGCGCTTAGCTTGGGGTTCAATCTTGCGGTGTCCATTCCCAGTGACAGAAGGGTCAGCAAGGCACATATTATATTATTGCCATCAAGGATAAAAAGATGGGGTTTACATCATATTGCTTGAGTTTATTCCTCTACATCATGTCATCTTACTTAATGCATTACTTTGTTCTTCATGAACTTAATACTCTAGATGCAAGCAGGAGTCGGTCGATGTGTGGAGTAATAGTAGTAGATGCAGGCAGGAGTCGGTCTACTTGACAGGGACGTGATGCCTATATTTCATAATAATTGCCTTAGATATAGTCATAAGTTTGAGCTTTTCTATCAATTGCTCGACAGTAATTTGTTCACCCATTGTATTATTTGCTATCTTGAGAGAAGCCTCTAGTGAAACCTATGGCCCCCGGGTGTATTTTCCATCATATAAGTTTCCAATCTACTATTTTGCAATCTTTTACTTTCCGATCTATAAACAAAAAATACCAAAAATATTTACTTTATCTTTTGTTTAGTTTTATCTATCTTTATCAGATCCCACTTTCGCAAGTGACTGTGAAGGGATTGACAACCCCTTTATCGTGTTGGGTGCAAGTTGTTTGATTATTTGTGCAGGTATTGGTTATTTGTGCGTTGTCTCCTACTGGATTGATACCTTGGTTCTCTAACTGAGGGAAATACTTATATCTACTTTGCTGCATCACCCTTTGCTCTTCAAGGGAAAAACCAACGCAAGCTCAAGAAGTAGCAAGGTTGTCATGCATTTTTTATTTGGATGTCCAAGCTCTTAATGCAAAGGAATGTCACGTTATATTGCCCCTTATGATAGCAACCTTTATTATGCAGTCTGTCGCTTTTATTACTTTGCCATCACAAGTTCGTACAATGCTCAATTTTCCCTTACAATAAAAGATCAAACATATTTAGGAGCAATTTTTATTGCTTTATGCACCGATGACAACTTACTTGAAGAATCATATTCAATCCATAGGTAGGTATGGTGGACACTCATGGCAAGGAACTGGGTTTATGGGTTTTTGGTTGCACAAGTAGTATCTCTACTTAGTACGAATTTTTGGCTAGCAAAAGATCCTAGGAAAACACCACATGTGGGAGGATCCATAACAATATAACTTCTATGCAAATATACACAACCATAACTCATTATGTTGTCTTCCTTGTCCAACTTCAACTAATTTGCTCAAGTTTGAAAATAATTAATGGGTATTCACAATCATAGAAGATGTCCAAGAAAATATATTTGCATGTGAAAGTTCTCTTCCTTATACTAATCATTCATGAATTGCTTGTATGACCAATATTGTGATTGTCAAGATTCAAAAGATTTTACTTTCTAAACCCAATGTGAAGCTATCACTAGGAAAGATATAATTTCAACTTCATGATATTCAACTCATTCAACAATTTACTCATAGGATATAAGTGAAGCACAAGAGTAAATGACAAGCTACTCCAATAAGATATAAGTGAAGATCAAGCGAGTAGTTAAGTAAATGGATAGCTAATTGAGGATTATCTCTGATTTAAAACTTTCAGATCTAAGTATTTTGTTAAAACAGCAAACAAAACAAAACAAAATGACATTCCAAGAATAGCACAACTCATGTGAAGAAGCAAAAACTTAGGCTCAACCAATACTAACCGATAATTGTTGATGAAGAAAGGTGGGATGCCTACCGGGGCATCCCCAAGCTTAGATGCTTGAGAATTCTTGAAATATTATCTTGGGATGCCTTGGTAATCCCCAAGCTTGAGTTTTTGTGTCTCCTTAATTCCTTTTATATCACGGTTTCCCTAAATCTTAAAAACTTCATCCACACAAAACTCAACAAGAACTCATGAGATAAGTTAGTATAAATCAATGCAATAATCTTATCACTCTCTACTGTAGCAAATCACTAAAATTATTATTTAACATTGCATACTAAATGCCTCTGCATGTTTAATACTCCTATCCTCAAATAGGATCATTAAACACGCAAACATATGCAAACAATGCAAACATAACCGCAATATGCCAAAAAGAGGACATCTGTAATGGATGAAGAAGTATCCATACTTCTGTTACTCAAAAAATTCTGAAAATTTACCACACTATAGATGATTTAGCATAGCTTATTGTGCAAAAAGTTTCAACATTTTATCACATACTGACTTTTCTCGGGAATTTTTGCAACAGTGATAGACTTTCTGTTTTGAAACAGCAACTCATATACTTTTATTGAAATAAAAGATGCAGAACATTATTCTAAATAACAGAAAGAAAATCTTAGTAAAATAAGATGATGCACCAAGCAGAACTTATAGCATGTGATGAATGAAAATATAGCTCCAATGAGGTTAACGATAATGTTGGAGACGAAAGAGGGGATGCCTTCCGGGGCATCCCCAAGCTTAGTTGCTTGGATCTTCCATGGATATTAACTTGGGATGCCTTGCAAATCCCCAAGCTTAGGGTCTTGTCGCTCCTTATTCTCCTCATATCGATGTCTCACCCAAAACTTGAAAACTTCAATCACACAAAACTTAACGGAACTTTGTGAGATACATTAGTATGATAAAGAGCAAACCATTCACTTTGGTATTGTCAAAGACAAGATTAATAATTGTTCTCATAGAATGCCTATTGTACCCTATCATTTCTACAATTTATATTGAGCAATATAAGCCATATAAATTATAAAACAAGCAAACTATGCATTGAAAACAGAATCTGTCAAAAACAGAACAGTCTATAGTAATCTGTACTCCAACCATACTTATGCTACTCCAAAAATTCTGAACAATTAGGAAAACGTAGGGAATTCGTATGTATATCACCTATAAAAACTTCAGATCAAAAGCAAGTTCCAGTGAATTTTTAAAATTCCTGGACTAAGTGCAAAAAGTTTCTGTTTTTTCACAGAATCAAGTCAACTATTATCCACACTATACCAAAGGCTTTACTTGGCACTTTATTGAAACAAAAGCTATAAAACATGATTACTACAGTAGCTTAATCATGTGATCACACAAAAATAGTAGGTAAAAGTGGTGGGTTGTCTCCCAACAAGCGCTTTTCTTTAATGCCTTTTAGCTAGGTATGATGATTTCAATGATGCTCGCATAAAAGATAAGAATTGAAACATGAAGAGAGCGTCATGAAGCATATGACTAGAACATTTAAGTCTAACCCACTTCTTATGCATAGGGATTTCGTGAGCAAACAACTTATGGGAACAAGAATCAACTAGCATAGGAAGGCAAAACAAGTGCAACTTCAAAACTTTCAACACATAGAGAGGAAACTTGATATTATTGCAATACCTACAAGCATATGTTCCTCTCTCATAATATTTTTTAGTAGCATCACGAATGAATTCAACAATATAACCATCACATAAAGCATTATTTTCATGATACATAAGCATAGAATTTTTTTTTACTCTCCACATACGAAAATTTATTCTCATGAATAGTAGTGGGAGCAAATTCAACAAAATAACTATCATGCGATTGAAAACTAAAATAACGGTGACAAGTTTCATGGGTATTATTATTATTTATAGCATACATGGCACCACCATAATCATCATAGATAGCAACTTCATTGTCAAAATCAATGAAAACCTCTTCTAAAATAGTGGACTCATCATTACATAAAGTCATGACCTCTCCAAATCCACTTTCATCAATATAATCATCATAAATAGGAGGCATGCTTTCATCAAAACTTGGGAGACAAAAAATATCATCTTCATCAAACATAGCATCCCCAAGCTTATGGCTTTGCATATTGTTAGCATCATGGATATTCAAAGCATTCATACTAACAATATTGCAATCATTCTCATCATTCAAGGATTTTATGTCAAGCATTTTATAGCATTCTTCTTCTAACAATTGAGCACCATTTTCCTTTCCATCATTTTCACGAAAGACATTATAAAGATGAATAATATGATGCAACCTCAATTCCATATTTTTGTAGTTTTCTTTAATAACCAAACTAGTGATAAACAAGAAACTAAAAGATTCGATTGCAAGATCTAAAGATATACCTTCAAGCACTCACCTCCCCGGAAACAACGCCAGAAAAGAACTTGATGTCTACTACACAACTTGTTCTTGTAGACTCGTGTTGGGCCTCCAAGCGCAGAGTTTTGTAGGACATTAGCAATTTTCCCTCAAGTGGATGACCTAAGGTTTATCAATCCGTGGGAGGTGTAGGATGAAAATGGTCTCTCTCAAACAACCCTGCAACCAAATAATAAAAAATCTCTTGTGTCCCCAACACACCAAATACAATGGGAATTTGTATAAGTGCACTAGTTAGGCAAAGAGATGGTGATACAAGCGTAGTAATGATAGTAGATATTGATTTTTGTAATAGAAAATAAAAAAATAGCAAGGTAGCAATTTATAAAATGGAGCACAAATGGTATTGCAATGCTTAAAAATGAGGCCTATAGGGTCCATACTTTTGCTAGTGCAATCTCTCAACAATGCTAATATAATTGGATCATATAACCATCCCTCAACGTGCTATGTAGAATCACTCCAAAGTTCCTATCTAGCGGAGAACATAAGAAGAAATTGTTTGTAGCTATTCTTTCTGATCGATCTATCCAAGAGTTCGTACTAAAATAACACCAAGTTATTCTTTCCGATTGATCTATCAAGAGTTCCTACTAAAATAACACCAAGTTACTTTTCCGATCGATCTATCAAGAGTTTGTACTAAAATAACACCAAAGAAAATTCAGATTCATAATACTCAATCCAACACAAAGAACCTCAAATAGTGCCCCAAGATTTCTATCGGAGAAACAAAAGACGAGAACGTGCATCAACCCCTATGCATAGATTACCCCAATGTCACCTCGAGAATCCACGAGTTGAGTGCCAAAACACATATCAAGTGAATCAATATGATACCCCATTGTCACCATGTGTATTAATAGTAAGACATACATCAAGTGCTCTCAAATCCATAGAAGTATTTAATCCGACAAAACGAAATCTCAAAGGGAAAACTCAATTCACAACAAGAGAGAGGGGAAAATTAACACCCTATGATCCGACTATATTAACAAAGCCCGCAATACATCAAGATCGTGACATCTCAAGAACACGAGAGAGAGAGAGAGAGAGAGAGATTAAACACATGGCTACTAGTACAAACCCTCAGCCCCAAGGGTGGACTACTCCCTCCTCATCATGGTGGCCACCGGGATGACGAAGATGGCCACCAGTGATGACTTCCCCTCTGACAGGGTACCGGAACAGGGTATAGATTGGTATTTCGTGGCTACAGAGGCTTGCGGCGGCAGAAATTCTGATCTAGGGTTCTCTTCATGGGTTTTGGAATATTTGGCAATTTATAGGGCGAAGAAGAGGCGGTGCAGGAGGCCACTAAGGTGGGCACAACCTACCTGGGCGCGCCCGGGCCCCCAGGCCCACCCTGGTGGGTTGTGCTCCCCTCGGATCTCCCCTCTAGTACTTCTTTGGCCCACCAGGTGTCTTCTAGTCCATAAAAAATCTCCAAAAAGTTTCGCTGCATTTGGACTACATTTGGTATTGATTTTCTACGATGTAAAAAACAAGCAAAAAAACAACAACTGGCACTGGGCACTATGTCAGCAGGTTAGTCCCAAAAATTGATATTAAGTTGCTATAAAATGATTGTAAAACATCCAAGAATGATATATAGCAGCATGAATACTTCATAAATTGTAGATACGTTGGAGACGTATCAGCATCCCCAAGCTTAATTCCTACTCGTCCTTGAGTAGGTAAATGATAAAAGAAATAATTTATGAAGTGTGAATGCTAGCAAAGTGCATAAGTTTGATCAATGATAATTTCAGTCACTTTTCCTAGCATCATAACAACAATTCTTTCTTATAAAACTTCTCATGTTAAAGTAGCAACCAATTCACATGTTAAGTTTCAAACAATGAATTCTCTTGACACTCAACAACCTATATTCTTAGTCGCCAAACAATTGCAATTCAACTTATTCAACAGACTATAAGTAAGAGCTCCACATACTCAATCATCATATAGTCTTCTATGATTGCTAGTACTCAAAGCATATTCTTAGAGCAAATGGCATCCATCGAACACAGACAAAGATAGGGCTTAATATTTTGCCTCCCAACTCATTTATCATAGAGATAATTGTCAATAATAATAAATCATGATAAAATATATTTGACTGGAAATATGTGCCTAGATCCTTCCCCACCACATGATGCTTGCCAACTAGAGAATTATTAAGGTTGAAATGAGAATGCATTCTATTGACTCCTGCATAAAAGTAAATACTGACAAGTAAAAGATAGGCCCTTCGTAGAGGGAGGCAGAGGTTGTCATGCGCTCTTTATTTGGATAACCAAGCTCTTAATGCAAAGGAATCTCACGTTATATTGCCCCTTATGGTAGCAACCTTTATTATGTAGTCTGTCGCTTTTATTACTTTGCCATCACAAGTTCATACAATGCTCAATTTTCCCTTACAATAAAAGATCAAACATATTTAGGAGCATTTTATATTGCTTTGTGCACCGATAACAACTTACTTGAAGGATCTTATTCAATCCATAGGTAGGTATGGTGGACAGTCATGGCAAGAAACTGGGTTTATGGGTTTTTGGATGCACAAGTAGTATCTCTACTTAGTATGAATTTTTGGCTAGCAAAAGATCCTAGGCAAACACCACATGTCGGAGGATCCATAACAATATAACTTCTATGCAAATATACACAACCATAACTCATTATGTTGTCTTCCTTGTCCAACTTCAACTAATTTGCTCAAGTTTGAAAATAATTAATGGGTATTCACAATCATAGAAGATATCCAAGATAATATATTTGCATATGAAAGTTCTCTTCCTTATACTAATCATTCATGAATTGCTTGTATAACCAATATTGTGATTGTCAAGATTCAAAAGATTTCACTTTCTAAACCCAATGTGAAGCTACCACAAGGCAAGATATAATTTCAACCTCATGATATTCAATTCGTTCAACAATTTACTCATAGGATATAAGTGAAGCACAAGAGTAAATGACAAGCTACTCCAGAAAGATATAAGTGAAGCACTAATACGTCTCCAACGTATCTATAATTTTTTATTGTTCCATGATATTATATTACCCATTTTGGATGTTTATGGGCTTTACTATACACTTCTATATCATTTTTGGGACTAACCTACTAACCGGAGGCCCAGCCCGAATTGCTGTTTTTTTTGCATATTTCAGTGTTTTGCATAAAAGGAATATCAAACGGAGTCCAAACGGAATGAAACCTTCGGGAGCGATCTTTCTGGAACAAACGCAATCCAGGAGACTTGGAGTGGACATCAAGAAGCAGTCGAGGTGGCCACGAGGCAGGAGGGCGTGCCCCCCACCCTCGTGGGCCCCTCGTGGCTCCCCTAATCGACCTTCTTCTCTTATATATACCTACATACCCTGAAAACATCCAGGAGCACCACGAAACCCTATTTCCACCGCCGCAACCTTCTCTACCCATGAGATCCCATCTTGGGGCCTTTTCCGGCGCTCCGCCGGGGGGGGGGGGCGATCACGGAGGGCTTCTACATCATCGCCAAGGCCTCTCTGATGAGTTGTGAGTAGTTTACCACAGACCTTCGGGTCCATAGTCATTAGCTAGATGGCTTTTCCTCTCTCTTTGAATCTCAATACAAAGTTCTCCTCGACCTTCTTGGAGATCTATTTGATGTAACTCTTTTTGCGGTGTGTTTGTCGAGATCCGATGAATTGTGGGTTTATGATCAAGTTTATCTATGAGAAATATTTGAATCTCCTCTGAATTCTATTATGTATGATTGGTTATCTTTGCAAGTCTCTTCGAATCATCAGTTTGGTTTGGCCTACTAGATTGATCTTTCTTGCAATGGGAGAAGTGCTTAGCTTTGGGTTCAATCTTGTGGTGTCCTTTCTCACTGACAGCAGGGGCAGCAAGGCACGTATTGTATTATTTCCATTGAGGATAAAAAGATGGGGTTTATATCATATTGCTTGATTTTATCCCTCTACATCATGTCATCTTGCCTAATGTGTTACTCTGTTCTTATGAACTTAATACTCTAGATGCATGCTGGATAGCGGTCGATGTGTGGAGTAATAGTAGTAGATGCAGGCAGGAGTCGGTCTACTTGTTGCGGACGTGATGCCTATATACATGATCATGCCTAGATATTTCTCATACCTATGCACTTTTCTATCAATTGCTCGCCAGTAATTTGTTCACCCACCGTAATACTTATGCTAACTTGAGAGAAGCCACTAGTGAAACCTATGGGCCCCGGGTCTATCTTCCACCATATAAGTTTCCTATCTACTTTATTCTGCAATGTTTACTTTCCAATCTATATCATAAAAATGCCAAAATATTTATATTATCTTATTATCTCTATCATATCTCACTTTCGCAAGTGGCCGTGAAGGGATTAACAACACCTTTATCGCGTTGGTTGCGAGGTTCTTGTTTGTTTGTGCAGGTACGAGGGACTTGCGTGAATCCTGCTACTGGATTGATACCTTGGTTCTCAAAAACTGAGGGAAATACTTATGCTACTTTGCTGCATCACCCTTTCCTCTTCAAGGGAAAACCAACGCAGTGCTCAAGAGGTAGCAAGCACAAGAGTAAATGACAAGCTACTCCAAAAAGATATAAGTGAAGATCAAGCGAGTAGTTAAGTAAATGGGTAGCTAATTGAGGACTCTCCCTTATTTAAAACTTTCAGATCTAAGTATTTTATTAAAACAGCAAACAAAACAAGACAAAATGACAATCCAAAAATAGCACAACTCATGTGAAGAAGCAAAAAACTTAGGCTCAACCGATACTAACCGATAATTGTTGATGAAGAAAGGTGGGATGCCTACCGGGGCATCCCCAAGCTTAGATGCTTGAGACTTCTTGAAATATTATCTTGGGATGCCTTGGGCATCCCCAATCTTGAGATTTTGTGTCTCCTTAATTCCTCTTATATCATGGTTTCCCTAAATCTTAAAAACTTCGTCCACACAAAACTCAACAAGAACTCGTGAGATAAGTTACTATAATCAATGCAATAACCTTATCATTCTCTACTGTAGAAAATCACTAAAATTATTATTTAACATTTCATACGAAATGCCTGTGCATGTTTAATACTCCTATCCTCAAATAGAATCACTAAACACGCAAACATATGGAAACATAACAGCAATTTGCCAAAACAGGACAATCTGTAATGGATGAAGAAGTATCCATACTTCTGTAACTCAAAAGATTCTAAAAATTTACCACACTGTAGATTATTTATCAAGCTTACTTTGCAAAAAGTTTCAACATTTTATCACATTCTGACTTTACTCGGGAATTTTTGCAACAGCGATAAAGTTTCTGTTTTGAAACGGCAACTCATATACTTGCAAGATAAGTATAGTAAAGGCTATCATTGCCACTTTTATTGAAATAAAAGATGCAAAACATTATTGTAAATAACTGAAAACAAATCCTGGTAAAATAAGATGATGCACCAATCAGAACTGATAGCATGTGCTGAATGAAAATATAGCTCCAAGTGAGGTTACCGATAATGTTGGAGACGAAAGAGGGGATGCCTTCCGGGGCATCCCCAAGCTTAGTTGCTTGGATCTTCCTTGTATATTAACTTGGCATGCCTTGGGCATCCCCAAGCTTAGGGTCTTGTCACTCCTTATTCTCCTCATATCACTGTCTCACCCAAAACTTGAAAACTTAAATCACAAAACTTAACGGAACTTCGTGACATAGGTTAGTATGATAAAGACCAAACCATTCACTTTGGTACTGTTAAAGACAAGATTCATAATTGTTCTCACACAATGCCTACTGTACCCTATCATTTCTACAATTTATATTCAGCAATATAAGCCATAAAAACTAGAAACAAGCAAAACATGCATTCAAAACAGAATCTGTCAAAAAGAGAACAGTGTGTAGTAATCTGTACTCCAACCATACTTCTGCTACTCCAAAAATTCTGAATAATTAGGAAAATGTAGTAAATTTATATATATATATATATAGGGTGGGTCTATTATGATAACACCCTTAAGAGTCTTATTCTGCACATCACTTTCTTATTCTGCTAACAAACCCCACAGCGCACCCCCGACCCACCGAAAAGAAAAGGCAGTCAACGCCCACTCCTCCTCATGCCCACCCGTCGCAGCTTCTCTACTTCCCCCATCACCGCACCACCTCCCTCCCTCCCCCCACCGCGGCAACCGGCGCCGATCTCCCTGCTCCCCTGCCCCGCTTGCAGCCTTCCTTCCCTCGCTGGTCCCTCCCCCGGCCACTTCCTAGATCGAGCCGGTGCCGGATCCAGCAAAGCCCCCTCCCGCATAGACTAGCTGTCGGATCTGTGCAGTCCCCTCACCAGCGAGCCACCCCTCCCCCGGCCGCCGTCCTCCCGCGCCTACCCAGCGTTGGATCCGCGCGCAGTCCACACCCCCACCCACTAAGCTCCTGCTTCCTCCCCATCCATGATGGCATCCTCCCCCCACCCCAACCCCTTGCGCCAAGATGCATTGCGGCTCCTCCGTGGACTCTGGTCTGATGACAGCAGGCCTCCCCCCCCCCCCCCCCCGTTGAGGTTAGGCTCCATGGTCGTGGCCCTTTCTCTTCGTGCAGCTCAGCTCGTGCTCTAATGCAGATGCGGTGCTCCCTGGACACGCTCCATCACCAACATCCCCCAATCCGATGAACAGTGGTGGAGGATCCCTCTGAGCTGTGTGTCTTCCCGAACCTGCCCCTCTAGCGAGTCTCCTGCTCCATGAATCCCAGTTTGCCTACTTCCTCGGCACGGTGCGGCGTCGCCGGTGTTTAGTTGCAGTCCCGGACTCTTTTTTGGTTTGTCTTTTGCAGTTCCCATGTGTCCTGGGTGCTGCGATTGGGTGTTAGATACTAGTTTTTTTTGTTGATTATCCAGATTTTGGATTGTGCAGCTCCCATCGTGCGATTTCATTGATGCGGCTCGGTGCTGTATGACCTACGACTCCTTTTTTTGCAGCAAGGTTCTCTCCAGGCGAGGAACCCCAGTGAGATTTTTGCCTCGCCGACACCGTGCAGTTTGGATGCGCATTGTGTTGCGGTCCACCTCACAACAGAATGCGGCCCAGGTTGCTGTTTGATGCGGTCCACCTCGCCACGTTGTGCCGTCCACTGGTGTTAAAGAGCCTCGAAGAAGTTCTGTGTACGTGGGCGTGCAGCCCAGAAAATCCAGGGGGCACGATTGTGTCCTTTTTTATAGAAAAAGTAAAGTGTATAGTAACTCACTATTGACTATCCTATGTTTTTTTAGATAGCAAATAAAAGACTATCCTAAGTTAGTTTGTTGTAAGTTAAAATGTGGTTCACTACAAGGAAAAAAGAAACACAAGTTAAATGTGGCTCGCTCTGTCGCTGCATACAGAAAAATGGTATTTTTATGCAGCTCAATTCATTTTGACATGTACAAAAAAAAGAAAAAAATTGATGCATTTAACTTGTCTCCTCCTTTGCAGTCCAAAACTTCATTGAAAAAATTAAAATATTGAAGAAGACAAAAAATCATGCAGCTCACTTCGACTCGTGTTGGGGTTCGCTTTTTCCTTGATGTGGTTCACTTGCCCTCATCTTTGCGGTACGTTCGTGAAAAAAATTGAAAAAGAAACAACAAAAACTCATCTGGAAAATCTTACGTCTCACAACAAAAACATGAAGTTTATTTGCCCGTCTGTTGCAGTGTGGTTTTCACTCTGAAGTGGTGCAGGCGGCCGTATGATGTTGTTCATCCCGTAAGTGCAAAAAATTTGTTACGGAAGCAAAGAAAAGTAATGCGGTTCACTTCTTGATAGTGTTGTGGTTCATTTACATTCGATGTGAAGTGCACTTTACTTTCTCGTCCTTGAAAAAATTACGTTTGAATAAAAGAAACCATGCAGTTCTCTTACCCGTTTGATGCAGTGCGGTTTTTCATCCGATGCAGTGCGGTTTTCAGTCGGATAAAGTACACACGTTGATTTGGGTGTCGCGAAAAACAGAGTGTCCACATTTCGGTGAATTCGAAATTCCTCTTAAACCGTAAAGAATTAGACAGAGTGTTCTACATGAAGAAGTTGCACCTCGTCGATATCTTTCCAATGGCGTATCGTTTGAATCATTCTGACCAGTGGTTTGCAAATATTTCACCAAAACGGCCGCTACCACTCGTCGTCCGCCGCACGATTTTCAAAATTAACTTAAAACCGTAAGGAATTTCAAAAATATTTCAATATATGAAAGTTGCACCTTGTTCATAGCTTTCCAACGGCGTATTGCACGCCTCGTTTCGACAAATGGTTCAAAAACTGGAGCGAAAATAGTACCGAAAATTTGAAAAAAAAATTGAAAAACAGAATTCCGCGATTTAGTAAATTTGAAACTGCTCTTAAACCGTAAGGAATTAGAGAAAAATTTATATATGAAAAAGATGCGTCTCTATGATATCTATCCAGCGGCATATCATTTTCTTCATTTTGACGAGCGGTTTAGGAAAAATGCGAAAAGACGCTCGCTGCCACTCGTCATGGGCTGCACCATTTTCAAAACTGCTCTTAAACCGTGTGGAATATCGAAAAGTGTTCAACATATCAAAGTTGCACCTAATCCATAGCTTTTCAACGGTATATTACACGCCTCATTCCGATAAACAGTTAAAAAATTAGAGCAAAAACAGTACCGAAAATATAACGCGTGCAGTTTTTTTTACGAGAAGTTCACTCTTGTGAGTACTGCAGCACACTTGGTTGAAAGAATGACGTGCACTTGCGTTCAGTGTGCAGTGCAGAAGTGGTGTACAGAATAGTTATTCTACTAATATTAGCAGAATAGACCGTCTGCTAATATATATAGGTAAATTATTTGGGACACCTAGGTGCCCGGGCACCTTGATTGTTTTAGGTATGTATCCCTCCATAATGACGGTTTGATTTGTTTCCTAACTATTCTTCATGCAAGACTTTCCATACTTCCATTTTATTTTCTTTTTTTACTATTAGACATGCAGGACTTGCCATACAATAAATTGTATTAATGTTTGATTATTTTTTCTGAACTACTACGGGTATCTAACATACGTATTTTTGTTTCCTAACTATCTAATACGGGTATGTAATACTTACTAACGAAATTATATACATACGTGGGTATATATAATCAGTATATTATTTTCTGAAATATTACATTTTATTTTTGTTTTGTAAGTATTTAATACAAGTATCTAATACCTAGTATCGAAATTTTGTACATGTTTTTCTTTCCTAACTATCTAATATAGGTATCTAATGCCTACTAACGAAATTATGCACATACGTGGGTATATATGCTTAGTAAATTATTTTCTTGAATATTAAACTATTTAATACGAGTATCTAATATCTAGTAACGAAATTTTGTACTTGTTTTTGTTTCCTAACTATCTAATGCGTGTATATAATACCTACTAACGCAAGTATATACATATGCGGGTACATATATACCCAACAATTTATTTTTAAATTATAACATTTTATTTTGTTTCCAAACTATCTAAGACGGGTATGTAATACCTACTAACAAAATTATGTACATTTGCAGGGTTGGTATATATCCAATGAAATCATGCGTCATACGTACCACTCATAATTTGATCTCTTATACAAGGGAGAAATAAATGCTATATAAGGAAGTAGTAAATGTCAACTTTTATTCTCTATGACATCTTAATACCCTGCCTTTCTACCACGTGACATGCATGCATGAGATGGTCGAGGAATTAAAACCTGCCAAATCCACTAGCAATTGATACATTTATATTGGTTTACAAATCTGCAGCAAAGCACGATCCAACGACGGAGAGGCAAGGTGTCCAGGCACCTAGGTGTCCGATATGGCCGTCCTATATATATATATATATATATATATATATATATAAACACTATATACATAAACACTATTCTGATCACGGGATCAGAATAATATTCTGATCACAACATGAACTTCCTGAGTAACGCGCCTGACCTTCCCCGAGTACTAGGTTGAACTTCAGCTAAAAAGTGTCCAAATGGGGCTTGCGATATACTGTTGGAAAGCTATGGACACCAATATCATGATCCAAGTTAAATTTTTGGCAAAATGTAAGCAGTTTAAGAGCAGTTTTGAAAACCGATTTTTCTTTATACAAAAAACATGAATCGTATTTTCGATCGCATTTCTAAACCGTTTATCGGAATGAGGTAAATAATATAGGGTTGGAAAGCTGTTGCAAAACCGCTCCTTCAACATGTTGAAAGTTTTCTCTAATTCCCTATCAATAAAGAGTAATTTTGAAAATCATAAAATTTCGCAAACCGAGCAGCTGAGTTCGTATTTTCAATGTAATTTCTAAATGGCTAATCCATTTGAGGAAAATGATATGGCATTGGAAAGCTTGTGAAAATGCGCTACTTTTTCATGTTAAAAGTTTTTTCTAATTTGGAACGGTTTAAAAGTAATTCAGAAAATGGTACAAGTTCCACCGAGTTCGTATTTTCAAGCTAATGTTTTAACCGTACGTCCGAATGCAACAAATGATACGGCCCTGGAAAGCTTTAGCAAATGTGAAACTTTTTTGTACATATTGTTTCTCCTAATTCCTTACAGTTCTAAGTCAAATTGGAAAATGAATAAAAACTCATTTTTGGCATAATTTCTACATACTTTATCGGAATGGGGCAAATTATATACCGCTAAAAAGCTACGAAAAATGTGAAACTTTCTCACGTTGATGGTTTTCTCTGATTCCTAGCCGTTTTCAAGTAATAGCGAAAATGGCGAGATCATTTGTTCTGCCTTTATCGCGAAACTGATTCTTCGAAAATGCACCGCGTGAAGAAAGTGAAGTTCTCGGCACATGTACTTGAGCTTCACTCTGTTTTTCACGTGCTTTTTTCTCGTATATCTCTATCCGCTGCTCCTAGCATTACATCCACTCACCGGAATTGAGCAAGTGATATACCGATGGAAAGCTGTTGTAAACATGCAACTTTCCCGTGTTGATCATTTTTTCATACTCGCAACGATTTTAAAAGTTTTTCATCTGAAATTCATTCAGCGTAGTAGTTGAACTTCATGCTAGTTTCACGTTGAACTTTTATGACATATTTTTGTTTGTACACGCGCCTGAACTTCCCTCTATACGATCCGACCTTCGGGCTATCTTTGCAACCGTGGCTTCCCCAGTGAATTATTCTGGTTAGTAGTGTTCTATATGCTGTTAGTGTAATCTAGAAAAGTTTTTTAGCAACTAAATACCGGTTTTAAATAGAAATCTCGCTCGCTGACGGATTTTTCTCTCGAGTCGTGATGAAATTGCGTTTTTTGCAATTTCACTGCCTGATTTGTTCGACCTGAACTTCTCATAGTGCTAGGTTGAACTTCCGTCAACAATTCCCAAATGGGGCTTGCGATATACCGTTGGAAAGCTATGGACACCAGTATCATGACCCAACTTCAAATTTGGGCAAAATGTAAGTGGTTTAAGAGCAGTTTTGAAAACCTTTTTTCTTCACACAAAAAACGTGAACCGTATTTTCGATCGCATTTCTAAACCCTTTATCGGAATGAGGAAAATAATATGGCGTTGGAAAGCTGTTGTAAAACCGCTCCTTCCACATGCTGAAAGTTTTTTCTAATTCCCTGTGGTTAAAGAGTAATGTGAAAAATCGTAAAATTTTGCAAATCGAACAACCGACTTCGTATTTTTGTTACCATTTCTAAACGCCTAATCCAGTTGAGACAAATGATATGGCATTGGAAAGCTTATGAAAATGCGCTTTTTTCTCATGTTGAAAGTTTTTTTCTAAATTTGAATAGTTTAAGAGTAATTTAGAAAACGGTATAATTTGTACCAAGTTTGTATTTTCGATATATTTTTTGATCATACGTCCGAACGTAGCAAATGATATGGCGTTGGAAAGCCTGAACAAATGCGAAACTTTTTGGTACATATTGTTTCTCCAAATTCATTATGGTTTTACGTTGATTTCAAAAATAGCTAAAAACGTATTTTCGTCGTAATTTCTACAAACTTCATCGGAACGGGGCAAATAATATACTCTTAAAAAGCTACGAAAAATGCGAAACTTTTTCATGTTGATGGTTTTCTGTGAACCCCAGCAATTTTCAAGTAATTTCAGAAATGGCGAGATCACTCGTTCTGCCTTTATCGCGAAACAGATTCGTCGAAAATGCGTTGCGTGAAGTACTTGAACTTCTGTGGCAGTTCTGCCTGAACTTCACTCTGTTTTTCACGTGCTTGTTTTTGCTCGTAGCTCTTCATTCACTCACCGGAATTAAGCAAGTGATATACCAATGGAAAGCTGCTATAAACACGCAATTTTTCCGTGTTGATCATTTTTTCATACTTGCGACGGTCTTAAAAGTTTTCTTGTGAAATTCATTCAGTGTAGTGGTTGAACTTCCTGCTGTTTTCACGTTGGACTTATGTGACATATTTTTGTTTGTAATTTCCCCATCCATTTTCGTCAGTGTTACACAAATGATATTCTTTTTGTACAAACCTCTCTCACAATATTTTTTTAAATTTCTCCGACCAAGGACTTGAACTTACACAAATAATATTCCTATCGTTTTGGAGTAAATTAGAAAATGACAAGATCATGATTTCTGCCTTCATCGCGAATGGAAATGCACTGCGTGAAGTAGTTGAACTTCTCAGGCATGTATGTTTGAACTTCACTCTGTTTTTGACGTGCTATTTTTTGACATGCTGTTTTTCACACTGCGTGAAGTAGTTGAACTTTTGGGGCATGTCGTTTGAACTTCACTCTGTTTCACTTTATTTGTATTTTTCTTGTATGAAATACACACCATGTAGTACGTGAAATTTCGCTTGTTATTACTTTTGAACTTCTCTCTGGTTTGAGGGAATTATTTTGAAACACAAAAAACATATTTTTTATGTATTTTGGATATCTAAATACACGGTGAACCTCTCTCACAAGAATTTTTTGAACTTTTCCTCACTGAGCAATTGAACTTCTATCAACCATTCTTTTCATTTATGAGTTGTTTTTAAAAGTGCAAAAAATGGCGCTATGTTTTTTATTTTTTCAATAGGTAAATCCTAGGTTTTAATAAACTCCGAACTTCTCTGTTATTTCAATTTGAACTTCACCTTTTTATATTTTGAGTAAAGAATTGCATTTGATTTTTATACTAAAAAATCTTAGTTTTGTAATAAACATTATACAAATTCTTTGTTATTTCGAACTGAACTTCTTGGTTTATTCGTTCGCAATTGGAAAAATTGAAGTTTTTGTGATAAATATTGGACTGCTCCATTTTCTGAAATTGAACTTCTTGGTTTATTATTTATTATCGAGGAAAATCTATTTTTTCATATACACTGAACTATTGTATTATTGAAATTGAACTTCTTGGTTTTTTTTCAATTCGGACTTCTTGGTGTCATTCATTTGTAACGGGGAAAAATGCTAATTTTGTAATAAACATCGTACAACTTCTTAGATATTTTCGAACTGAATATCTTGTGTTTTTCGTTCGTAACGGAAAAAATTATGAGAAAAATCTGCATTTCTTATAGACATCAAACTTCACCATTTCTTAAATTTGAACTTCTTGGTTTTATTTGTTAGTAACGAGCAAAATCCTTTTTGAACTTTCCCGGGCAGGTCACTTGAACTTCTAGCAACTAAATTTTTCATCAAGACAATTGTCACAAATTTGTTACCGTTTGAGAGCAGTATTAAAAATGGCAAAACAACATTGTTTTTACTTGTTTTTAACATGTAGTTGAAGGTTGGACGTCTTGCACTAGAGATCTCGAACTTCACCAGGAGGAGCACGTGAACTTCTTACAACAAACCTTTGAAGCTTTTAGTTTTCTATGCTTATATTCTTATCTGAAATGCATTTCGTGTAGTAGTTGAACTTCCAGCTGTTTTCATCTTGAACTTCTGTCACGTATTTTTGTTCAACCTATCTCACAAGAATTTTTCAACTTTCTCGGGCCGAGCACTTGAACTTCTAGCAACGAAATTTTATCCTTTGCTTGAACTTCCCGCTGTTTTCACCTTGAACTTCTGTCACATATTTTTGTTCAACCTCTCTCACAAGAATTTTTGAACTTGCTCGGGTTGAGCACTTGAACTTCTAGCAACGAAACTTTTAGCCTTTGCTTTTTCATACCAATGCACAGCGTGTAGTACATGAACTTCTGGCAGTTATCAACCTGATCTTCTCTCCGTTATGTGAAAATATTTGAGTTTTTTATAAATTTTTAATCTAATTTTCTTAATCATTTTTTATGAATTTTGAAGCGCTCTATTTTTAATAGTTGAACTTCTTGTTATTTTATTTTTGAACTTCTTGTTTCCATTCTTCAATAACGAGGAAAATCTGAGTTTTCCATAATCATCGAACTTCTCCATCTTTTTAATATGGACTTCCTGGTTTTATTTCTTAATCCCTTTTTATGAATTTTGAAGCGCTCTATTTTTTAAAGTTGAACTTCTTGTTATTTAATTTTTGAACTTCTTGTTCCCATTCTTTAATAACGAGAAAAATCAGAGTTTTTCTATAATCATCGAACTTCGCCATCTTTTAATATGGACTTCCTGGTTTTATTTTCTTAATCTTGTTTATGAAATTTTGAAGCCCTCTATTTTTAAAAGTTGAACTTATTGTTATTTTATTTTTGAACTTCTTGTTTTCATTCTTTAATAACGAGGAAAATCTGAGTTTTCTATAATCATCGAACTTCTCCATCTTTTTAATATGGACTTCCTGGTTTTATTTTCTTAATCTTTTTTATGAAATATTGAAGCACTCTATTTTTAAAAGTTGAACTTCTTGTTATTTTATTTTTGAACTTCTTGTTTCCATTTTTTAATAACGAGGAAAATTTGAGTTTTCTATAATCATCGAACTTATCCATCTTTTTAATATGGACTTCCTGGTTTTTTGTGTTGAAAAGCTGTTGAAAAGCTTATGATATACCGATGCAAAACTGTTGACAACATGCAACTTTTTCGTGTTGTTCAGTTTTTCATACTCTTAACTTTTTTGTAGTTTTTATAAACATTGAACCACTCTAACTTTTTTATTTGAACTTCTTTGTGTATGTTTAGAAATATGAAAATTGGAGTTTTGTTACATCAAACTTCTTCGTTAATTCTTGGACTTATTGGTTTCATTCTTTAGTAACCGGGTAAATCCGAGTTTTTCAAATAAATACCAAACTGCTACACTTTTTTAAATTGAACTTCTTGGTTTATTCTTTAGTAACGTGAGATTTTTAATTTAATTTTCATTGTGAGATATTTTATTATTTTAATTTGACCTTCCATTGTGATATATTTTGATGGTGTGTTCCTCTTTTTATTCAAATGTGTTGTAATGAACATTTTTATTTTAAACTTATTGACTCTTTTTTTAATTACGAGGAAAATCTAAGGTTTTTACGAACATCGAACTTCTCCATTTTTAAATTTTCGACTTCTTTGTGTTGTATTCTTTTGCAGCGGGAAACAAAATTATAATATACTATATAGATTGAACCACCCCGTTATTTAAATTTGGACTTCTAGGTTTTTTAGAAATGGGGAAGTTCGTTTTCTACATTTTTTTGAAATGTTTTTGTTATTTAAGTTTTACCTTCTTGATTTTTCTAGAAACATGATGAATATTTTTCTGTTACAAAGATCTAACTATTGTGTTATTGTAATTTGAACTTTATGGTGTTAAAAAGAAGGAAAATCCATCAGGAAAAATGATGTACATCCGTCATATTTTCTTCGAACTCTCTAATTAATTAAATTTGAACTTCCAAGTTAATTTTTTTCATGGTGGGACTTTTGTTTTTCACGACATAACTATTTTTGTGTTCTTTTTTCTCCTTTTTTGACATTTCTGTGTGTTTTTTGTAGTTTTCTTTAACTAAAACCAAATACTAAAAACACATTGTTTTTTTTTGCATCAATGCATAATATTGAACTTCAGGAAATATTACAAAAAAGAAAGTAGATAACATGATGTACAAATGGGGGCCAAATAAACTAACGATCTTATTCCCTTCTTATGCCTCACAAAATTTCACATGTCCAAATGGACCTCACTTCACTGTCTCAGCTTCGTCATACACCTCGTACATCCAAGCCCAAAATCAAAATTTAAACTGTGCCTCTCCAAACACAACATGTGCATAGAGAGAGCTATAGGTGTTCCTTTCTAGCTATTCATGAACTTCTACGGCCAATGCATTTTTTATGTATTAGATGCAAAGAACTACAGGAGGGAGATCTTTTTTTGTTGGATGGAGAGGCAGACGCCTAGGCAGAGGAGGACAGAAGTTGGACGCGGCCTCACAAGAAGCAACACTGCATCCCAACAACAACACTAATTCTCACGAACGACGACCATCTTCATGAACTCAGACCATCTTCCGAATGGCGACACCCCGGTCCCCTGCACCTCATGTGTGACTTTCTCCGCTGCCATGTGGTGAACTTCTCCCTCCCTCTGTTCATGTGGGTAGCGAGCAGCAGAGTGGCACGAAGGATCCCGGAGACACAAACTTTTGAGCATAAATGAGGGGGGGACACCAAATAGTAGGGGACTGCTGCTACTAAACCGAATACGGAAGGCAGAGTGGGGCATCCTCATCGTCACTACAACACACACAATGAGGCATTTTAGTTAAGTTAAAATACCCTTGTAGTACCCAGCTAGCCATGTTTGTAGCAAACACTACACCCTACTAAATTGGTTCACCAACACATTAGCCTGCTGACCTACTATTTTTACTATACAAATTCATAAACATTACCTACTGTTTGTACAATGCAAAAAATTGGTCAATAAACACATTAGCCTGTTGAAAATCAAACATTTGGACCAACTATGCATTATGGGATAACAAATGTTCTATTCTGATACTTCACAACTTTGAAATCAAAGCAGAATTTTTGCTGCAACTTACCTTACTGGAAATCACTAGATCCTAGATCCCCACATCTTCTTTCTTTATCATCTTTGAACTTCAGATTAGTACCTTTTTCATTTGGTCTAACAAGCTGTACAAGCTCAAGATAGTATCTTAGAGAGCAGAAGAACAAGACAGGTGAGGCACGGAGATGCTTTTCCACACACATAGCATCGGAAGGGAGTAGCAGCATGTTTTTCATCAATTAAGCCATTCATGAAAACGATAGAGAACACTTATTTTGATAACCAAGTAACATGGTGAAACATTGTCTATTCTCTGTAAATATGGTGTGCATGCTGAGATAAAAAATGTCTCCTATTTTTTCAGCAAAAAAAAGAACTCTAATCTCAATTCCTCATATTCTACATGGTTAATTGTTTTTCAAAGATATGAAATGAACTAACGAATCAAAACTCTGAAGGGGCTCTCTCTAATGCAGATGCAGACCCAATCGCTAAGGATTCTTTTTTTAACATCTACTAAGATGAACATCAGAGAAGTATATACCAACAGAGAAGCAGCCATAGCCTGACGAGCTCACAACGTTCCCCTAGACAGAGTACAGGCAAGTAGCTCATAGAGCTAGCTGCATACAGCGGAAGGAAGTGAATGGAGTCGACGGTGGTGGGGATCATCCACGAGGAGCATGGTGTGGGGTTGAATGGTCTGAGGTGCCATAGTTGAACGGCCTAGGTGCTACGGCGCCGGCTATAGGTGGTGGACCGCAGTGGTAGTGGGTCATAGTGGTGTGCGCGGCGAGCTACAGGTCGATGCTCCCTCCAGCTGCAGGCCGTTGCCACCTTCAGCTTCAGGTAGGGCCCAATCCACATTGAAGGTGCTGCTGCGAGGCCTCCCTGTGCGGACATGGGTTGGTGTGGGCATCCATGGCGCGTGCTGGTGGTTCAGGGTGCATCGGCCCCGGAGGCGTCCAATGACCAGCCGCGGCGGCGGCCGATGCTCTCTGGCTAGTAGACTGCAAGCTTTTGGAGGCGAGCTCGTGTGGCTTCGGTGGCACGATGGTCGGCGAGGGCGGCGGCGCCGCTGTGAGTGGGGCGAAGTGCGGAGGCGGGACTAGGCGGGATCCAGAGCGAGGGGGATCCCGGTGGGAGGCGGAGCGACGCGTCGAGGGGAGGTGGTGAGGAGCCGGGACGGCGGTGCGTCGGTTGGGATGGTGCCGCGGCGGTGGTCGGGAGCCGGGCCAGCGGCGCGGGGGTTGTGGCAGGGGGCGAGAGCTCGATGGCGCTGGATCGGGGGAGGTTGGGGATCAGGGGGGGCGTGTTTTTTTCTACTTGGGTTCGGGAGGACCTCCGCGCGTCGTATACAGCGCCTTATAGTGTTGTTGTAATCCAAATAACTATTCTAATCCTGTGATTAGAATAGTGTTGTCCTATATATATATATGTATATCACCTGTAAAAAATTTAGATCAAAATCAAGTTCTAGTGAATTTTTAAAATTCCTGGACAGAGCGCAAAAAGTTTCTGTTTTTGCACAGAATCAAGTCAACTATCATCCACACTACCCCAAAGGCCTTACTTAGCACTTTATTGAAACAAAAGCTATAAAACATGATTACTACAGTAGCTTAATCATGTGAACACACAAAAATAGTAGGTAAAAGTGTTGGGTTGTCTCCCAACAAGCGCATTTCTTTAATGCCTTTTAGCTAGCCATGTTGATTTCAATGATGCTCGCATAAAAGATAAGAATTGAAACATGAAAAGAGAATCATGAAGCATATGACTAGCACATTTAAGGCTAACCCACTTTCCATCCATAGTGATTTTGTGAGCAAACAACTTATGGGAACAAGAATCAACTAGCATAGGAAGGCAAAACAAGTGCATCTTCAAAACTTTCAACACATAGAGAGGAAACTTGATATTATTACAATACCTACAAGCATATGTTCCTCTCTCATAATAATTTTCAGTAGCATAATGAATGAATTCAACAATATAACCATCACATAGAGCATTCTTTTCATGATACATAAGCATAGAAATTTTGTTACTCTCCACATAAGAAAATTTATTCTCATGAATAGTAGTGGGAGAAAATTCAACAAAATAACTATCATGCGATTGAAAATTAAAATCACGATGAAAAGTTTCATGGGTATCATTATTCTTTATAGCATACATGGCATCACCATAATCATCAAAGATAGCAACTTCATTTCAAAATCAATCAAAACCTCTTCAAAATAGTGGACTCATCATTAAACAAAGTCATGACCTCTCCAAATCCACTTTCATCAATATAATCATCATAAAGAGGAGGCGTGCTTTCATCAAAACTTGGGGGACAAAAAAATATCATCTTCATCAAACATAACATCCCCAAGCTTATGGCTTCGCATATCATTAGCATCATGGATATTCGAAGAATTCATACTAACAATATTGCAATCATTCTCATCATTCAAGGATTTTATGTCAAACATTTTCTAGCATTCTTCTTCTAACAATTGAGCACCATTTTCCTTTCCATCGTTTTCACGAAAGACATTATAAAGATGAATAATATGATGCAACCTCAGTTCTATTTTTTTGTAGTTTCTTTTATAAACCAAACTAGTGATAAAAAAGAAACTAAAATATTCGATTGCAAGATCTAAAGATATACCTTCAAGCACTCACCTCCCCGGCAACGGCGCCAGAAAAGAGCTTGATGTCTACTACACAACTTGTTCTTGTAGACTCATGTTGGGCCTCCAAGCGCAGAGTTTTGTAGGACATTAGCAAGTTTCCCTTAACTGGATGACCTAAGGTTTATCAATCCGTGGGAGGTGTTGGATGAAGATGGTCTCCCTCAAACAACCCTGCAACCCAAAAATAAATAGTCTCTTGTGTCCCCAACACACCAAATACAATGGGAATTTGTATAGGTGCACTAGTTTGGCGAAGAGATGGTGATACAAGCGTAGTGATGATAGTAGATATTGATTTTTATAATAGTAACTATAGAAAATAGCAAGGTAGCAATTTATAAAACAGAGCACAAACAATATTGCAATGCTTAAAAATGAGGCCTAGGGTCCGTACTTTCACTAGTGCAATCTCTCAACAATGCTAATATAATTGGATCATATAACCATCCCTCAACGTGCGATGAAGAATCACTCCAAAGTTCCTATCTAGCAGAGAACATAAGAAGAAATTGTTTGTAGTTATTCTTTCCGATCTATCTATCCAACAGTTCATAGTAAAATAACACCAAGTTATTCTTTCCGATCGATCTATCAAGAGTTCGTACTAAAATAACGCCTAGTTATTCTTTCCGATCGATCTATCAAGAGTTCGTACTAAAATAACACCAAAGCAAATTCAGATTCATAATACTCAATCCAACACAAAGAACTTCAAAGAGTGCCCCAAGATTTCTACCGGAGAAACAAAAGACGAGAACGTGCATCAACCCCTATGCATAGATTACCCCAATGTCACCTCGGGAATCCGTGAGTTGAGTGCCAAAACACATATGAAGTGAATCAATATAGGGCGTAGAGGCGATCCGGGAGGACACCGAGGTGGGAACAACCCACATGGGCGTGCCTGGGCCCCCAAGCGCGCCCTGGTGGGTTGTGCTCTCCTCGGAGCTCCCCTCTGGTACTTCTTTGGCCCACCGGATGTCTTCTGGTCCAGAAAAATCTCCAAATCATTTCTCTGCGTTTGGACTCCGTTTGGTATTGATTTTCTGCGACATAGAAAACAAGCAAAAAAACAACAACTGGCACTAGGCACTATGTCAATAGGTTAGTCCCAAAAAATGATATAAGGTTGCTATAAAATGATTGTGAAACATCCAAGAGTGATAAAATAGCAGCATGAATACTTCATAAATTATAGATACGTTGGAGACATATCATTGTCGTCGCCCAGTTGTGCATGCGCCATCATGTCCTCGTCTACCAGTACTGCCGAGCCACAAGGCCTTACGAGCGTTTTGCCAGGTTTGTCAACAACCCCAACTACAAGTTCGCTATGATGGACACTGTCGACAATGTAAAAAGCACCCCAGATTTTGGGCTTAGCCTACCAGAAGCTTGTCGACATTCGTGGCCACTACATGGTCTAGGGAATCACAAAGAAGGACTCCCTGGTTGAACTTGTCGCGTCCATCATCGACCCCTACTACGAAAACAAGAAGGATGGTGCCAAGAAAAATCCTGGAGCCTGGCACGGTGCCTGTGTGCGGAGACTGAATAAAGCTCACCTCAAATTTGCGGCCAAGAACGTATACACATGCTACAAGATGCACAAGCAGGTCATTGACATGAGGGAGTGCCTTCTTCCTGTAATCGGTGAGGGATCGAGCCACCAGCAGAGCAGCGGTGGCGAGCGTCACAATAAGAAGTAGATGATGATTAGATATGATCATTTATCCTAGTTCATTATGCATGTAATTAGTTGCTTTGGTGTATGCAAATGTTATGTGTGTAGTCACTTATGTAATTGTATGTTTAATTTGGTTTGCAATCATGTTTTTATAAGCATATATGTTGTTGTTCTATAGACAGAGCGTAGATGTTGTGCAAATAGAGCAAATCAAATCGCACACGGACTAAACTAGGGAACCCGTCGGTGATGACTTCAACAATAGTTGACAATTGTTACCAGCAAGCATTTTCCCACAATACACACGACATGTTAGCAGGAATCGTCTGAATTGTCATCGGTCCTCCCGCATATTTCTGATTACTGACCTGTTTGACGAGTATCACACACATCTTGTTATGTTAAACCAGTTCTGTTGTTTTAGCTCATCACAAACAGTTCATCCGAGTGAACTATATGCCATCTATCGCACACACCTTGATATGGTTGTCCATTTCTATTGTGTTGGCTAATCGTAAACAGTTCATCCGGGTGAATTTTATTCCGTATATCGCACACACCTTGATATGGTTGATCGTTTCTATTGTGTTGGCTAATCGCAAATAGTTTGTACGATTGAACTGTATGCGGTATATCGCACACACCTTGACCTGCTGACCGTTTCTATTGTTATGCTCATCGCAAATAGTTCGTATGGATCAACTGTATGCCAAGTATCACACGCACAACTCTAATCTGAATCGTGCTTGATGTCTCCGCCATCGCACACACTTCGTCTTATTGGTGACAGTGTTATTAATACACCGTTTGCGATTAATGTATCACACACAGTTTGGTTGAAGGGTCTCTGATTCATGTGTCGTGTAAGCAGCATCATGCAGTAGTGTGACAACACTTGCAACAAAAAAAAACTTAAACTAAAAACAGGGAAGTAAAAACAAAAACTGAAAGTTGACTTTAACAAAAACTCTAAACACAAAGAATGGGAATGCTAAACTCCTCCCTTGCAACGGCGCTTGAAAAAGGGCTTGATACCTCCTTTTATTGATCCGGTATTGTAACAAAAAAGAGTATGCCACACCTATTTCCCTAGAGGTGACCCTGGTTTATTGAACCCACGAGGAAGATCCCCTTGAGATGGTCTTTAGCAAGCTTTTGTCAAAGTGTCAAATCCAGCTTTTGACCAGATCAGCAAGCGAATAGTGATTCAAACACTTATAATAAAAAGAGGTACGTGTATGAGGTCTTATGCTTACAACCTTGTATTTGCGCTGGGATCAAACAAGATATTAATTTGTGCGCTGGAAGTCACTCATCAATATGTGCTTGTTACGGATCAGAGTGGGGGATGTGTCCAAATAACATCATGACCGACACGAATCCTGCATCAAGAATCTGTTGTCCTACCGCAGGCCCTATCTGTCGCGTGGGGTTGCCTCGATAATTAAGATAAGAAAATCAGACATGGGTGTTTAATGACTATACCTCATTTATCCCCAAGGATATAATCCATGTTACCCTACCAAACTTTATTGTCGCCGGTGTTCGATCTCCATGATCCTGGGTACCTACAGGGATGAAGATCGCGGATAAGACAAGAGACATCTTCACGAAACAATTTGTTTCACACATACGGGACGTTATGTCAAAGTATTCCATTTACCCCCTCAACAAATACCTTGCAAGGCTCATGCCTCAACCCATATCTTACCAAACTACTCACACGTGGAGATCAAATCGCAGGAAGAAAACATTGAAGAACACATCTTGAGATTGATCGATTGCAATAGACGCGCAACCCCAAGGTGGACGCCTACTGTCGTGGGAGTAATTCTAATAGTGAGTACTAGGGTACGAACAAGGGTTGACCCTAGCTACGTGAAGGCGTGACACAAAGGTTTACGAGTTTGGCCCCCTCATGGTGGAGGTAAAGACCCTACGTCTCGAGCCTTGGAGTTGTTTGTTTCTCTTGCGTATGAATGATTACAATGGATGTGAACCCCCATCTAAGTGCTACATGGCGTCTTATATAGAGTGCGCCGCCCCTTTATCTAGCTACATCACAGAGGGGCTTGATGAGGCGTTGCTACTGGTAACTGACATATGGATGGCTAGTAACACCTGACATCATGCACCCTTGGATGCTCCATATTCCATGCTGCCTACTCATCTTCCTCTGGCCAATGCCGTGGAGGTAGCCGAGTGGGTGGAACGGCATCCAAGTGTATATATAGCGTCTCAGTGGATGAATAGCATCCGAGTGGATAAGTCTTGATGGACATCTGAATGTGCTTGTGATCCAGGGGTCTTAATGCTTGTTGATGTGGGGCCCTAGGTAAGATCCAATACGTCTGTCTCGTGATCCTACCTGTAATAGGTGACCCCAACACTACACGCCATTGATAATTGGTCAGATTACAAATGGCGGGTGCCACAGCATGCCCGCCACTAATGTGACCCCACCTATAAGCAGTTTCCTAGTACTGTATGGGGTGAGTCCATATACATATACTAGAAGGGTTAGGCGCGCTTTGCTGTGCCGTTGGTGTTATTGAGATTCTTAAAAAAATTACTCATTTTGTTTTAAAATATATGATGTATTACTTTTTTGAAAATCCAACCTCTTTAAGTTTGATCTAATTTATGAAGAAATATATCAAAATTCATAATATAAAATTGGTGTTATTAGAATGATGAAATGAATTTCCGTAAAATTTGGCTTAATATTATGGATGTCAATATTTTTGGTTGTAAACTTGGTCAAATACCCATTGTATTTTGGAACTGATGGAATATTTAGTTTGGCGGATGGGGGAGACGATGGAGTGTGTTTTATGTTTATTTATTAATGCGGTTACTTGGCGGGCCTTTCATGGTGTGATTCTGTGTTATGCGCTAATCAACTCATACTTTTGTTGGTAAATTTCTACGTCAGTGGCTACATGTACTATATTGGAGCTATGGTATCATCACAGGGTGGCGCTTCTTTTTTGTAGGTGGTAAGAGGGTGCATAGGGTTGATATCTTCTAGCCGGTTGGTGTTGATTGATTTCAAAAATCATTGGCTGGATCAAAATCGTAAACTAAATTCAAAATTGAATATCTTAATCAATTAAAAGAGCTTTAAAATTAGGGAATATGGTGAATTAAAATAATTAAATGGGAGGGCTCCTTGAGAAATTATTGACAGGGTCAAAATCAGGTGACCAAGTTTTAATATGAAGACCTCAGTTAATTGTGAGGACTTCAAATTAGGAAGCATAGTGTATAGTATCAAAGAACTGAATGAGAGCTTTGAGAAATTGTTGACTTGGTCGTAATCGGGTGACCTAATTCCAATTGGACACCTCAATTGATTGTGACGCCTTTTACCCCTAGGGAGCTTAGTGATATAGTAGATATGAAGTCCATGCTAAAATCTTAGGGTTGAGAGGTGCATTTTGGGTGCATTAAAAAAGTATTAGGGTTTTAGCCCTTTCAAAAGATGAGGGTTGGAACTATCCTCATTTTCAAAATAAAATAAAATAAAATATGATGCTTATGACATGATTATGATGCACAATCAATTCCTAACTACTATTATTAATCCAGGGTTGTTACATCCGTGAAGAGACCATTTGTTGAGTTACAAGCTCTCGGCATGGCAGCGGAGAGGATAGAGATAGTGGTAGGTAGGGAAACCTAGCTCTAAGGTTCTCTAGAATGTCCTGATGACTCTCTTCGGTCTTGCCTTGTATATGGCAAAGCCAGGAATAAATTGCTCGGGCCAGGCCCTAAGGATGGGCCGGCTCGCTACCCTTTCACGGGTGGCTGGCCTACTCTCCACGCCCGCGTCCCTGTTCTGAGGATGTTCGTTGCTCCATCTCTTTGGCCTACCCTGACCCTTTGGGGATCCTGGGGGTTGAGGGGGCCAGGGATGCATCATTATCCTCGTCAAGCAGCACATGTGTTTGCTGACCAAACTAGGTTTGATCCACCGACTGAGTGGTTGGACAATCCTCCCAGATTTCTTTTGCCAATCCTCATTGACAATGTAACATTATTTAAGTCTTAAATAAAGCTAGTCATGATGGCATTTCCCTCAAAAAGAATATTTGATAATTTGATTGGTTACCACACATCTTTGATGCATTTAAGCTCAAACTGTATGGCTGATAATAGATTCAATAAGAACTTTCATAGATCAGCTGATACTAATTCTATTCTGCTCATGAAAATTGTCAGGGTTGCATGTTGTGGTTTTTCATCACTACAAGACTTGGATTGCAAATTTATTCACAATAATAACAAATGATTTACAATAATAAATAATGAGACAGGCTAGGGTGAAAGCACCTAAGAGTCTGTTAAGGACGATACCGCACATCTTCTCAAATACTAGCTACTACTGGAATTTTGTTCTGCTGTATATCCCATTTACACAAAAATACATACACTGACATTTTTGTGTTGGTAAGCTAACTAAGGCTTTAAATTTTAGCACAAAGAGATATGTGTGTTTGCAATATCTATCGCCTTTGGAAGTTCAGCTTTGAGATGTTGTAACCAAAGAGGACGGCAAAGAGGACAGGGAATGCTGCCAGGGCTACCGCTCCCAGTGGCAGCAGGTCACGGCGAAAACCAAAGTAGTCCATCATGAATGCTGCGACGGATTTGGTCTCTTCAAATACAACGATCATCCTGTCGTTGTGATCTCCGAACTGCGTGGTGAAGAAGACATTGAGCGTCCACGACATTGGGGAGATGTAGTAGAGCCATATCCACCATTTTGGTATTTGCTGCCATATGTTTATGTATTTTTTTGTAAGCATTTGATCTGTAATGGTAATGGTATATATATACTTAATACTAGCTAGTACTAGAGTTAAGATGGCTTTACTTACAGGCGCAGGCACGATGAACCCGGACATGAGATTCTGCAGGGTGTAGAACATGGATGCGAGTATGGAAGCGACTTGGATGTTGGGGGTGAGTGACACCATCAACATTCCCAGGTAGACGAAGTAGAGCAGTGTGCACAACATGGTGTACATGAACCAAAAGAACTTTGCTACTGTCCACTCATACCCTATCATTGGATATGCTATCAACATGAAGAGCACTACCTGCACCAGCACATAAGGTATCTCCATGGCAACCTATCCCAAAAAAAGATAAGTCAATATCTGAACATAACAGTAATATAATCTATCTGAAGCTACTAATGCTCATGTGATTAATAGGACCTGCGCAAAAGAGTAGGCCCAAGGAGAGTACATCCCTGCAAACCTTTCCCTGTACACGACGGAGCGTTCAACGGAGACAAAAGGCATCACTGACTGGCAGTTGTTGACGCCACTGAACAGAATGAATCCATACATGCACCCCAATATGGTGAAGAGACCTTGCTGATCGTTTCTACCCTCAAACAAAAGAAGCAACTTTAGCCATCATACATTCATCAGTTAAGATGCATAATTAAGAGATGGCTTACGTACATGTGATTGATGTTGCCTTGCTGCCAGAATAACACACCGAAGAAAATGCAGGCCACTGCTAAGGATACAATCCGCACCAGGTTGTAAGAAGGAGTTCTCCAATACGACAAACACTGCTTCCAGAGGCAAGCTTTGAATTGCTCCCGAAACTTCTGTGGAAACTGGGTTGGGAAATGGAGGTCACTTGTACCGGGAACTGGCATGCTCAATCGCTTCACCAGCATGTCCTTGTCCCTTTGGTTACAAAATTTACATACTGGTTAGCATGAATATTGTGTTAACAATAATTTAAGGACTAAATGATATCTCTGTTAAGTATGCTATGATGACCTATGTTTATATTCCATTCTGATCAAAACTCATTCTGAGATCCACAAGTCTGTTTTTGTTTTTTTCAGGTATTCTGATCAAAACTTACAATCTATTTTACAAGCAACGTTTCTTTGAATAGTTTACTAGTGCCAACTGAGCTGGTTCTTCGAAATCAACTTACTTGCACATTGATGATTCCCTGTACATTTGTGCAAAATCTACTCCCAGTTGAAGTTCCATAGATGTAGAAGTAACTTCTAGCATCCATGTTGATGGGTTGTAGTTTTCCTTGATCCTGGCTACCCCAGGTATTGCCTGAAAGAACAAAGAAAATAATTTCACCAGTTTGTATAACACAGGCAGGTGGTCAACTGAGTATAACCTTCTGTGATTAATATTGCTTGTCCCTTCGTGTATAATGTAGATTGCAAAATCATGAGGACTGGAGAATGGGTTCAGAATAATACATAACAAAAAAGGATGCAAACAAAATATAATTAGATCAGGTAAATGGTATGTTTAAATTGACTTGATCACATATAAATGGACGGTATAAATTATATGCGCATGTACTTAATTATTTTGTGTAAGGACAAGTTAAGATTACTACTTACCTGGAAATACTTGATGACCTCACATGAATGGTGTCCAACTGGCCCAGCATATATCAACTCTCCACCCCTTTTCATCAGCATCAACTAAATATATATGAGAAGCTAATTAGTAAATGTGGTATTACACTTGTATATGGATTTATTTTTTAGTTAATGAATTTATGATTAATAATGCATCTAAATTACTTTGGAACTAAGGTCTAGGGGTTATCTGAATTGCCCACATGCACGATTATGCATTAGAAAATACATATGTATTTTCAGAAATAGAGTTTCCTTTGCTACAGAACTTTGATACTCATAAATTAAAACAGATGCAGCTATCATGATCTACTTATAGTTAATTGGCAAGCTAACCTCGCAAAAAATAAATAATAATTGGCACTGCTAAAATACAACCAAGATAACTGTTGTACATAGTTTTTTCTTTTCTCCAATTAATATGTTTCTACCCCGTGAATGGACGTGTCAGCTTGTTTTAACATCAGTTTTAACAATAAAACTGAGAAAACTGAGTGTAGTGTCAAAAACACTCTTATATTATGGGACGGAGGGAGTACCATTTTATTCTATAAAAACACTCAGTAAGAGAAAGTTGTGATTGTACTATCACTGTTAGCTTCTCGAAAACTTTAGTCTGAGGCAGGCTCTGCATTGGACTTAATTTGGGGTTCTTTAAGTAGCTTGTTTCCTGCCGATAAAGTGTTAAGGGTTCTATCTGAAGTAGAAACTGATTTTATTCCATGTCTAATAGTTAACTTATTCCATGGCTATTTCCAATTATTACTGAAAGGTGAACAAATGCTTCACAGTTCCATAACACTTGGTTATTTCATGTTTGATTTAAACAAAACTGATTTCTGACATTCTATCCAATACATCACTTATAATACTAAATATACTTATTATACCTGGAAAATTACCATTGCTAAATATACTTATAAAAAAACTTATTTCTTGATGCCTAGAGAGAGAATCTTGGAGACGGATATATATGTAAAGTAGTTACCTCATCAAATGCCTCAAATATATCGATACTTGGTTGGTGAATGGTGCACACAACTGTTCGACCTGTGTCTGCAACATTCTTCACTGCACGCATGACAATAGCAGCGGCCCTTGCATCCAAGCCCGACGTTGGCTCATCCATAAATATGATCGAGGGGTTAGACACGAGCTCAACTGCAATCGTAAGCCGTTTCCTTTGCTCTGTTGATAGCCCATTTACCCCTGGTATTCCGACCAAAAAATCTCTAATTTCGTCCAACTCAATTATTTCAAGAACTTCCTTGACAAATTCCTGCGAGGGAAAGGAATACGGGTGAGCTCACATTTTCGTCTCAACTGTTCCTATCACCTATGAGGCTAGGATACAAGAATGCAAACCCTGTACACTACACTTTTATTCTTTTCATATAGGTTTGCGTTAGCAGGGTCTTTAACTCAAGACCTCTTGGCTCCGATACCATATTGTATTTTCAACAAGAGAGACAAATATAGCTCACATTTCTTGCTTTTGAATCAACTTCTGGTGGAAGGCGCAACCAGGCTGAATATGCAACCGATTCACTGACTGTGATCTGTGGGGAATGGACATCAGTTTGTTCACAGTAGCCTGATATCCTAGCAAAAGTTTGCTGAATTTTAGGATACCCTCCTATTCTTATATCCCCTTCAATAACACCACCAGTTTTCCTTCCAGAAAGAACATCAAGGAGTGTTGTTTTTCCTGCTCCAGTAACCCCCATGAGTGCCGAGAGAACCCCTGGCTGGAATGCTCCTGTGATATTGTGGAGTAGCTGTAGTTTCTTTTCTATGTAACCATGCCCCCTCATTTCCTGCAATGAAGAAATACTTAGTTATTAGTGATCAGCCCTTGGTATGGCTCTAAGTTCTCCGGTCATGCTTTCACAGATGTTCTAGCTATATTTGAATTACCGCAGGGGTGTCTACATAGTAGTTGACATCCTGGAATGATATTATAAGGGGCGTGAAAGGCAATACCATCCTCCCTGCACAAGATTTAATTATTGAAGTCAAACTAAGATTATATCCCATTGACAGTATTGTGTGGTGTAGAATTCAACTAACCGGTCCTATTTGGTGACAAAACAGTCTCTGCTTGTAACTTAGGCATCATATTTTCTGTGTTGTTATCTTGGTCTCCTCCATCAAATCTGGTAAGCTTATTGCGAGAGATAATAGCTCGAGAAGTTCCTGGAACTGACAGGCTCATAGGAGGTTAGAATAGGTTGCATATCTAACCAGAGCAAACAGTATGTTCTTCTGAATGAAACTATTTTTGCTCCATTTCCCATGTTTTTTTTTTACTTCTCTAGCATATGCTTGTTGAGTTCACAATTTATGCGACACTGTTACACTAGAAAATTATACCCCCTTCGATCCAAAATAAGTCACAGTTATGAACTAAGGTTAGTTCAACCTAAGTTCAAAACTGCGACACTTATTTTGGATTGGAGGGAGTAGTATTTTAGTTGTTTAGCTTAATGCAATTTCAGACATGTCACACTTACCCTTTTTAATGGTCAAACCTATGGCAAAGCCTACATTGAACATCAAAGTAAACCCAAGCAATGCTCCAATTGAGATCCAGTAAAAATAGCTGGAGAAGTCTACCCCTTGATCCATTAGGATCCTCCTTCCGAGTGCTACACCAGATACCATGATCTATCAAGATAAAAAAAATTAAGTATCTTTTGATATTACATGTTTCTAAAATTAATTCATACTTGGTATGCCAAAGTGTACCTCCAACCATCTTTGTGCCAAAAACTCATTTCCAGTTAAGCCTATTTCACCATATGACAATGGAGAAAGCCAGAATCCCCACTTTAGCCAATTAGGCAGAAATGCTGTAGCAATACGACACTGAAAATGTTAGCGATGATTGCTTAATAATTGAGGACAACCTACTTTTGCAAGAAATTAGGACTCATCTGTTGTTAGAAATATGAAATGGGAGTATTCTTTTTTTTGTGGGAAGAAAATAAGGGAGTGTCTTACAACGAGGAATTATGAAACCCCCAAACAGAAGGGTGGCTAGAAATGCCATCGTACCACCGACTGAACCAGCCACCATTGTTTGACAGTATGAGGCGATACATCGAAACATTGATAATGTTACTGTGTGCATGAGGAAGAGGACGAGGAGCTGACAGAAAAATCTGAACACAAGAATCGTGCATGTTACCACAAAACAAGTATTGCAGCTGAAAAAACTATTTTCGCAGAAAGAAATTCTAAAAGAAAAGTAAATATAGTATTAGATAAGGGATTTTTATGTTCGACTACAATACACCAGATCACAGCAAAACCATTATAAACAATGCTATACTTTGGACTATTTTCACTGGCAAGAATCTTTTATTTTTCATTGGGTGATTACAATCCACATCTAAATGACTCGAGTTGGGTGAATGATGATAATTCCTCAATCGAAATATTGTTATAGTTCAACTAGTGCTCCCATCCCACTTGGTAATTAGTTTCTACAACAGAATTGTAACTTTACCTGGATGCTTCCGGGGTATAGCCAATCAGGTAGTAGGATATTGTTGTCCAAGCTACTGACTCAACTAAAGAGACTGGAATTTTTAGGATAAAAGATGGTATTGCATAAGCCCATGCAGGATAGAAGTAGTCGTCTCTCTGTTTGTAGAAGACTGGCAGACTGTCAATTGTCATGGCCAGCTCAGGGAATCCATTCACCATCAGCAGCAGGAGAGCATAGAAGAGTGAACCCATATAATAGTTGGCATGAATTCTGTCAACACTCATACGTGTGCGTAGAAATACTGTCCCAGTAATAACAGCAAGTAATCCAAGCTGCAGCGCAGAAATACATATGTTAGTTTATGATGTGCATGTTTAAGTCCTGAAATTGCACACTGAGTAGGAACTGAATGTAGAATAAGATGCTGACATGCTGGGAAACTTCCTGTTCTCAGTGTGCAGAAGAGAGTACTGCAAGATGGCTACAAGTCCATGTACCCTGTGTTAAGCACACAGTCCCTATACCTACAATATTTCGCATTTGAGCACAACTAGAGCTACATACGGCATCAATCTTTACCTTTATTGTCTACTCCCTCTGTTCCAAATTATTTGAAGTTTTAGCTTTGTCCTAAGTCAAACTTCTCAATATTGATAAAGTTTATAGAAAAATGTGATAATATCTAGCTCCACACCAGGTGGGGTATGGGGAAGGATTATACGAGTCAAGCCTTACCCCTGCACAGTGCAACATCAAATATATGTGGTATGAAAATATATTTTATGATGAACCTACTGAAACAAATTTGGTATTGTTGATGTTGGTATATTTTTATATAGGCTTGATCAAACTTAAAGAAGTATGAATTAGGATAAACCTAGAACTTCAAGTTATTTGGAATGGAGGAGGTACTATATATATTAATGCTGCAGTTCACTGGAGAGATGAAAGTGACTCAAATGCAGATGTAAACATAGATCTCAACTTTTAGTGCGAAAGCTTTATTGAGACCTGCAGACCTCCATAGTAGCACAAGAACTTTATTGCATCACATTGCTTCTAGATTTTGCTATATTTCAATCGGTAACTAATACTGAGCATAATGCATGTAATTTCAGGATTGTGCATTTACAGACTAGAACTCAATCTACACCCATAAACACCTAGCATGTGACATTCTAAATAGCACTGTAAAACTAGGCACAAAATTCCCATGCATCAATCACATTTTTTTTCCAAAAGATAGCTTCGACTTCCTTACCTGAATGGTTTTTGCTATGTAGATGAAGGCATTCCTTTTCATAAGAAGGAGCTCTCGTGCAAAACATGCCTTGAGTAGATCCCACTTGGATAATGAGTAGATACTGAAGGACAGGGCATTATTATGTCCTTTAGATTCGTCATACGGCTTCGAAAGCTCCGCAGCAAGATTCTGACCACTTTGAGATGCTTTGAACTTATCACAGAATTGATCAACAGTAACAAAATTATATCCTTCTTCGGTGCGGCTCCAGTATTGTTGTTGATCTTTTTTTGACAGGACCTATGTAATACATAAGTTGTTAAGAGTGGACTACCTTACGATTGTAAGTAAGAGTAAAAATAAGCATGACAAACTCAGGTTATCGTAATCTAAACCCAATTACTTCATATTAACAATGTTTGCTTTCATTGAATTCACATCAAAACTATAGGTATAAATCTTACACTTTGTTAGATGACAAGGTGAACCATGCTTACATGACCTCCTAGATGCTATTGATGCTTATTTTGACATGAGCAATTCAGACTATATAAGTGACTATATTTTGCTAAATACCTCTTGAAGGAAGTCAGCATCCCCTTTTCTTCCAGGGCACTTGAAGCCACAGGATTCAAAGAAACTCATAATGCAGCTCTTAGGACCATGGTATACGATTTGTCCTTCAGCCATCAAGATAATATCATCAAAAAGTTGGTAAGTCTCGGGTGCTGGTTGAAGGAGTGAGACCAGTATGGTAGACTCTGATATATGAGCTAGCTGTTGGAGACAAGAAACAATTTGGAAGGTGGTAGAACTGTCCAGCCCAGTTGATATTTCATCCATGAAGAGCGCTTTTGATGGTCCTACTATCATCTCTCCTGCTTGTAAGAAATTTTTACAAGTGAAGAAAAATAAGCATCAAGTATCGAACTAATTTATATTATTTATCCTACATAGACCAAAATTGAGGTTGGGATCACATGAACAGAATATAACACATTACAGCTGCATTCTAAAAAGTAGAGAATAATCATGCTAAGTTTATTCGTTTACGCTTGTGTGCTTTCATGACAACAGAAATTTATGGTTTATCATACCCCTGTTGTTAACTTTGTTGTGGCAAGTTTCATATTAGTTCATGGTAATGATAAAGTACAGAAAGCATCGACAAAATCAATTAGCCACCAGAAAAGGTGCATACCTTCCAATATGCAATTAAGGAATTTTAGTCAATGAATTGTAAATTTATTTATTTATTTATCTTGCAAAAATATCATTTGCAAGATTATAGTTGAGATAATAAAACCATCCTGAAAATGTCATATGTGTTGTAAATTCACCTGTGGTTAATCTTTTCTTCTCACCCCCTGAAATACCTCTTCTCATGGCATCTCCTATTAGTACATCAGCGCATATGTCAAGTCCCATTATCTGTCAGGCAAGAATGGATTATTCACACGAAAAACATTATGCGCTAGAACCAGTGAATTATTCTTTGAACATTGTTTACCTTCATAATGTAGTCCGTTTGCATGCTTCTTTCTAAACCTTCCACAGATATTGCCTATAAGAAAGTGCACAGCAATAGTAAATGTTGCAGCTAAAGTGAACTGTTCTGTACACACATGATATGATTTTTTCTTTTTTAAGAATCACTGAAAATTATGATGGCACTTGACAGAAAGATGGTGTTTACAGGTTTGATTCAATATTATCAGAGAAAAGGGTTCCAATGGGCACACGCCGAAATGTTACAACATTATAGCAAAATAGGTCAGTATTTACCTTCATGTACGTATCTACGTCGGGGTCAGGGGTGATCCCAGCCTCTTTCTCCCTTCTAATGACTTCCTTCATGATTTCTATTTTATACAAGAAATTGAGAGCACTGGGTTTAGTACATAGATTGGTAATTAATATTTCCTAAAATCAAGGTCTTTCTAACTATGGGGCATTTGCTTAGATTAGTTAGTTGCTTGTTGTCCCTAAAAATCTTGAGTTAACCAGGTCCCAGAAATTGTTGTGTGCATCTTATTGATGCAGAGGCCAGGGGATTTCAACTTCCTTTTCGAAAAAAACAGGTCCCAGAGAAAAGGAAATACCTGCTCTGCTGCCAACGCCCTGGAATCTTGCAGAGAAGTCGAGCGTCTCCCTGACAGTCATCTCAGGGACATGAAGATCATACTGGCCAATGTAAGCTGCTGTCTTCTCTGGAACAAAATCTTGCAGCTTGACACCATTGTAGTCAATTTCTCCTGTTACCTACGCACCCACACATACTATGTGAGTAAAGGAAGTACTGAAATACAGTATTTTTTTCTCTGTTTTCTGTGTGCAATTTCAGACTACACTGTGGAGTACATGCCCATTATTTGAATGACCAAGTACATGTATCGATGGAAGAAGAGTGGGGATACCTTGAGATTTTTGTTCAGCTTTCCAGCAAGTGCTAGCAAAAGGGTGGTTTTGCCACAGCCCGGGGGTCCAAGGAGAAGGGTCATCCTGCATGTACACACAGATTGGACAAATACTGATGATGAGGGAGGAAGGAAAGAGGGGTGTCGATCAGCAAGTACATGGACAAATAGCAGGAGGAAGCACACCTGGAAGGTTTGAGGATGCCGGTGACATCTTTGAGGATGTGGATCCTTTCTTGGTGACGGTTGAAGCCGAGCATGGAGGTGAGCAGCTGCAGCAGATGGCAATGGAGCATTTGAACGAGCAGGTGGCGAGTCGATCGAGTAATAGTAGAGAAGAGAAGAGCAGAGCGGCGAGATGAAGGAATGAATTACGTACCGAGAACGTGGAGACGACGGAGTTGAGGAGCGTGGGGAGCGGCTTGCCATCGACGACCTGGCACTCGGCGTCGACGCGGAGGTTCCGCCACCGCACCTCCACCGTGGGCTGCCGCACCCCGACCCTGTCCATCCTGCGGCGCTGGTGCCGGAGCAGGCGGAGGTTGTCCTCGTGGATGTCGGCGATGAGGGTGTGCACCAGCTCCCGCCGGTCCGCCGCCCCCAGCCGGCGCACGTCCACCGGCTCCAGCGGACGAACGCCGTTGGCATTGGCATTGCCATTGGCTTTGGCGTGGAGCGGGAGCGAGGTGTGGAGCCTGTCCCAGGTGGGCATCCGCTCGATGGCCGCCCATTTCAGCTCCCCCTCTTCGTCGTGCTGCTGCTCCCTCAGGGACAAGGAGGAGGTGCAGGAGAGCGCCTCCCTCAACGACGACGGCGACAGCTGCAGCCTGCCGCTCGCAGCCGACGACTTCTTCTCCGGATCATCTACCGCAAGACCATCTTGTCCTTGCTCCTCCTCACCCATCTCCACCTTACTCATCGATCTCCTCCTCCTAGCTGCCTCGGTTTCTTTCCTTGGCTGATGCACCAGCCAGCCAATGCATGGGACTTTATATACTCTCCCTTTTTCAATTAAAAAAAAAGCTCGCTTGACTGGATGCCGTTTGACTGTACTCAACTAGAAATTTCTTCTAGTTACAAATGTATGAATCTCTGCAAGCTATGCTATGTCCACAAGGACAGGGCGGGTGCAAGCACATCACTCACAGTAAAATTATCGATTGGCTCAACACTATGGCAAGCCGGCCCAGTCTCCCGCCATTAGTTTACTCGATGATATGGGTACTCGTATCTGTACACTTGTTCATCCGCCGCGTGCCTCTCTCCTAGTGCACTGGTTTTTCCTTGTCTTGTCCTAACTTCTTGGGGACGTGCACTGCATGTTGGCCGAGTCCCACAGCTCTCCGCGTCCCAAAAGAAGAAAAACTGAACTCCACCACATCCTAGTATGCTTGCACTACAGTTAAAGTGCAGTGATAGCCGGCCGCACCGCGCAGGTCCAGTTGGCGTGATTGTAGCCACTCGCCTCCCAGACACCAGCCAGCTCGCCGGCCGTCCTCGCCCGCTTTCGACGTCGGAAACAATTTCTCCGATTCGCAGCAAAGAAAACAGGATCCAGCCAAAACATTCAACCGTTTCAGCAAAAAACGACGGCAATTGCAGCAAAAATTCACCGAGGCCAATCGGCAAGGTTTGAGGGGGAACCCATGGGTTTGAGGGGGACGATCCGTCATTATCCTCGTCAAGCAGCAAATGTGTTTGCTGACCAGGCTAGGTTTAATCCACAGCGGTTGGACAATCCTCTCATATTTCTTTTGCCAATCCTTATTGACTATGTAAACATTATTTAGGTCTTGATGTCATTTTCCTCAAAAAGAATATTTGATAATTTGATTTTTTTTACTGTTAGAAAATATGCAACTTGTATTTCCATGAAGCCATAGGTCAGTATATATACATGTACATGTGTATGAAATATGCAGGAAACCCCTTATACAATGGGGTAAATACAAAAGACTACATGATCATGGCTATATATGGCAGAAATAAGCTAGAAGCCCAAAAGAACTCATTTTGAGAAGCTAGCTCAACTTTATTCCACCTCTCGTTTCTTCGCAATGGAAAAAAGTTGGGGGTAGAGTAGCTTCCCGCACCTTACACTACTGGAATCAGGATCTTTGCCGTCAGCTTAGACCTTCTTTGCCATCAGCTAGCTGACGGCAAAGAAAGAGCTGACGGCAAAGATCATGTTTGTCGTCAGCCAACTCTTTGCTGTCCACTAGATGATGGCATAGAATCTTTGCCGTCCGCTAGCGGACGGCAAAGAATGAGGGTGGCCCACTAACGAGTAACACTTAACGGACACTTTCTTTGCCGTTCGCTAGCAGACGGCAAAGAAAGTGGCCAAACTAAAGTACATTAGCTAGGATCTTTGCCGTCTGCGGCAAAGAACCGTGCCCTAACTAAAATCTATCAACGCCCGCCCGCGCCCCACACCTCTAACTGTCCCCTCTCTCTCTCCGCCCGCGCCCGAGCTGCCGCCGCCCCGCACCACCCCGCCCCCGTGCCGTCGCCGCCCCGCGCCACCCCCGTCGCCGCGCCGCCCCAGCAGCCCCGATGACCCCCTTCCCCGCCTCGCGCCATCTCCGTCGTCGCGCCGCGCCGCCCCGTTCCTGAGCCGCCGCCACCCCACGCCACCCACATCATCGCGGCACCCCCTCCTCCACCCCGGCGGCCCTAGCGCCCCTCTGCTCCACCACCACGGCCGCCCCGCCGCTCCGATGCCCCCTCCTCCACCCGGCGGCCCCGGCGCCCCTCTGCTCCACCACCGCGGCCGCCCTGCTGCTCCGGCGCCCCCTCCTCCACCCGGCCGCCCCGACGCCCCTCTCCTCCACCACCGCGGCCGCCCACCCCTCCGGCGCCCCTCCTCCACCCGGTGAGACCTCTTGTATTTTTTTCTGCTTTTGTTTCTATATTTTAAGTTTTTTTAGGTTTACTTTAGGTTTGGTTTAGTTTAGGTTTACTTTAGTTTAGGTTTAGAGCAGAGAGCATTAGGTTGTGTTTGATAGCAAGGTATTGCAAAAACCGAAGTATTGAATACTACATTATTTTAGCCCGCAGGTGCAAGATACCGCAGTTTTGAAATATCAAAGTATTTTGAAGTATTGGGAATTCTCTGACCTGTTTGGCTGGTGCTTTATGCAACAACGTAAATTAGCTAGCTAGGCAGTTGATAGCAGCTGCAAACACGCATGTTAGCTAGTTGGATTCACTCAATGGTTTAGTTGATCGGAATTGATTAGTTGGGTATGGACACTCGTGTGTTGTGGCCGGCACTCGTGTGTTGATCGGAATTGATTAGTTGATCTGATTTGAGGTATGTTTGTTTGATTGGTGTGTGGCACCTAGAGCCACCTAAAATATGGTGCAACTATGATTGTTGCCACAAGTATTCCAATGTGATCACACCACCTAAAATAAGAAGAAGATAATTAAAGAGGAGGAAGAAGAAGTGTATTTCCCCCCTATTTTAGATCACTATGCTCTTTTTTCAACATTTTCAGTTTTCTTTCACGTCTAAAGAAATCTCTAGTTTTGAAGGGTGCCAATTGCCATTGCCAACTAACCTACCAAATTAATTAAGTGTTGTTGGTGGTGTTGAGCACAAATGCATTACTTTTTTTTCTCAGTTTTCTTTCATGTCTAGAAACTTGGCTCTATGTTTATAGATATGCTTCTAGATACTAATTGGTCTCTTCTGCTGCTTATTGGAGATGGGGAGAGGCCGTCACCGCAGGCTCTGCTCTGCCACACCGGAGTACGAGTTGGATGCTTTCGAGTTCTTCAGTATCATACCTGAGACTTCCTCCAAGAGGCAGGTATATAAAAGGAGAGATCTCCCCTTCACCCATCTCATTATGATAACTCTGCTGTTTGCTACATCACTCCTTGTCCCAAACTGCAGAGGCTGCCTGACACTTTTATGACGATGTTGGACGGCCATCGGCCAAAGAATGTGAAGCTGCGATAGGCCGGCAGTGGGCTTCGTAGGCTTTGGGACGTGGAGTTGGTGATCAGGTACGGCCACATGTACCTGTGTCGTGGCTAGGAGCAGTTCTACCGTGCCTACGACCTGCGGCACGGGTACTTCCTTCTCTTCAGGTACGACGGCGACGCCATGCTCACCGTGAAGGTGTTCAACATGACTATGTGTCGCATGCGCTATCAGGACAGCGATGATGCCAGTACGTTCTGCCTCTTCTTCCTCTACATTTTGCTTTGTCTCACATCGATTGTTAACGGTCATTGTTACATTTGGTCAGGCAATGGGAGCAGCAGCAGCAACTCTGGCTGCAGCAAAAGCAGCAGCGGGGATGATCCGGAATGGAGTGAGGAAGAAGAGGAGCAGAGTGGGGATGAGGAGGTGCAGGATGATGATGGGCAACAGATGGTGGTGGCTGAAGATGACACATAGCGACGGTGGTGGCTGACGATGGGTAAGAGATGGTGGTGGCTGAGGATGAGCTAGCGATGGTGCTGCCTGAAGATGGTCTCGCGATGGTGGTGGTGCCTGACAATGACCTCGCGATGGTGGTGGCGCCGACGATCCCACAGCCGGGCGACATGACCATGCCAATTGTGGTAGAAGACTACATCCCACAGCCTCCACCGCCTCGCCGCTCTTGGCGCATCAAGATGAGGAATGAGAAGGAGAAGAAGAATGAGGAGTGAACTATGTCATGTATGTTAGATCTGCAGAATGATCTATATATACTTAGCTTTGGTTCCTCCGAAATGACATAAGTTAGCTCTAATATGCTAAGTTAGCTCTAATATGCTAGGTTAGCTCCAATATGATCCATTTTACCTAGGTTAGCTCCAAAATGACCAAGTTTACCTAGGTTAGCTCCAATTTGATCCATTTTAGCTAGGTTAGCTCCAAAATGACCTAGTTTACCTAGGCTAGCTCCAAAATGACCAAGTTTACCTAGGTTAGCTCCAATATGATCCATTTTAGCTAGGTTAGCTCCAAAATGATCAAGTTTACCTAGGTTAGCTCCAATATGATCCATTTGAGCTAGGTTAGCTCCAAAATGATCAACTTTACCTAGGTTAGCTCCAATATGATCCATTTTAGCTAGGTTAGCTCCAAAATGACCTAGTTTACCGAGGTTAGCTCCAAAATGACCAAGTTTACCTAGGTTAGCTCCAAAATGACCTAGTTTACCTAGGTTATCTCCAAAATGACCAAGATGGCATAATGTGCTTAGTTCACTCAAAGATGGCATAATTAGCTAGGTTAGCTCCATTTTACCTAAGTATGCTTACTTCTTATTCCAGTCTTCTTCTTGTTCTTCATTTTCTTCTTCTTAATGTTCTTCTTCTTCTTCTAATTTTCTTGTTTCCCATTTTGTAGATCTCATTTAATTCACGGAAGCTTGCATGGATGGAGTACTTCTTTTCCCTTTCTGCTTTTATTTTGTATCGATGAACTTGCATGGATGGAACTTGTTATATGGATGGATGGATAACGGTGTTGGATGAACAATGTGATACTTTTGTAATATGTATGCATAGAACTATGTGTTGGTTATGTATGTATATATGATGAAACTTGTGTGTTGGATATGTCTTTTGTGAAATTTGTGTGTTGAAATTTGTGTGCTCAAATTGAATGAATTTAAGAAAAAACAGAAAAAAACAGGGGCTGTACAAGATCTTTGCAGTCCGCTGGCGGACGGCAAAGAAATTTGCCATCAGCCAGCAGACGGCAAAGATGCCACGTGGTAGCTCCCTGTGCAACCTGGGGATGTTCTATTTGGTTACTTTGCCGTCCGCCAGCTGACGGCAGATCTCACCGTTAGCCCCCTAACGGCCAGACGTTGTCACGTGTGCCGTCCAGGACCATTGCCGTCAGCTGGCTGACGGCAAAGATCGTTTCATCTTTGCCGTCCACCAGCTGACGACAAAGAAGCCTTTGCCATAGCCCATTCGACCGGACCTGTTGCCGTCAGCTGACGGACGGCAAACGGCTTTGCCGTCCGCCTTGTATGCCTTTGCCGTCCGCCATGGCGGACGGCAAAGAAGCTGATTCCAGTAGTGTTATGACTTAAAACCGAAGGGGTGTAACAAAAAGGCACCGTTGTTCACTCAAATTACAAAGAAAATACCCCTCCTAGGTCCCAGCCCGCGTCACCTCGACCCATCGCCTCGTTCGATCCCCTCTCGCTCTCGCACACCACAAAGGCTAGGGTTCTACATCGCCGTCGCTGCCGTCGCCGCAGGTCACTAGCTCCTCGTTGCGACTAGCTCCGGCCACATGTACGACGGGTAGGAGCCCATCTTCCGCCGCTTCTCCATCCTCTAGCGCGCCTCCTAGGGTGCGGCTCCTCCCTCGCAGCATCTCCTGGTCGGTCGGGCCAGGGCACCACTCCGGCGGACGGCGCCCCACTCCGGAGCACCGAGGCCATGTCGCAGCTGGCCGTGAGCCCGAGCCGGAGCAGCCGTCGCTAAAGGCCCTGGTTGTGCGCAGGTGGTCTCCATGGCGGAAAGACATCCGGTGAGCTCGCCTCCCCCTGGCGGCTATTTGGCGCCCGCAAGGTGTTCGCGCTATTGCCTACAAGCCCTTTTCTTTTACTTACGGTTAAATTGACATTGAGATGTCTTGATTGATTCATTTTCTGTATATCAAATTGAGATGTCAAATTGATTGATCTATTTTCTGTATCCTATTGCTAAGTATTTGTGATTAAGTAGACAGTAAATTATAGTTCAAGGGTATTACAGACTATTCACCTGACATGCGAGGAAATAAGCTAAATGATAGGAACTGAAAAGAACTAGGTAGCTTATTTTCATGGGCTTATTTCCACCACAGTTTATCTGTGACTTATTTCTAGAGCAGCTTATTTCCATAGGCACTCAAAAGAACTAGCCTTAAGAGCAACTCCAACGCGCCGACCCAAACGGACGACTAGTTTGTCTGTTTTTTGTCCGTTTGGGTCGGCCCAGCGGACACCAACGTCCGCTTCCATGTTTGGGTCAGTGCATGCACCCAACGCTGGCTGGCCCATTTTGAAGGTGCGGAAAAAAATAGATACAAACATTTTGAAAATAAAAACAAACATTAAAACCGACCACGAAGGCCGGCGATAGTCCACGCGTCCACTTCTACATTAATTAACATTAAAAAAAGTTAACTACGAGGCGACGCGCTGCCCTAGGTGTCCTCGTCGTCGACGTCAGGACCGGTGAGGTCGATGAGCATTGGCGCAGGGCCGGCCCAGGGGAACATCGTGTTCCAGACGATGTTGATGTCGGGCGCGGGTGATACATCCATTTTGCATCATGCTTTTATATCAATATTTATTGCATTATGGGTTGTTACTACACATTATGTCACAATACTTATGATTTTTTTCTCTTACTTTATAAGGTTTACACGAAGAGGGAGAATGCCGGCAGCTGGAATTCTGGGCTGGAGAAAGAGCAAATATTAGAGACCTATTCTGCACAACTTTAAAAGTCCTGAAACTCCATGAAAGTCAGTTTTGGAATATATTAAAAATATTGGGCGAAGAAAGCACCAGAGGGGGGCCACCCTAATGTAGACCGTACCTCGATGGCGAGATCTGATTTGTTGTTTCGGCCCGATCTTTCACGACACTCCACCTTTAATAGTAGCAACCTCTCGCCCGCGCACGTGATGCACACGAAGTAGAGGGTTTGAACCTTGCGGCCCAGGACGAGAAAACCAATCTCGACGAAGATACTCACGCGCAAAACGATTTCCACGAAGAGAAATCACAACACAGAGGTTTTCTAAAGATTCCTCCAAAACATGATAAGGAAGTCTACCCTGGAAAACACATTGTGTCTATTTCATAGAAAATAACCTACCTTTACATTCATCCTACTATGGCTATTTATACTAGTATATCCGACCCTTTTAACTTGACCGACAAATAATAAAACTAATGTACGTAGACACGTCAAACTCTTATCTCTAATTCAATTGCCTTCTACATCTCGACGGATATTCTAATCTAACAACCAGATTAATGTTGGAGGTGGACCCCAGCCCGTATCCTTTAATGAAAGCAAATCACGTAACAGCCTCCAAGCCTTGATAGATTGAGGGACCTTTTTACGTGGAAGTGGCAAGAATAGAAACAAATTCCTTTCTCTGATTTTATTGGCCGAGTGAAATAGATCACATATCCCATACTTCCATGTATCTAAGTAGGCTCCATTAACTTTCCAAAAATTGGAGAACGTTGGTTTTTCTGTTTCCTTGCCAAACCTTGCCTGATCAAGGTTACATGCATATGTCATGGCTTGATTTAGCTCTTCCTTTTGCATGTAATTATTCTCCTTTAATACATGCATGTCCAGGGACTTCTCTTCCTTCTCGTTGGCACACAGAAACAAAACAATGTCTTGTTTTATTGTAACAGAAAATAATGTGTTACTATTTTGCGATCATTAACAACACCAGCATTAGTCGCGGCCGTATCACACCCAGCAGCCACGGGGGTGGAGGGCGCGCCCTACCCCCTGGGTGTGCCCCCTGCCTCATGGGCCACCTGGTAGGCTCATCATAGCTGTCTCGAGGCAAAACCTGGGCGGAACCAATCTAGGGCTTCGACGGAGCTATTCTGCCGGGGAAACATTCCTTCGGAAGGGGGAAATCGTCGCCATCATCATCACCATCAATCCTCTCATCGAGAGGGGGTCAATCTCCATCAACATCTTTACCAACACCATCTCCTCTCAAATCCTAGTTCATCTCTTGTATCCGATCTTTGTCTTAAAACCTCATATTGGTACCTGTGCATTGCTAGTAGTGTTGATTACTCCTTGTAGTTGATGCTAGTTGCACTACTAGGGAAAAGCCTAGCAGCAGCGCGGGTTTTAGGCCTATCAGTAGCGCGGGGGTATGCGCTACTGATAAGGCGCTACAGCTAACGTGTAGCAGTAGCGCCTGTTGTCCCACGCTACTGCTATACATGGATAGCTGCAGCGCGCTTCTCTGAAGAGCGCTACTGATATTATCTGCAGCGCTTTTGCCAGAGAAGCGCTACTGGTAACGCGACGCTACTGCTAACTCCCCCCCGCCTCGCTACTACTAGTTTTTTTTCATATTTGTTTTGTATTTGAATATTTGTTTTGTATTTGAATAGGCTTTATACAATAATCTTTAGCATATCATACACATACAAATGTAATCATAGCATATACATATAACTAGTCTCATCAAATCATGTCATCATCATAATCATCATCCAACACAAAGTGGTCTCTCGTTATCATCTCGAAAATAGTGATACAAATCTTGATTACTTGCAAATACATCGTCATCCATCTAAACAATGGTATACGCGTGAACCTAAACTAACTACTGCCTGTCGCTCGGAAATCGGAAACCGGTACACCTGGGCCTGACACTCCGGCCACTTGTCGTATATATACTCCTGGCGTAGCACTTATTCACCATCGATGATCTATGCACCTGCATCGTCACATGAGTCGATGATATGCAACATATATAGTTGAGCAACAGAAAGAGACAGACTTGGCAAAAATAGAAACAACATATCATAAGCATAAATAACAAAGTTCATCGTACCCCAAAATGCCCTAACTAGAGTGATTTTCTCTAGTCGAGGAGGAGGACGATTTAATTACATCACAAATAAAGTTTCACCGTGCATAACTCAAAGTTTTGTCATACAAAAAGTATGGACTAAACGGACACATTGTCATATATCGACAATCACTCCAACATGTCGTGCCATCCATCAATGTCAGGGAGATAGTCCTCGAGCCTAGTGAAAGGCTTCAGGTCGAGACGCTGAGCGGCTACCCATGTTCGGACGTCTTCCCGCAACATTTGTCCTTCTTCATAGAACATCCCTGTTTTTCCGACGACCTCCTTCATGATGATTTGGGCAAGTTCGCGCTGGATGTGATAGAACTCGGCTCGAAGTCGATGATCCTCGATATCTCCTATGTTCTTTGCCCATTGCAGAATATGGGCATCGCCGGATCTAGGTGACATGCGAAGGTTCTGGTGATCCCGTCTGTACTCCAGCATGTGGTGTAGGACATAGAATCCATCATTAAGAGAATCGTTCGGTTGCTGGATGCAGCAAAAGTCGGTCTTATGGCTGAAGGCGACCCTGCTGCCCCTTCTCTTCTTGTCCCTGACCTCTCCACCCCTTGCTTGGTAGTCAAACATAGCACTGTCGAGAACATCCTTGATGTGGGTGTAATCCTTTTTGTGAATGTTCTTCGACGAGTCCAAGTAAAGAGCGTGGGAGAATCGGGGGTATAGGATGATGAGGACGGCGCGCCTGCCGCTGCACAAAATAAGTACACCTCAAATTACTTAGCCTCCACCATTCAAATGAATGATTGAAATCGAAGGAAGGATAGCAGCGCGGATGACTTACACGGGATGACAAGGCACGAGAATCACCTCCTTGTTCTTATCGGCGAGCATGAAATTGACGATGTATTCCCTCGCGTATACACGATGCTCTGCGCAGACTCCCAGGAAGCCCTCGTGCATGTAGTACGGGTCAGCGACACAGATATGAGCTATCTGCTCAAACCTGATGATGTAGTTCATGTGCAAGGCATAAAGGCGGACAAACGTAAAATCCAGCTTCTTCACGTGAAACATGTCGAATATGTAATCGAATCAGAGGAAGAACTTATCCGCGGGGAAGCTGTCGACGTACGACATTTGCCGCGGAATGTTAACCACGTAGAGTGGGTATCCTGGATCTGTCGAGGTGATGAGGCCTTTCTCTACCCGCATCACATCGTCATGAAGTCTCCTTAGATCGCCGAATCTGGCCTGTAGCGCTGTTGCAGGTAGGATTGGTTTATCGGGGATATGCCATTTATCCGCATCGGGGATATCTATACGGTCCTGAAGCCGAGACTGCTGAGGCGGCTGGATCATAGAATCAGCTTTTTTGCCTTTCCTCGCTCTCTTCCTAGACTTCTTTACTACCGGAAGGTCTTCCATAATACTTTGAGACGGCAATTCAGGCACTGACTCATGATGCTCAAACCCTGAGGAGGCGCCAGTATAGACATACTGTTCAGCGCCACCGTCGTCCTCATCCTCATCCATGGCGACGTCATCAGCAACTAATGGAGCCTCCTCCTTACCCCGTCCGCTATCACCCAACCCGACACCCGACGCTAATTGGATAGGTGGGGTGTTGATGTTCATACCTTGCTGAGGCCGCGTGCTCGTGGGTGTGCTCCCGACCGCCTCCAGACGAAGCAGACTCTTTGGCCACAACAGGACCCACCCATTGCAACAATCACCAAGCCGCCGTGGTGTCTCCTCGTCATCCACCAGTAGTATTGGAGGAGGAAAATTCTCGTGGCCCGGTTCGACACTGGCCACGGAAACCTTGAAGACGTTCGGGGGGATCGGTCGGCTGTGGAACAATGGTTCCTTCGGCTCCATTATCGGCGCCTTCCCCACGTCCACCTTCTGGTCGCCGATGGTGTACAATATGGTGCACGGGGTTTCGTCGGCCTGCAAAGAAAAGTCTGCGACGTGAGACATCTGAAAGGCAACGAAAACGGGAGATTATACATTTATATTGAAGGGGGCCGGTGTGACAGATACCGTGAGGGCGTCGAGCTCAGCCAAAGATGAAGCACCGCCGAGCACGTCCGGTGCGGGAGCCGGCGCGGGAGCCAGTGCGGGAGCCGGTGCGGGAGCAGGTGCGGGAGCTGGTGCGGGAGCAGGTGCTCCCAAGAAGTCAGCAAGGGAAAAGTCCTCTGCATTTTTTTCTGGATTTTGCCTTGTACAAGTGAAAATGCCCGTCACCAAGGAAGTAGACAAATCTGTAACCACCTGTTTTGCGGCAGCTACCGCTGTTGCGACTGTCTGAGATGATTTCTTCTCAACCGCAATCTCAACCTTCTTGTCGATATTTTCTTCAGTTAACCTCCGTCTTTCCTTTCTCTCCTCCGTGGTCTCATGGTAGTACTTCTTCCACGTGGTGCCGTCTCCGACACCGTGCACGCGTCCATACGACGGTCGAGTATCCACCGGTTGTCGTTTCAATATGTTCAACGCCTGGTTGAATGGAGTGTCCCACTTGGGCCTCGCCAATGCCTCAGACGGCGAGTCACTTTCGGCCGCAATCCGGTGCTGCTCTCTCTGCAAAAGGCACAAGGATCGTTTACAAATATGACTAACGTGTGCAGTCGAATTGATCAGAAACTAAAATTACCAGCAGTCTCATGAACTCCGTAATGACCGGTGTTGTCTTGTAAACCTTCTTTACTGGGTCCCAACGGTGCCGGGCCCTCAGGACGTCACGCTCCTGCAGGACAATGAAATCCGCCAAGGGGTCTGGGATGCCCAGACTCGCGGCTTCCGCGTCCTCCTTGGCCCATTTGGACCTCTTTCCGCCATAACCACGGCTTCCGAGGTGGTGGCTCCCAATGTTCCTCTCTTGAAGCCCCTTCATGTACTTAGACTTTTTTTGGCAGCTTCGGCCTCGCAAGCCTCCTTGAATATTTGAAACTGCTCTTCCGTGATTGTCGGATTATCCTTTACAATCTCGGAGTAGGGTTCCTTCTTGTCGATGATCCTTGCTTTCACTCGAGTTTTCCAGGCGGCCAACGTGTCGCTAAACTTGGTCATGGCGTGTTTGTTTATCTTCTTCATTGCCGGGTCCTCGTATGGATCTTCATAATCCTTCTCATTCTGGCCCGAGAACAAGAATATCTGGTGAAACTTCTTTAGGAGGGAGCTCCTCATATTTTCTATCTTCTGTAGTTTCTCATCATTGATGGTGGCGATTGTCCGTATGATGCAGCCTATTTGATTGCCGTAGCATCGACGCGCTTCCTCGGGCGCCTTTGGCTCAAAATTGCCGTCGTCCACCTCCGTGACCACCAGTCTAGTAGTCCTGAGTTTGTTAGGAAGTCGTTGCCTCCTTGCTTTTGGTTCTACACCGGCTCCACTCCCCGAGGCAGTACCGGTCTCAGTCTCAGCGCTGGTCTCGATGCCGGTCTCAGTCTCAGCGCCGGTCTCAGTCTCAGCACCGGTCTGCGTGTCGGTCTCAGTCCCCGATGCCACCGGTGGGCCCAGCAACAACATTGGTTGATCGTCGGTAAGGCTAAAAAATTCGTCTGCCGCCCGGTAGACATCGTCGCAATCACCAGAACCCTGTCCTTCATCGTTGCTAGCCATGTTTCCTATGATTAAATCTAGTCAATTAATTCTAGACGTAATAAAATGAATAATGACATAAAAAAGGCCTATTGTTTTGCAGGAATGTTGACTCCTTCCTGGTGCGGCAAATCCCGGGCACTCGATATGTCCTAGTTTGTAGCACAAGTCATGCCGAAATTCACGGAAAATTTCAGCATGACCTTTGCTAAAAAGTGGACAAATCGAGAACCTGAAATTTGCAGGAACATAAATGAATCAACATTCCGGCAAAACATAGGCCACTCAGCATCATTCCCTGGAAACAACAAAGCCACTTGGGCACAATCGAACAACTTCAATGAAGAGATATAACATGACCACTTCAATGAAAAGATATAATCAACAATAAAAGTCTAGGAAGGTATCATCTTTAAAATAAAATTTGCCTGAATTCTTTTCCTTGAAAAATAGTGGTCTTTTCAAAAATCAAAAACCTTTGCAAAATGACCTCACTAAACACTTCTCTGCCTAGGAAAGAACCCAAATTATGTTGATCTAGCTATTCCTCTCTCTCACACAAACACACATTATTATCTCTAACCCTTTTCTGCCTAGGTAAGAACCCAATTAAATTGCAAAGGAACTTCATTTCTCTAACCCTTCTGACCCAATTCTCTAAAATAAAATTTTCCTCTAACCTAGCCAACCTACTTAACCTAGCTTGTTAATCCAATGAACCTAATTAACCTACCTATTTAACCTAGTTAGTTAATCTAGTTTACCTAGATAATTAACCCTAATTAAACTAGTTAATGCAGCTAGTTCTCTGTCAAAGCCCTAAATAAAATTTTGCACTAATTAACCTAATTAAACTAGTTAACCTGACTAGTTCTCTGTCAAAGCCCTAACTAAATTTTTGCACTAACCTAGATAATTAACCTAATTAAACTAGTTAACCTAACTACTTCTCTGTCAAAGCCCTAACTAAAATTTTGCCCCCTAACCTAGATAATTAACCTAATTAAACTAGCTAACCTATGCATGAGAGAGAGAGGAGGGGTGGGGGCTTATAGAGGATGGCTCCGGTGGTGGCGAGGGAGGCAGGGGCGTTTCCGGTGACGGCGGGGGAGGCAGTGGTGGCGAGGGAGGCAGGGGCGTCTCCGGTGACGGCGAGGGAGGCAGTGGTGGCGAGGTAGGCAGGGGCGTCTCCGATGAGGGCGAGGGAGGCAGTTGTGGTGAGGAAGGATCCAGTGGCGTTGACGGCGGCTCCGGTGGCGTTGATGAGGCCGCACGGCTCCGTGGCGTTGGGGGCGGCTCCGGTGGCATCGACGGCGCACGGCTCTGGTGGCGTCGATGTCCGCAGGAGACGGTGGCGAAGTGGGGCGACGGAGAATCGGGGAGACGGCGGCGCGCGGCGTGGGTTGAGGGATTTGGGGGAGAAGTGGTGGCCGGGGGGAAACGTTTTTTTGGTTAAGTCAAACTTAGCGGTAGCGCATTTGGTAAAACGCGCTATAGCTAAGATAGCTATAGCAGTTTTTACAAAATGCGCTGCTGCTATAACTATGTAATTTTCTTCCATTTTTTAATTTCCTTTTCTGTTTCTATAGCGGGGGTCTAGGACACGCGCTGCAGCCACATTAGCTATAGCGCCTCTTACAGACACACGCTACTGCTATGCCTTCCTCCGTTTTTTCGCTTTTCATTTATTTTTCTTTAAATTTTATTTTTTCCTTTCTCCTTTTTCTATTTCTTTCATTTTCATTTTCATTTACTTTTCTATTTGTTTTTCATCTTATTTTATTTCCGTTAGTAGCAGCGCTCTTCTTAGGAAACGCGCTGCTACTTATGCCCTAGCTGTAGCGCGCTTCTTCCAAGCCCGCTACTGCTATGCGTAGCCTATCATTCTAGCAATGGGAATATTAGTAGTAGCACTTTTCCACTACACGTGCTACTGCTAAAGTTGTATCTGTAGCGTGGTTTTTACTCAAACGCTACTGCTATTTAGCACTAGCGCCCTTTTTTGACCCGCGCTGTTGCTACATTTCTGTGTATAAGGTTTTCCCTAGTAGTGTTGCTTTATTCGGTGGAAGATCATATGTTCAGATCCTTTATGCATATTAATACCCCTCTGATTATGAACATGAATATGATTTGTGAGTAGTTACGTTTGTTCCTGAGGACATGGGAGGAGTCTTGTTATAAGTAAATATGTGAATTTGGTATTCGTTCGATATTTTGATGAGATGTATGTTGTCTTTCCTCTAGTGGTGTTATGTGAACATCGACTACATGACACTTCACCATGATTTGGGCCTAGGGGAAGGCATTGGGAAGTAATAAGTAGATGATGGGTTGCCAGAGTGACAGAAGCTTAAACCCTAGTTTATGCATTGCTTCGTATGGGGCTGATTTGGATCCATATATTTCATGCTATGGTTAGGTTTACCTTAATTCTTCTTTCGTAGTTGCGGATGCTTGCAAGAGGGATTAATCATAAGTGGGATGCTTGTCCAAGGAAGGGCAGTACCCAAGGGCCGGTCCACCCACATATCAAATTATCAAAGTAACGAACACGAATCATATGAGCATGATAAAAACTAGCTTGACGATAATTCCCATGTGTCCTCGGGAGCGCTTTGCTTTATATAAGAGTTTGCCTAGGCTTGTCCTTTTCTACAAAAAGGATTGGGCCACTTTGCTGCACCTTCTTTACACTTGTTACTTGAGAAACTACTAGGTAATCCCTATACAGGAGATGGAACATTACATCCCAATATGCACCTAATCTATGTGGATGAAGGTTGTGGATTATTTAAGCTTGCAGGTATGCCCGAGGATGTTGTCAAGAAGAAGGTCTTCCCTTTATCTTAGAAGGGAAAGGAATTGACATGGTTTAGGCTATGTGATGATATTGGATCATGGAACTACAACCGATTGAAATTGGAATTTCATCAGAAGTTTTATCCTATGCATCTGGTTCATCGTGATCGTAATTATATATATAATTTTTGGCCTCGTGAAGGAGAAAGTATCGCTCAAGCTTGGGGGAGGCTTAAGTCAATGTTATATTCATGCCCCAATAATGAGCTCTCAAGAGAAATTATTATTCAAAATTTTTATGCTCGGCTTTCTCTTAATGATCGCTCCATGCTCGATACTTCTTGTACTGGTTCTTTTATGATGAAGACTATTGAATTCAGATGGGATTTATCAGAAAGAATTAAATGCAACTCTGAAGATTGGGAACTCGACGAAAGTAAGGAGCCATGTATAACCCCTAAGTTTGATTGTGTTAAATCTTTTATGGATACCGATGCTTTTTGTGAATTTAGCACTAAATATGGACTTGACTCTGAGATAGTAGCTTCTTTCTGTTAATCATTTGCTACTCATGTTGATATCCCTAAGGAGAAGTGGTTTAAATATCATCCTCCCATTGAAGTAAAAGTAGTAGAACCTATTAAAGTTTAAGAAAAGACTATTACTTATAATGTTGGTCATATTGTTCCCACTGCTTATATTGAAAAACCACCTTTTCCTGTTAGAATAAAGGATCATGCTAAAGCTTCAACTGTGTTTGTAAGAGTAATGCTAGAACACCTACACCCTCCCTGAGCAAATTAAAGTTGGACCTAGTATTGCTATGGTTAAAGATCTCTTGGTAGATAATATTGATGGGCATGTTATTTATTTCTGTGATGTAGCTGCTAGAATCGCTAGACCCGATACTAAAAATAAACATAGAACTGTTGTTGGCATGCCTGTTGTTTTTGTTAAAATAGGAGATCATTGTTATCATGGATTATGTGATATGGTGCTAGTGTGAGTGCAATACCTCATTCCTTATACAAGGAAATTATGCATGATATTGCACCTGCTGAAATAGAAGATATTGGTGTTACTATTAAGCTTGCCAATATAGATACTATCTCACCAATTGGGATTGTTAGAGATGTTGAAGTCTTGTGTGGGAAAATTAAATACCCTACTGATTTTCTTGTTCTTGGTTCCCCACAAGATGAATTTTATCCCATTATATTTGGTAGACCCTTCTTGAATACTGTTAATGCTTAGATAGACTGCGAAAAGGATATTGTTGCTGTCAGTTTAGGGGATATGTCTTATGATTTTAACTTTGCTAAATTTCGTAGACAACCCCATGATAAAGAATTGTCTAGTAAAGATGAAATTATTGGTCTTGCTTCTGACTCCTAATGATCCTGTAGAACAATATTTGCTAGACCATGAAAATGATATGTTTATGAATGAAAGAAGGGAAATGGATGAAGTATTCTTTAAACAGGGACCTATTTTGAAACACAACTTGCATGTTGAAATCCTAGGGGATCCTCCTCCACCCAAGGGTGATCCCACGTTTGAGCTTAAACAATTACCTGATACTCTTAAATATGCTTATCTTGATGAAAAGAAGATATATCCTGTTATTATCAGTGCTAACCTTTCAGAGCATGAAGAAGATAAATTATTGAAAACTCTGAAGAAGCACCATGCTGCTATTGGATATACTCTTGATGATCTTAAGGGCATTAGTCCCACTCTATGCCAGCACAAAATAAAACTGGAGAAAGATGCTAAACCAGTTGTTGATCATCAACGACGGTTAAATCCTAAGATGAAAGAAGTGGGTAAGTCCTGTCCATTGCATCCGTAAGAAGGGAGGTATTACTATTGTTCCAAATGATAAACATGAATTAATCCCACAAAGAATTGTTACAAGTTATAGAATGGTAATTGATTTCCACAAATTAAATAAAGCTACTAGAAAAGATCATTACCCTCTACCTTTTATTGAACAAATGCTAGAAAGATTATCCAAACATACACAATTTTGCTTTCTAGATGGTTATTCTGGTTTATCTCAAATACCTGTGTCAGAAGAGGATAAGGAAAAGACCACTTTTACTTGCCCTTTCGGTACCTTTGCTTATAGATGTATGCCTTTTGGTTTATGTAATGCACCTGCTACCTTTCAAAGATGTATGACTGCTATATTCTCTGACTTTTGTGAAAAGATTGTTGAGGTTTTCATGGATGATTTCTCCGTTTACGGAACTTCTTTTGATGATTGCTTAAGCAACCTTGATCGAGTTTTGCAGAGATGTGAAGAAACTAATGTTGTTTTGAACTGGGAGAAGTGTCACTTTATGGTTAATGAAGGTATGTTCTTGGGGCATAAAATTTCGGAAAGAGGTATGGAAGTTGATAAAGCTAAAGTAGATGCTATTGAAAAGATGCCGTGTCCTAAGGACATCAAAGGTATAAGAAGTTTCCTTGGTCATGCGGGTTTTATAGGAGGTTTATTAAAGACTTCTCTAAAATTTCTAGGCCTCTGACTAATATCTTGCCAAAATATGTCCCTTTTGTCTTTGATGATGATTGAGTAGAAGTATTTGAAATACTTAAGAAAGCCTTAATTTATGCACCTATTGTTCAGCCACCTGATTGGAATTTACCCTTTGAAATTATGTGTGATGCCAGTGATTATGTTGTAGGTGCCGTTCTAGGACAAAGAGTTGATAAGAAATTAAATGTTATCCAATATGCTAGTAAAACTCTAGACAGTGCCCAGGGAAATTATGCTACAACCGAAAAAGAATTTTTAGCAGTCGTGTTCGCTTGTGATAAGTTCAGACCTTATATTGTTGATTCTAAAGTAACTGTTCACACTCATCATGCTGCTATTAAATACCTTACGGAAAAGAAAGATGCTAAACTTAGACTTATTAGATGGGTTCTCTTGTTACAAGAATTTGATTTGCATATTATTGATAGAAAGGGAGCTGCGAACCCCGTTGTAGACAACTAGTCTAGGTTAGAAAATGTTCTTGATGACCCACTACCTATTGATGATAGCTTTCCCGATGAACAATTAGCTGTCATAAATGCTTCTCATACTGCTCCATGGTATGCTGATTATGTTAATTACATTGTTGCTAAATTTATACCACCTAGTTTCACATACCAGCAAAAGAAAAAGTTTTTCTATGATTTAAGACATTACTTTTGGGATGACCCGCACCTTTATAAAGAAGGAGTAGATGGTGTTATTAGACGTTGTGTACCTGAGCATGAACAGGAACATATCCTACACAAGTGTCACTCCGAGGCATATGGAGGACACCACGCTGGAGATAGAACTGCACACAAAGGTATTGCAATCCGGTTTTTATTGTCCTACTCTCTTCAAAGATGCCCGTAAGTTTGTCTTGTCTTGCGATGAATGTCAAAGAATTGATAATATTAGTAGATGTCAAGAAATGCCTATGAATTATTCTCTTGTTATTGAACCATTTGATGTTTGGGGCTTTGATTATATGGGACCTTTACCTGCCTCTAATGGGTATACACATATTTTAGTTGTTGTTGATTACATTACTAAGTGGGTAGAAGCTATTCCAACTAGTAGTTTTGATCATAACACCTCTATTAATATGCTTAAAGAAGTTATTTTTCCGAGGTTTGGAGTCCCTAGACATCTCATGACTAATGGTGGTTCACATTTTATTCATGGTGCTTTTCGTAAAATGCTTGCTAAGTATGATGTTAATCATAGAATTGCATCTCCATACCACCCTCAATCTAGTGGTCAAGTAGAATTGAGTAATAGAGAGATTAAATTTATTTTGCAAAAGACTGTTAATAGATCTAGAAAGAATTGGTCCAAGAAACTTGATGATGCATTATGGGCCTATAGAACTGCATATAAAAGCCTATGGGTATGTCTCCGTATAAAATGGTTTATGGAAAAGCATGTCACTTACCTCTCGAACTAGAACATAAGGCATATTGGGATGTTAAAGAGCTCAATTATGATTTCAAACTTGTCGGTGAGAAGAGGCTACATGACATTAGATCACTTGATGAATGGAGAACCCATGCCTATGAGAACGCCAAATTATTTAAAGAAAAAGTTAAAAGATGGCATGACAAAAGGATACAAAAGCGTGAGTTTTGTGTAGGTGATTATGTTTTGCTATACAACTCTTGTTTAAGATTTTTTGCAGGAAAACTTCTCTCTAAATGAGAAGGTCCTTACATTATCGAGAAAGTCTATCATTCCAGTGCCATAAAGATCAACAACGCCGAAGGCACAAATCCGAAGGTGGTGAATGGTCAAAGAATCAAACATTATATCTCAGGTAATCCCATAAATGTTGAAACAAATGTTATTGACACCATAACCCCGGAGGAGTACATAAGGGACACTTTCCAGAACATTTCAGACTCCGAAAAGGAATAGGTATGTGGTACGGTAAGTAAACCGACTCCAAGATTGCTCAAATAGCATTTTTTCTCCGTTTTGGAATATTTAAAAAATAAGAAAATCAGAAGTAGTTTGAAAGAGACACGAGGCGTCCACGAGGGTGGAGGGCATGCCCTACACCCCTGGGCGCGCCCCCTACCTCGTGGCCACCTCGTGTGCCCTCTGGAGTCTGTTTTCTTGCACAATACTTCTTTTGGTCTGTAAAAATTCATTATATAATCTCCCGAAAGGTTTTGACCACCGTACCACAACAAAATCCCCTTCTTTTGTTTCGAGCTGTTTTTCTGACAGATCTAGATCACCATGACGTCTTCAAGTGCCCCCAAGGACAAGTTTTTCGAGAAGGTCATCGACCCTTACCTCGCGGAGGTGCTGCAACACCCTCAAGCCATTGAGATGCGTGAGGGGGTGCTGCACATCCGTGATGTTGAGGGACCGAGGAGGACCGGAAGCGTGGAGACAAGACTCGAAGCAATGGAGCAACAAGTTTTCAAGTGCCAAGGGATGGTGGAATGTGGACTCAACGCCAACCACATGATGATCGCGGAGTTCACCGACAACCACAAGCTGGATGCCAAGAACATTGGGGAGACCATCTTCAAGCTTCATGAGAAGATCGAGCACCTCCAAGCCCAGATCTATGACCTACAAAACCAAAGCTGTGAGTATGAATATAGATTCAAGAGGATGAGTTTGGCTGCAGATTTGAGGATCCCAGAAACTCGATCATCCTTCTATGATAGTGAGCCTATGCCTTGGAAGATGGATGATAGCCTACATCATTTACAACTCCATCATCACCACTTCCGAAGAAAGAGACATAAACACATGGGTATGGGCACTCCCCTTGGCAACTGTCAAGCTTGGGGGAGGTGCCCCGGTATCATATCACCACCACACTTCTATCTTTACTGTTTTTATTAGTTTGATCCTTTTGGTTATATCTTGATCTAGTAGAAGAAAGTTTTAGTATGATCTAGCTTTGAGTTTGGTTTTGATCTCTATCTATCTAATCGAGTCCATGAGTTATATATAATAAAGATTAGTTTTGAGTTGAGGGCTTTTGCTATCTTGCTATGATCTTGAGGGAATGAAAGAAAGAAAACAAAAAAAAGAAATAAAAAGATCATATTGATCTTATGGAGAGTAATGACTTCACATATAAAGAGTATGATCAATAAAAGTTGTTGAGAGTTGACAAACATAGTTTTGGTCATCGTTGCAATTAATAGGAAGTAATAAAGAAAGAGAAGTTTTCACATATAAATATACTATCTTGGACATCTTTTATGATTGTGAGCACTCGTTAAAATATGACATGCTAAAAAGTTGATATTGGACAAGGAAGACAACGTAATTGGTTATGTTTTCTTATATCCGAATAGGTTATGTTGTCATGGATCATTCAACATGTTGAGCTTGCCTTTCCCCCTCATGCTAGCCAAATTCTTTGCACCAAGTAGAGATACTACTTGTGCTTCCAAACATCCCTAAACCCAGTTTTGCAATGACAGTCCACCATACCTACCTATGGATTGAGTAAGATCCTTCAAGTAAGCTGTCATTGGTGCAAGCAATACAAATTGCTCTCTAAATATGTATGATCTATTAGTGTGAAGAAAATAAGCTTTATACAAGCTTGTGATATGGAAGAAATAAAAGCGACGGACTGCATAATAAACGTCCCTATCACAAGTGGCAAATAAAGTGACGTTCTTTTTCATTAAGATTTTGTGCATCCAACCATAAAAGCGCATGAAAACCTCTGCTTCCCTCTGTGAAGGCCATATCTTTTATTTTTACCTTCTACCCTTATATAAGAGTCATCGTGATCTTCACCTTTCCTTTTTACACTTTACCCTTTGTCAAGCACTATGTGTTGGAAAGATCCTGATATATATATCCACTTGGATGTAGGTTTTCATAAAGTATTATTGTTGACATTACCCTTGAGGTAAAAGGTTGGGAGGCGAAACTATAAGCCCCTATCTTTCTCTGTGTCCGATTGAAACTTCATACCCATAAGTATCACGTGAGTGTTAGCAAATGTGAAAGACTAAATGATAGTTGAGTATGTGGACTTGCTGAAAAGCTCTTATATTGGCTCTTTCCGATGTTATGATAAATTGCAATTGCTTCAATGACTGAGATTCTAGTTTGCTATTTTCCAGTGAAGTTTCTGATTCATACTTTACATTGTGAATAGATTGTTACTTTAGCATAAGAAGTCATATGACAATATATATGTTGCTGTTCTAAGAATGATCATGATGCCCCCATGCCCATATTTTATTTTATCGACACCTCTATCTCTAAATATGTGGACATATTTTTCGATATTGGCTTTCGCTTGCGGACAAGCGAGGTCTAAGCTTGGAGGAGTTGATACGTCCATTTGCATCATGCTTTTATATCAATATTTATTCCATTATGGGCTGTTACTACACATTATGTCATAATACTTATGCCTTTTGTCTCTTATTTTATAAGGTTTACGTGAAGAGGGAGAATGCCGATAGTTGGAATTCTGGGCTGGAAAAGGAGCAATTATTAGAGGCATATTATGCACAACTCCAAAAGTCCTGAAACTGCACGAAAGTCAGTTTTGGAATATATTAAAAATATTGGGCGAAGAAAGCACCAGAGGGGGCCACCCAGCAGCCGCGAGGGTGGAAGGCACGCCCCCTGCCCCATGGGCCACCCGGCAGGCCCTCGATGCCCATCTTCTGCTATATGGTGTCTTTTGCCCTGGAAAAAAATCACAAGGAAGCTTTCGGGATGAAGCGCCGCCGTCTTGAGCCAGAACCTGGGCGGAACCAATCTAGGGCTCCAGCGGAGCTGTTCTATCAGGGAAACATCCCCCCGGGAGGGGGAAATCGCTGCCATTGTCATCACCATCGATCCTCTAATCGATGGGGGTCAATCTCCATCAACATCTTCACCAACACCATCTCCTCTCAAAACCTAGTTCATCTCTTGTATCCGATCTTTGTTTCAAAACCTCAGATTGGTACCTGTGGGTTGCTAGTAGTGTTGATTACTCCTTGTAGTTGATGCTAGTTGGTTTATTTGGTGGAAGATCATATGTTTAGATCCTTTATGCATATTAATACCCCTCTGATTCTGAACATGAATAGGATTTGTGAGTAGTTACATTTGTTCCTGAGGACATGGGAGAAGTCTTGTTATAAGTAAACATGTGAATTTGGTATCCGTTCGATATTTTGATGAGATGTATGTTGTCTTTCCTCTAGTGGTGTTATGTGAACATCGACTACATGACACTTCACCATGATTTGGGCCTAGGGGAAGGCATTGGGAAGTAATAAGTAGATGATGGGTTGCTAGAGTGATAGAAGCTTCAACCCTAGTTTATGCGTTGCTTCGTAAGGGGCTGATTTGGATCCATATGTTCCATGCTATGGTTAGGTTTACCTTAATTCTTCTTTCGTAGTTGCGGATGCTTGTGAGAGGGGTTAATTGTAAGTGGGATGCTTGTCCAAATAAGGGCAGTACCGAAGCACCGGTCCACCCACATCTCAAATTATCAAAGTAACGAATGTGAATCATATGAGCATGATGAAAACTATCTTGATGATAATTCCCATGTGTCCTCGGGGGCGCTTTGCTTTATATAAGAGTTTG